>NC_085907.1:300000-600000 GCF_034447905.1 Colletotrichum destructivum
AACCCTTTCACTGCTATGCTATGGCCTCTTGGAAGCATCACATGTGTCAGTTCGCTAAACACATAACTTCTGCGAATCCTCTCCTGGAACACGGAGCTGAAGATTTGCTATCGCTTGTGGAAGACTTCCTTGACGGACGCTCGTTGATTGAGTGGATGTATTGGGCAGCTAATACCAATCAACTCAACTTGATGGTGTCCGCGGCGAATGCTCTAAACACATTGCATTCAAGCCTGTCGATGCACTCAAATGCTGCGAATACTTTGGCTAAACCGTGGGCTGATGAGCTGCTCAGAATTTTGGGCCAATTTGGTGGCTATCTTTTGAAGTATCCCAGAGCGATATACACAATCATACCGCCTTTTTGCCCCGGATCCTCGTTACTCCGTAATCGAGTCGACTATACCCATGGACCATATTTTTTCGACCTCAGAGGATTCTTTCGTCCACAATGGGGCGATTTGCTCGCAAGGATTTCAAAGCAACACAACTTCACGGGTATTGCGTGCGCCAACGAGCACATCGCGCTATCTACGTCCTCCGTTGCTGGGGACATTCTGGTCTACACATCTCTGGGTCTCTCTCATCGGCGAACACTAAGGCATGGAGAATTTGTTCAGAAGCTCAGGTTCAGTAACTCTGGGACCATGCTCGCAACCTACGGCATGCAAACGGTCAAAGTCTGGCAAATTGACATTGACCACCCAGTTTGGATCTTCAATACTCGCAAAGCTGTATCCATTCTGGACATAGTATTCAACGAGAAGGATACTGTCGTATTTTCCTGTGCTGAAGATGGGAACGTCTGGGCGTTTCCACTTCGGCGAGCAACCAGTGTCGGAACCTTGATCGGATCGGTACTTGAGAGAGCTGTTGATGGGAGTCAGGAAGAGGTTCCCAACGCAGCCGCATTCCAGCCAGGCACCAACTTACTTGCCACTTCGTACAAATACCTCCCAGTGTCAGTATGGGTCTTAACGAGCACGAGTGTGCTGAGGCGTCGGCGACAGCCAAGTTTGCGAGCTGAAGTAAAAAGCATCTCCTGGGTTCCTGCTTCGCATCGGGTTTTGATTGTGCGATACAACGGCTCAGCATCATTGTGGAGCTCTAGCGATCAGCGAGAAACCGAGCTTGCTAAATCAGGAGTCGACTTTCTCAAGAGCAGTGTTTCGGGTGCACTCCTCATCTTTGGCGATTGCCAAGGGTCAGTTTCTATTCGAAAATCAACAGACCTTTCTCTTGTCCACGAAATGAGAGGAGTTCAAGGACTTGAAAACGTCGAAGTTTGCCTTCAAGGTCAAAGAGTGTATGGACTTCGGGGAAACACCTGCGATATCTGGGGCCCAACCTGCCTCGCCCGATACTTGTTTCATCAGGAGGCAAGTTGTCTAGAGATTACCGAAGCAACACGCGGTAGCTGTCTAGAGATTACCGAAGCAACACGCGGTAGCCAAAGAGAGAGCACTCCAACAGATTCTCAAGCGTCAGTCTCGCCCGAGGCTCCGGTGGAAGTTATTGTAGTTGGTTCTCGGTCGAACATCTACTGTACTGCCCATTCGCAAGGGAAGTTGAGGATCTTCGGAGCAGATGGAAACATTTTGCTTACGGCGTCCGCTCCTCACCCTTTCAGTATCATTCATCTGGCATGGAGCAACAACGAAAAATATCTCGCTATCATGAATGACGAGGGCAGCTTATCAGTGAAACGCTTTAGTTTCACTGCAACTCTCCTTGAAGAAGTTGCCCGGATGAAGGTCCGTGGGAGTGTTCACCAGGTGTTGTTCACCGAGGACAGCAAGTCACTCATCCTATCTGTCGACTCTTCAATCACACGGCTAGACTGGAGAAGAGGCGTAGAGGCATTCAACTTTGCAGTCGGTGCAGCCTACCGATGGATGATCCACCCGGGTGAACCTGGTGTCCTGTTGGGATTCGGCCACCTCGACTTGTGTGTATTACACATGGGCAGTCCGGAGCCACCGGCATATTTCAGCTTTCACTGGGCTTCATCGCAAGAGACGGCTCAAAAGCCCCAAAATATGCAGGCATGCATGGGCACAGAGACCCCAATGCTGTATGTCGCTGGGGATGGGTCTCGAGTACTCGTCCAGACTCGGCGTGTAGAACGTTCCTGCGAGTTTGGGCTATTCTTCGTTGCTATCGAAGACATCGACGCTGCCCGCCAGGGTCTTGAACAGACGGTCCAAATTTCCAGTCTCCCTCACGCACTTCTGGAAAGGGTGTCTAAACCCTTAGGACTCACACACCCTTCCAACCCGAAACGTGGGACTTGTATGGCGTTTATCGACCGGGACGGATTAATATGCACCATTGGCACAGATGGAGTGGTCGAAAAGCATGTGTTCCTCCCCTTCGCCTGGCACGATGGGGACTGCCTGGAGCTAGCACAGCTTACTTTGGATGGGTCGGTTCTGATTCCAAACGATGGGGAAGTTGGCATACTGGTGGATGTTTTTCGTACTGTACTGCCAGGGCGTCACGCTCAAAGCTGAGTCAATTCATCAAACTATTTTCGAGTCATGACTTGGCCACCAGTGCTTGCGGAGGGTTTCGGGATGCTCTGAAGACAACTCGTAGTCAAGGAGGAAGGCAATAGTATATCTACTGGCAGTGTTAATTTTGAGACCATAATCGATGCTGCGCCCTTTGAGGATTTCTAAGCGCATGATAGGGCAACTCGCCGGTTGAGGTTGTCTCTCAGCTTTTGTGAAGGCCTCACGTTCCCGTCACCTGCCTGGGATCTAACAAAGAACAGCATCAGGATCGCCAGTCAAAGAAGCCGGTTGCCCCTGCAACAAGCAGTGCCGACCGGCTTACTGGATGCATTCAAAGTGTATATGCAACCTAAACAGGGGTTCTCGCTCAGATCTGCGAAGCATATGCGACACCTTACGTGGAGTTGTGTTGGATACTAGACAACACCCGGACAAGAAGTGGACGTAGCCATTGCTGGCGACTTTAATCAGCACGACCAGCTCCGGGGAGGAGACTGATTGATTGATTGATTCATGACTTGTCTTGACTTGACTTGACTTGATTTGATTGATTGATTGATTGATTCCGACACGGTTATGAAGCCGCTTCTTATGCCAGCAGCTATGCCCGGAAAGCGGGGTTTGGCAGACAGCCGAAGCGTCGGCGATGAGCCGCGGCGTCCCACTTCGCCCTGTTGTTGGATCAAGGCCAGCTGTCCCCAAGCTCCCCACTATGCTATCTATTCTGTGTGTTTACAGTATGCCCTCTGTTGAAGAGTGTTGTTCTCCTGCCTGCTTCCTCGCTTTCGTGTTGCCTTTTAGAATCCTTCTTTCGTGTCCTCCTGTTCTGGCTCTGTCGGTGCTAGGCACCGTGTCTGGTTCTGCGTACCTACAGTCTCTCCCTGGCGCTCAGCTTCGTCTGTTTCTCTTGTCCGCATCCTCTCGGACTCGTATGGACCATTTCTCAGTTGTATCTGTAAGTCTTTTGTTGCCTCCTGCCAGGTTCCTATGTGGCCTTCGTGTTTCTTGTCTGTTGACCACTATTGCCCTCCACCTCATTGGCCCAAGCCTATTTCACGAAGCACAATGCTCCACTGACTCTGGCGTTTTCGATTACTAGGTATGAGAGCTCCTGTACAGATTCCGCAGACATTGTCGCGCGTTGAAGGGACACCAATCTTTCTTCACGAAAGGGGCGACAGAGAGCCAATCCGTCTGTGGTCTGTAGTATTGTGCTGCATCGATCGTGGCATGCCTAATGTCTGGTGCTTTCTCTGTGCAGAAGTTGATACTGTTCTATCGGACTCGTCTTCGTCGTTGTGGGACGTTGCGAACTATTGTCGGGGTGACAGGAAAACCATAACCTGTCGGTGGCAATTGTGTTTCGTGTAGCAGCTCGTGGCTCGCCCGCGATGGTGGCGATAGTGTTGTCAATTGACACGTCGTTTTTCGCGGCTTGCTCTCGAAAATTTGGTGGTCAGGGCCTGCTCGGCAGCCACACGTGGGCCCCTTTGAAAGCAGAATCAATGCCGAGGATGGCATTTTGCCCAGAAGAGCTTTTGTGGCTGCGAGCAGGGGTATTTCGCTCGATTTAATGTTGCTCTTCAAAAATTTCGTTCTCGCTGTTGTTGATGTTTTTTCTCTGGGGAGGAAACGAGGACATCCATTTTAGATGTCTATTCTACTTGGTTCGCGCGACGCCATCTAGGGCCCACTATGTGTGCCGTGGAGATGCCGGATCTTTTGCCAATCAGCATGGGACAACGCTATGATTGGCTGATCAGCGAAAGGTGAAAGACCCACATTGTTAAGTCAAATTTTGACCTGACATTGTGGATCTCTGACCTGAGGCTGGAAGACTTTGGTCTTTCACTCTATTGACCCCGCTGATCTACCATAGCTTGGGCATCTTACCACCTACCCATGGCCATCTAACAGCCTCATGAAAGATGAGCGCCAGAGCTAAATGACATTGATCTAGAGCTGGATTGCGGTGCTGCTGAAATGAAGCCTAGACTGACGCGGGCGCCTATTTGCGGTATCCTCCTTAAAGACAAGCATCGCCACCATATACTTCTCCGTTTCGGCCAAACAGAGTAACAGTTTTATTACGAGAAACATCAGTCGCAATGGAACCAGGTTGCGCTGCCGATCTCACACCTGGGCCTAGCTCTGTAAGACTTGTTAGCATTAGGCCCACAAACCTGTGGTGATCCCATCCACTCCCCAGCACGACGAATAAGACACTCTTTTCTGCTCACCCCTACCTGACTAGCCGTCACCATCACATTTCACGTTCATGCACGGACCTCTAGTTGGAATGCTAGCCACGAAGCCTAAAGTGTGACAACGCGTTAACGCGGACGACCGGAAACCATACAATTAATGAGTGATTTGTCCATCCTCCCCTGATCCATGCACGTATGCCACAACCAAGGGTGTGGCTAGGCCCCTCCCTCGGCCTGTAGATGTATTAAAGGGCCAGATGCAGTGTGACCAACAGGATGGCGCCAACCCCTAACCAACGGGATCGGCAGGGGTGGTGGCGCTTCTCTGTCCCTGGGCACGACGGGCACTGGGGTGTTGGTGTGACAAAACGCACAAACGGGCTCCTCTTTGCGCTGACCACACCCGACGAACCGTCCACACAGCCTGCCGGCTGGTCTAGGATGCGGTATTGGTCGATTGCGCGTACCAGGACATCTGGACAAGGGATCCTTTTCGCGTAATCCGAACGGTGCGGACGTATGATTACCACCCATTAGGCACTCCGCTGCAAAGGGGTGGGCACTCTCTGGCACACATCGTGTCGACCGACAATTAAATCGATATGCCAAATGCTTCCTTCATACTTATCGCGCATGTCATATTTGGGTGGGCCTAGTGTATCGTATGGCAAAGCTGTGGCCAAGGCGTATCAACGCCGGTGCCCATCAAATAGTGCACAGATCCTTCTCGGCCACCAGTATTCAATCGGATGCTCGCCCACATTCTGCCAGCCAAGGCCCAACAAGCCCACCGCCTTCTTTTCCTTTCCCCTCAACCACCATAAAGCAGGCCAATCCTGCGCCCGATGCCAGCCCAGCCTCCCGCAGGCTACTGGAAATAATCAATTCTTGGCTTCGCACCCAGGCGTCATTTTGCACTCGATTGGAATCCCTTCACCTTGGTTTGTTGTGCCTGCACTCACTGAAACCCTGGTGCAACGATGGATTGTGGCTTAGCACAGGTTACCCTGCCGAGCTGAGGCCCTCCACGTTTGGGCATCGCGTTGTGTTGCGGATAAACCAGCACTCCGTATGCACGAGCCACTCCACACATTCGATTTATTTCTCTGCCTAATGTGTCTCGCAGCAACGTCAATTTAAGCCTACTGAACCCGACGTCCCCCCCTTCTTTTACTTTTAACCTCACATAGTTGCTTCTGCTCCGCCCCCGTTTTACGAAATATCACACAACACTAGCTTCTGCGTGCATGGAATTTGTACCGCTGTCGCTGGCCCCTCCCTTCTCGGTTCATCAGGTCCCTAATAATTCGTCTCGTATCGGCGCGGCACTGAACCCACTCGAGTCGAAAGCCTCTCTAGCTTCTCCTGGTGAATGCATCTGAATCTGACCTTTATTTTGCTCGGAATTGAAATCCAAGGCGCGTACTGACTGCGGAACGAGTTCCAACGTAGCGCCGCCCAGAGAGGGTGACACTCGATGTCCACATCCCGAGCAGCTGCTGTCATTGCCGACTTCGACGAGACATGCGGACCTTAATGTTACAGGCCACGTACAAGGCGACTTAGCAACCCATCATCGAGATCGCCACTTCCCAACGACGAAGTCCACTGAGCCCCGCGCCTCTTTCACTCATCGTGCCGACAAACCTCGAGAATGGCTGCCCATATTCCTTGCGGATATCGCTCCATCACCGAATACCTTTTCCGCGATGATCAAGGCGACACAATTGTTCGAGCCGCTGCTTACCATCGCAAAGACTATTGTCATTCTGTGATATGGTTCTCGCCCCGCGAACACGTCGGGATTCATCTGTCGATAGCAACGCCTTTCCAGCGGATGTCCAATACGGGACTCGGTTCCCTCGATCGACTACCCCTCGAGCTCCTGCATGATGCATTACTACATTTAGACATGCATTCTCTATTCAACTTTCGACAAACAAACCTCAGGTCGAGACAGACAGTAGACTCTCTGATACAATATCAGATGGTGGTCTCGCATGGACTGAACCTTCTCTGCGCCCTGCTACGAACACAACTTGCCACCCGCGTTTCTCTGTTTGACTTTTACGACGCATTATGTACTAAGGCTTGTACTCTTTGCGGCAAATTTGGGGGGTTCATATCCCTCCTGACTTGGAGTCGATGCTGTTTTCTATGCCTTCAAAGAGCTCCGGAAACTCAAGTGCAAACTCTTGCCGCTGTCCGGAAGCAACTCCACTTGACCAAGGCCAAACTCGACCACTTGACATCATTCAAGACTTTGCCTGGAATATATTCGATGAAGGAATCCGTACACAAGTCACGCATCACAGTCGTATCTCTTCATCAGGCCATATTGGTTTCTGGACAGCATCGGCATGCACTACCACAGGTACATCCAGTGAACCTGGAACGAAATCAGAAATTCAACTTCATGGGGTCTTGTGCACTCCCTTATTATGATAGACGAACCGGCAGAGTCGAACACGGAATATCATGTGCCGGGTGTCAACTTGCTCTCGAAAAAGACATCATAGGCTCCAGAGGCGAGAAATGGGCGTTCGAGGCTCGCGACATGGTATATGCGCAAGACAGCTTTTTAGAACATTTTCGGTGGTGTGAACAGGCACAGCTACTGTGGAAATCGAGTGGTGAAGGTAATAAACGGTCGACCGAGCTACCAGAGGCTGCTCGGAGAGGAGGCTTCTTCAATGAAAGAGACTAAAAAGATGTTGCAACTGTTCGCCAATATATTGCGAACAGGCTGTCTACCATGTGTCTGAGTAGAAATCACCCAGGAAGCGGACAAATTCCCTGACTACCCAACCTACAGTGCACCATCTCAATGCCGCTCCGTAGTTTACACGCCGTGTTTCACTCTTCCACGACCTGTCCGTTTTGATCTGTGTATTTCACCGGCGCATCTGGCTTAACCAAGTGCCTTGAACAGTAGTTGGTCGAGTCCTTGCCCCATTCTTTTCTGACTGGATTGCATTTGACATTGGTTCCCTGGCGTTCCGGGCACTGGATGAACTCCATCTCCTTCTTACAGCCGCATGTATATTTGATATATTTGGAGGTACACATTCCTTGACTAACACTGTGTTAGATATTAGATCGGGCTCGGACATGGGGACTGCTGCCTCCTTACGATGTTGGACAGTTCAATGACTTGTACAGGTTTGTCGATGACAAATAGAAACGACTGACGCAAAAGCAAAGCTGTACTAACGCTGTCGAGAAATGTGGATGGGGCTGGTACAGGTCGGTTCTGAGCGCTTGATTGTTGCTAATACACTGAGAGGTGAGACTGGGTTGTTTAGTTTGATGCCATTACTGTGTAGACGTTGCTTGAGGTGGCACAATTTATAGCTGCCGAGCCACGTTTTCCCCTGAGGCCTGTTGGCCACAAGGTGTCTGGAGCCATTTTTGGCTGCTTCCCAGGAAGACAAAACCAGGACCAGAACAGCAATGCAGGCGGTCTAAGCGCCAGGTCAGCCTGTCTGGCCTTTACCATGTGTCCATGGCTGTTATCCTTTGTTCCCAACCTCGCTCCGTCTCTTCCCAATCTGGAGAGCAAAGAACAGTTTTAAGTAATCGCTGTTCCCTGATGGGCGTTACGCTTACTGCATGTTTGGGGAGCTGTTTTAACTGCCTTGTTGAGACGCGCGCTTGGAAATGCTTCGAGAAGCGGCCAATGCGCTCAAAATGGAGATTTTGGCGCCGAGATAGGCACCACAGCGGCTGCAGAGCTGGACAGTGGGAAGCAGGTCGCCCCAACTGGCTGGGCTGTAATTGTGTGGGAGGATTCTAAGTGGCCAAATCACATCGAATCTTCTAACCGCTGGGCAAGCGCTGGGCCAGGCACCAAGGGGCCTGTTTGAACGCCGTCGCTGGGCCAATTTGGTTGCCAAGAAGTTCCGATTAGGTCCGTCATTCCCTCGCAATCCCTGTGAATACCAGGACTCAATCACAGTTCAAGTAGCAATATGAGCACTCCCGCAGCTGGAAAGCCACCCAGTCATTCGAACACCGCCTCTTAGCAGGGGAAGAAAAAAAGAAAAACAATGGGGGGTCGGGGGTGAGAAGCATGCATGGCGACGATGAAGGAATCCTCGAAGCATAAGTGTCAGAGGGCTGCAGAATTCTGGATTTGATTTTTCTTCAGACGCATAGACTAATGCTCTTGCAATCAGTGATCCATTGTTGACAATGTCTGGCTATCACACTACAAATCCGTCAATGCAGCCGACCATACTGTCCATGGAAGTGGACGATGACGATTCTTTTCAAAGCGAATACCGACTACGGATCGAAAATCAAGTCAAATATCTCGTTATCCTCCCCGGAACCTTTGACAGAGACACACTTTCATTCCCCCTTCAGTCCCTGCCCCGCCTTCCTTACGATAAGGAATGGACTGTAGCCAGCATCTCACGAGATAAAACCAGCGGCGACTTGAAGACCTCTCTAGTCAACCGACCGCTAGCTGGTGTGGAGTATCAATGGCATCACACCAAGGTTGATTGCCTAAAATTGGAGAAGACCAAACAGTTCACGGCAATGGCGTTCGAAGCCCTGTCCCCTTCGACCCTCCCAACCAATCTCGCATCACCGGCCACCGTAATCGTCAAAATAGCCCGTTTCGAATGGGAGCTGCCTCGCATCGAACAAGAAACAAGAGCATATCAGCTACTTGAGGGTTACGGACTGGCCCCGCGCTTCCTCGCCCATGTCCATGAGAACGGACGTATTATGGGTTTTCTATTAGAGAAAATAGAGGGACGCTCTGCTTCCTTCCAGGATCTGGTCGTCTGCGAAGCCGCTCTAGGAAAACTCCACGAATTAGGACTTGAACATGGGGATGTGAACCGATATAACTTTCTGATTGCGGAAGAAGGGGTGAAACTCCTCGACTTTGAGCGCCTTCGGGAGAATGCCAGCCCCAAGTCGAAGGACAAGGAATTGGAGAAGTTGCGTGCGGAGTTGGCCGACGAGTCGGGACGCGGCGGAGGTTTCATTTTCCAAGGCGATAGCATCTACGATTGAATATCAAGACGCACTTATTAATTTGTAGATGCGCGTATACACAGCGTGTCAGTGAATCGTCAGCTGCAGAGGCAGCATCAGATAAATTTGACGAAGCCGGCAAACGACTGAGCTCTTCAAACAGCGGCTCAAGCATGCACGGTAACGATGATCGCAAATGGTGCACTGTAAGAAGCGCCATCGTGTCATGAGATCGGTGAGAGCCCCGTAGCTTAGCCAGATGAAATAGTAGCAGAGGTGAGCGCTGATTATGATCCATAAAATGCACAGGTAGATCCAGTCATCGACGTCATGTGCCTCAAGCATAGCCGCCGCCTTGTCGAAGGCCAGTCACAGCTTTGATCCCAATCAAGACGGTAAGAGCGGGCTCAGGTAACCACTCCACTGGCCCCCTCTCATCCGTTATTGGTAGGTTGGCTTCAGCGATGTGATAGTGGCTGCATGTGACAACTGCTTCTCCACCTCCCTGAGCAGAAACCAGGTTAGCGCAAAGTTTTCTTGTTTAGTTCTCTTGCTTGTCCATCAAACTATGTATCCAACTCGAATTTGGCATATGGAGATATGGATTTACCGCTGCCGTATTTCAGTTCAGCGGCAGTGGCATCGACAGATAATGTCATACGGGCTGTCCCAAAGCTCTTTTGCAGGACTTCCGTTCTTTATACAAATCCTTCGATAATTTTGACACAGCGCAGCCTTTCTGAACTATACAAATCCCCGTGGTGTGACAGATCCAACAACTTGCATTGTTCCATCATTGACTCGCCACGAAGTGGATATTGCATGGTACACGTGGCAGCTAGTTAGCGACTGACCCCTCCCAGCACCAACCCTTGATAGCGGCAAATTGTGCAATCTTATTGGACACAGCCCACTGCTACCACCACGCATGGGTACAGGCTTGCAACTCCTATCTCCCTTGTCATCTCCTTGCCCTGCTGCCAGTGCAATTAGTGTGAGCTCCTAGCCCGCTCGTGGACCTTGACCAGTTCCCCTTCTCCCTTGCTCCCGTCTCATGTTGTCCATCGTGTGACATTGCGCCAATATGAGGATAGGATGCCTCCAGTTTGCTCCTCAAGTGGGCGACATAGACAACAACCTCAATCGAGCTGACTCTTGTCTGAACAAAGCGAATACAGACAATCTTGATATTCTTGTCCTGCCTGAGCTGGCTTTTACAGGTGAGTTCTGCTATTTAATTTGGCACTCTTGCATGGCGCAGAGGGCAGCCTTGTGTCGTACATGGTGGCTTCGGGGGCGCATCCTCTCCGCGGAACTGATTCTTGATAGGATACAACTTCAAGTCATTGCAACATATCTCGCACTTTCTCGAACCATCAGGCTCCGGCATCACATCGTTGTGGGCTCGAACCACTGCCCTCAAATACAACTGCAATGTCGTAGTTGGCTACCCGGAAAAGGTAGATGTCTCCAGCAAGTGGCCCACTGGCCCGGAGTTCTACAACTCTGCCATCATCGTCAATGGAGATGGTGAGACGATCGCCAACTATAGGAAGAATTTTCTCTACCACACCGACGAGCCATGGGCTCTTGAGGGGGGAAAAGGATTCTACGAGGGCTGCATTCCCGGACTAGGGAACACGTCTATCGGCATCTGTGAGTTGTCCCGCGAACAGTTTTGGACTGCGCCACTAGCCATCTCTCACTGCAGGCATGGACTTGAAGTAATTAAGTCTAGCTTCCAACATCACAGGGACTCGCTACTGACATCCGACAGCCCTTACAAGTTCCAAACCCCGTGGCATGCTTTCGAATTCGCTTTTCATGTACTCGAATACGATTCTAACTTGGTCATCCTGTCGATGGCATGGATGACCCGGGAAGACGGTCGCATGTTCAGTCGGATGCCGAATGAGCCAGACATGGACACCTTGACCTACTGGGTCACTCGTTTGGAGCCTCTGATTCGGGCGGAGAAGAAAGAGGAGATCATCATCGTCTTCTGCAACCGCACCGGTATAGAAGATGACGCTGTCTATGCTGGAACGAGTGCAGTCATCGGGATTCAAGATGGCGAGGTCAAGGTATACGGCCTTCTTGGACGAGGCGAGAGGGAGCTTTTGGTCTTCGACACCGAGAATCCTCCTTATGGAAAACTCGTGTATCGTCCGGAGTCTGAGAAGTCGCCTATCACGAGCTCTGAGCTGCTGCAGCTCGGCGGCTTCCCGTCACCAGTTGTTTCGTCAGGGCCTGTTGCTTCATCCCGCAACAATGACTCAAGACAAGGCGTTTCTTTGACTATTCGACCCAGCCTCAGCCTGCTTCTCTTCCCAAAAGATCATCTTCTGTCTTGGGGTCTTCCCAAAAATCGTCGAAGAGGTTGCCAGCGTTAGGCCAGACAAAGCTGTTGCCAGCGATCCAAATGCCTACTGGTACTCCGTTGGAGTCAAATTCTAATGACGATACGGCTAGCTCGCCAGAGAGCACATATATCTCAACACCAACTGCTCCAAGCCCTACCCCTCAGGCAATTCGACCGAAACTGACCATTCCACTATCGACACCCCTCCAGCCATGGCAAACCGGTAGCCCAGTACATCACAGTTATCAATCCACCCGCTCGGCTCACTCCCTCCGTTCAACTGACTCAACTCAATCGGACCCGCGGCCCCCCGAAGACAGCACTCCATATCCCCACAGCGGTATTCCACGGAGCACATATCCTAGGAAGGGTCCAGAAGGAGAATATATAGTGCGAGTGTATCAATCACCCACTCGCCTGTCAGACACATCACTCCTTTCAACGACCACTCGCCAACGGAGGCTGGCTATGTCTGGCAACCTTCAGACCGTCTTTTGAAGACACCACTGGAGTCGCAAGAACGGAACCCAGTCGCAGAGTCTGATGAAACCAGAACGCAGACTTTTCACCTCCCGCTATTCGCAAAAGACGAGCCAGCTATTCCCACCCCCCCCCCCCCCTTCTCCTCCGGACGCGTTCCTCAACCTCTGTTCGTACAGCAGTCACGGCTGGCAGCTCAAGGTCGAAGAAGACGGATGACCAGTCAACGAAGGAAAAGATCCCTGGTACGTCTCAGAGTGGAAATACGCGTCCTTCGAGCAAGTCACGTTCGGGAGAGGCCAGTAGTTCACGAGGCGAGATGACGTCGTACACTGGATTACCAGCTCGGCCTTCGTCTCCAAAATCCCGCAACGCTAGTCGAAAAAGGATGCTTGATCGCGCTGATTCCGCTTTGGCGCCCCGTGATCAAGCCAGCGCATTCTCACAGAAGTTAGGATCTATATCTCAAAGAGCTGAGTCAGTGAACAACATTCGAAGCCTGGCAGAAGAAGCTGGCACACCCCAGAACCGGCCGTCTTTGCCAGAGTCTCAGAATTGCAGCAAAAGTCGCCCTCACGAACACTACTCGTCCATCCCGATCGCGGCTAGTCCAAGTATTTACATTGACAAGCGCAATCGAAGATCGCTACCGGCGCTACCGGACGCACACAAGCTACAAGCTCGGCAATCAATGCATAGTGTCAATCATCGCACAACGACTGTACCAATTGCCGAAATTGACATCAGCAATGTGCGGAATGATTGGTATTTGACACGAGACTCAATGACCGAAGACCAGGCCAGGCCGCATACTGCTTCTCTCTCCAGCCCAGCGCAGCAACCAGGTCCGAAGTTCCCACTACCAACACTATCGCCGCATGCCCACTTTAACCCCTTGGATCAAAATCCGGATGAGGTGGCAAGACCAGGGCACAGAGTTCTTCCTGATCTGTGTTCTGGCGGGTCTTCACCGGCAGCGAACAGCACTGAAAGCCCCGTCGCTGAGCCGAAGAGCAAACCAGGAGAAAACCCCAGCTACTCAATCATTGAGTCTGACAAGACTAGCGAGACAAGATCTCTTGCTAAAACTGTTTAAGATGTCTAATCGGCGAGCCGCTCGCAATCGACATCACCGTCCGAGCCGAAACTAGGTTGCGACCGAGCCTGAGCCGGTAGCCTGGGCGGACGTCGTGGCAGAGCCTGAGCCAACAGCGGAGGTTGCGGCCGAGCCTGAGCCGGAAGCTTGTGTGGAATCCATACCAGGGCTCGAGCCCGAACCCGAACCAGCGGCGGAGATAGAAGACGATGGGTGGTCATGGCCTAAGAAGGTCAAGAAGAAGGGGAAGAAAGGGAAGAAGGTTGAAAGCCAGGAGATTTTTTGCTTCTGGAAGGAAACGCATCTTGTAGATGGCGGATGGGAGGATTGTTCCAGCTGTCGGCAGTACGTTGGCAGATTCGTGTCATCCTATCATCAGTCGAGAGCAAATAGTTGATTGGGGATATAGGGCAGCGGTTTTCACGGAACACAGACTAGATAACCAGCTTCTTGACACTGAAACCTTTTCTGAGACAGTAATTGGTGCGTGTGATATCGCTCTCTGACACATTTCATTTGACACTATCTAAAATCTCTCCTCGCATATCCAAGTCCAATACCATTCTCTCAATCCATCTAACCATTTACATGTCTGTATCGCACCTCACTAAGCTCTTTTATCTCGTCATCTTTAGCTTAGTAAAGAAGTGGACTTGCAGCGTCCCGAGAGACCGGCCCGGAAAGGAACTCGAGAAACAGCTGTGGGTCTCCCTCCATGAAAGGTTCTGTCCTTTCA
The DNA here is from genome assembly GCF_034447905.1 of Colletotrichum destructivum. Taxonomy (NCBI): domain Eukaryota; kingdom Fungi; phylum Ascomycota; class Sordariomycetes; order Glomerellales; family Glomerellaceae; genus Colletotrichum; species Colletotrichum destructivum. Next base: position 314,390 of record NC_085907.1, read on the forward strand.
GTTGAAGCAAGAGTCTATTCTCATGCTCTGAAAAGGGGCCCTGGACTTAGCAGACCGCCTCGTAAACTTTCATCTCTCCAGCGAAGAACCCAAGGTCTGACTTATCAAGGGATAGCAATGCGGTTGTCGTTCTGTGGACGGCTGCTCCTATTGCAGTTGAAACGTCGTTAAAAATCCATCTGTGATGCGCTTCAGGACTGCATTCTTGAGAGGCCAGTCATCATATCGCGCCAAGAAAGATTTAAGGTCTATTTCGTTATCGATAGAAGCAAGAAAGACCGGCGGGGTCATAATTCCACTTGTCCTTGGTCGATTCATAACCCGCTCTGACCTTCGTCTTGGTTCTGATGATGATTGTGATGACGTGTGTCGTGGTCTCAGAGCCTTGCTGGTGCCAACAGTCTCCTGCAGAATTGTTCTCACAGCTCTGGGGCCCTAGCTGAATTTTGCCAGCGTTGGCTTGGTCTCTGACGCAGTCATCGTTGGATCTATAAGCGCCATCCTCATCGCTAGTTTCCAGGTCCGAACCAACTTCGGCATAAGCACCTGGGAGCTATTAGTCTCTCGATAACTGGCGGACCTAGAGGTCTAAAAGTGGCAAACGCACGCAAAGCTTCACTCGCTTCAGCCTGGACTCGACTCGCTGGAGGACTTTGGACGTTGCCGACATCTCGGGAGGTATCTACTTCAATTTTTATTAGAGGCTAAATCGGCCTTGTCCTAGTGAACAGAATGGCTTATCAGTCTTGTTGGAGGTTGTGTGAATTATCTCAGTACTGGTAATGCATTCAAGTTGGATATTATCTACCGCCTTCCATTAAATACGTTTGATGTTAGTCTTGCAAGACATCAAATGACAGATCTCTGAAGTCGTTGGCAACTTAGTAGCAAATATGCCTGAATCACTTTGCTGCCTCCTTGTCTTGCCTCTCCATTATCACCCAATGCTGAGTCACAGCTGGCTCGCTTCGATGCAGCCTGTTTGCAATCCATGACCGCTCCTTCCCCTCTTCAATGTATACACGCAAACGCTCCTCTTCCCAATCCGTCCAACGGCGCCGCTTAGACCTTTTAACGTTTTCTTCAAGACTGTCTGGGCTGGGGTAATCATCAGAACAATCATTGCCACTTTGGGTGTCGTGTTATACGGTTCGTCTTCCCCCGTGATTAGTTCGTTGTGTGGAAGTCTCTCCGTAGCATAGTTTTTGATGAACCCAAGGAATAGCTCAAGCATGTCCATTCGTCTTTCACCATCAGGCAACCTAGCGATACCCCCATTGAGAGCCTCGAAAGTGTTGATCATGCGTAATAGGTGTTTCGCAGAAAAGCCGCAAGCATGGCATGTGGCTACTGGTAGGTTCGCCGTGGTGTTGATAGGCGGAGGGGGAACCAATCCGCACCTCTCGGTCTGATCATGGTTCCTAGAAAGGTGGTTTGGGCGAAGTGAGGTAATAGGCGATATTTTTCGCGAGCGACCCTGCCTTGCTTCCTTGCACCTGCTTCTTTTGGAGGTATCAAACCGATGGGGTCTTCCGCTTCAGACCGTTCCGGTGTTTCGGCCGAGCGACGAGGCTGTGTTTCAATTTCGTTTGACAGCCTCTTACTTGATATTTCTGCCGGGACTCGAGGTGGCAATGCGCGTAAAGTCCTGGGTGGCAGAGCCGGTGATTTTGTCCCGTTGTCGACTTTCCGAGGCCTCATTCGTTTAGCCGGGCATAGTCCATGGCTCGCGCTGCCGCCTTCGGTTGGCTCGCCTCCTCGTTTCTTCCGACAGGTAACAATATGGCCAACTTGCCCTGAATCGGAGGCGTGATCAGACGCTGGGGTAGGGAGTGAAAAATCGCCGGTTTGAGGCTCTTTCAACCCGCCCAAGGAACCAACTGGTGCCTTTGCCGAGTCGCTGAGAAATGGGTTTCTAGCAACAGACGGGGACTCCTGGCAGTTGGGCGCTGCGGGGTTGCTTTGTGACAGGGCGTGTAGTACAGGACTACCTGACAGATCTTTCCCCATAAGTTCACATCTTGGGACTGCCATCTCTTGATGGCAGCTCTCAATATCGGTCTCTTCATCGTCAGAACCCCTGCCGTCGTCGGTCTCATCAGCATTGCAACTCCCGCTGCTCTCGCTGCTATCTTCAACTTCAACTACAGCTGTGCAATGATTACGCCAGTCCGATGTTTCTTCCTGGATCGAATCTTGGCTACTCACATGCGTTCATGGCGCTGATATCAGAATTTTCCAGGCGAAGTTGCCCAGTTGCCCGTCTGGCTAGGTCAAGAGCCAATGACAGTTCCTCAGCCGAAGATGGATTTGCCTCGTCATGAGGGGCTCGTTTTGTGGAAGGCTGAGCAGGAAGGGGTGCGCAAGACAACCAAATGGCGAATGTGAGTTGATATCGTCTGCAAATGTGGGTTTTGGCATTGTCGATAGGATACCACCGATCTCACAAGGCGGTTCTGTGGACCCCAAGGACGCGAAGTCGCATTGTGTGTACGCTTCGCCGATTCCAAGATTCTCACCGGAATCAAAGTCAAGGTTGCCAATGCTAGCGAAAGGGTCGGCGCTTGTCCCTATGGTTGTAAGGCGACGTCAGCGGGATGTGGTTAGAATGTAGTTGACATACAGCTTGTGGTCTGGGCCCCTGTCGCATCCAGAACTCCAACGGTCTGTCCAAGTAGTGTTGCAAGGGCCGTTGATGGGAGTTGCGCTTGTTTCTGCTGCTGCTGCTGCTCTTCGCGCTCGTGTCGACGCTTCTGCTCTGCGCGTTGCCTGTTTTTACGCTCTTTTTCTTCGAATAACTGTTTCATGGACTTTACGTCCAATTTTCTGAACTGTGAGAGGGCCATCGTGGGCGAAAGGAAGAAAGGCGAGTTTGACTGATCTAGCATGAGCCGGCTGGCATGGTAATAGCCAAAGGGGGGCTTTATATATTTGTGTTATCCGCCTTGAAATGAGCCCCTCCTCTCCTGGACACGACTGTTCATCCAAAACATCCGCCCATCAACCCATAGAAGACCCTGCTGCTTCCACACCTACAGGGGAATACGTAACCAGCATCACTTGGCCCACTAGCTAAATGCAACTCATTCGTCATGCGGTACTCAGGATGATGCGATATTCTCTTCCAAGCCTTGGTGATGCCCCTGACGCGCTGATGGGCGCCTTCTCGTTTGTGATTGCCGATCTGCCTCGCCCATCGACGGCTGTGATAGCGGACTTGCCGGGCGAATGGTTGGCCATATCCGCAGCATGGCGAAGCCATGAGCCCCTGTCAAGACCTAGCGAGCCACGTCACCAGCTTTGAACTTGGCCTGGACGGTCTCAGCTCCCAGGCCGTCCCTGGAGAATGAACCATGGTCGTCAGACTGCGATAGGCACCCATCCACTTGCCGTACAACTTCGGCGTTCTTGTGACACTGAGTAGGGCCTGTCCGGTTGAGTCTGACACTCTATCGAGCCCGGTCGACCTTTCAGCCGGCACAACTAAGCCGCCCCCTGAGCATGGATGAGAATGAGGCCATCAGCGATGCGGCCTCGCAAGCCATACCACATGAGGCAAGAATTTGGCGGAACTTTTGATTGCCTCGGGAATAATGCGCCGGTGCCTCGAGCTGAGTTCGAGCTATCCGGTGTCCCCCGTCTCGTATAGGCAAGGTAATCAATGTCGGCGTTACCTGGTCGAAAAGTCATACCAGGGGGGGCCAAATGTCCAGGAAGGCCAGGAAGTGAATTGCCTGAATAGGTAATTTTGTTAACTCAGAAAGTCGGCTTAGCTGATATCCGACGCACCCTGGATTCCTTTCATCCTTGGTCCACGTCAGGTCTATGCAGACTCGCGTACTGTCATGAAGGTCCAAGAGCCGACAGCCCCTCCCATGGTGTGAGTCATCCCGAAAGGGGAATTTGGTCGGCGAGAGGGGAAGTTGCTAGCTTTGTATTTCTGGCCGCTCGGTGTCGTGGCAACCTACATATTTGGTTGCGGCGTTTTACACAAGCTGCCCATTGACTGATAGTTCGGGAATGCCGACACAAGTTGGTTCTCGGGTGGAGGGTTTCTTCACGAGCCTCGCAAGAGCTATCCCTCCTGGAGGAACATGCTATCTCAAGGATGATGAGCCGCGGAACGTCGTTCGAGACCGTGATACGCGTACAGCCTGGCCATGCGCTACATCTCGTATATGGGAGGCCAGCATCGTTGATGTTACCTCAGTCCAGGCCAGAAACAGGCAGAGCCGATGTCTAGGGTTCAGACAAGACGTGAATTGCCCATTGAGGCAATTCGCTAGCGTGTAATCGTAGCCCCTGACTGTAAGGCCGGAGAGAAAGAGACCAGCGCGGCAGACCCTGCTCTGTGTCATGCGACGTGTTATCGATCCTTGCGGATTGCTGACCCAAGGTTGAGGGCTTGGAAATTACCAGACATAACGTCAACAACCCCTTATTCGTCCACCCCCCTTATTCGTCACCCCGCACGACGCGTAATCCTATGATCATGATTTCTACCCCCTCATTTCAAACTATTATAACAATTGCAATTATTACTCAAACAACATCAATCTTTCACTACAGACTACTCTTATCATTATGAGTCAATATACCGAAAATCAGATCCAACAGGCCCTTATTGCTGTTACTGATGGCAAGTCTGTCAGGAGGGCTGCAATTGAATGGGGGATTCCTCGATCAACACTGGAGTATCGCATGCGAGGCTGCCAAACCAGATCTATAGGCAATAACTATCGCCAGCGATTATCGACTGATCAAGAGCATCATCTAAGTGAATGGGTGCGAATCCAGCATGCCCTACGCCTTCCACCAACCCATCGCCAGCTGAAGGACTTTGCAGAAAGGATCCTTCAGATCAGTGGCGATAGCCAGCCTATTGGAAAGAACTGGATCCAGGCCTTTATCAAAAGGAACCCATCTATCAAGGTTAAAAGAAGCCGATCTATCGATTCCAACCGTGTTAATGGAGCAACTGCTGATATCATCAGACCATGGTTTCAGCATCTCGCCATACCAGAAGTCAGGGCTATAAAGCCACGTAATCGATATAATATCGACGAGACTGGAATCCTTGAGGGCAAGGGATCTAACGGCCTAGTCCTTGGATGTGCTGAAGTGAAGGCAGTCCAGCGGAAACAGCCTGGATCGCGAGCCTGGACCTCTATGATCGAGTGTATCTCTGCTGATGGGCATGCTCTGCCGCCCCTTGTTATATTCAAGGGTAAATCAGTCCAACAGCAGTGGTTTCCTCTTGATCTTGGCCCTTATACCACCTGGACCTTCACAGCAACTGAGAATGGCTGGACAACAGACGAGACAGCAGTCACGTGGCTGAAGGAGGTGTTTATTCCATTGACAGGGGCAGGGGGCAAGGCGGAGGCAAGGCTGATGATCCTGGATGGCCACAGCAGCCACGTTTCAACAGACTTCATGTGGCTATGCTATCAAAACAACATCTACCTACTTTTTCTGCCACCTCACACCTCACACGTCCTCCAGCCTCTTGATCAGTCAGTCTTTGGGCCTCTGAAGGCTGCCTATAGGAAGCAACTAGGGTACTTGGACCTCTGGAACGATTCAACTGTTGTGGGCAAGAGAAACTTCCTTGGCTGCTATGGAAAGGCACGTCTGGCAGCTCTGACAGGGCAGAATATCACTAGTGGGTGGAAGCGGACAGGGTTATGGCCTGTCTCTGCCAGTTATCCCCTTAGGAATCCTTTGGTGCCTGACAACAGCCCTTCAGCACTAAATCAGCAGCCTCAGAGTAGGTCTGCTGATGACTGGGACTCTCATACGACTATAGTCACGTGGAATACACCAAGGAAGCCAGCTGAGCTCAAGGATCACCTGGACTTATACAGCAAGTTGGATAACAGCAGCAATAGCAACAACAGCACCCAACGGCTGTTATTCAGAAAGGTCCAAAAGGCCTTTTATGATAAGGATTATCAGCTGGGAGCTGCCCAGCTGAAGATCAGCATGATGGAGTCCCAGATGGACAGCATAAGGAAGAGGAAACGTAAGGCAGTTAAGATAGACCCCAACACTAAGTTTGCAAGGATCAAAGACATCCACAGGGCTCAAATTGAGGCTGGCGAAGTCAGCGATGGTCTAGATGAAACCGGCGGTAGTAGAAGCCCTAGTGGAAGTGTTGGCAGCTGTATTGTAGTAGCTGATAATTAGTTGTGTTAATTTCAGCGATTAATAGTTATGTTGTGATGCTTATGATGCGGGGTGACGAATAAGGGGGGTGGACGAATAAGGGGTTGTTGACGTTAATTCAGCCGAATGCCGCACAATGCCGATGCTTCTGTCGGTCTTTTGTGTCTGACTAACTAAGTTCATGAGCTATATTTCAGAGTTGTATATATGCCACCATAGATTAGACGTCTTTCCTAATGGTCTTCATGTAGGAGCTTACGGCTCTTAGTAAGGGCGTCAAATGTTGAACTGCTTTGGACTCGCGCATGGTGTAATAATACGGTACGACGTTCCAGCTGCAAGTTACCACGTCTTTCTACACAAACTCTTTGTTTTTGTCCGGCTTTTCCGGGCCCTAAGGAAGCAGAGGCCGAAGCTTCCGGCACCTGCCGGAAGGAAAGCGGAATATGTTAGTTCCTTGTTGCCAAGCGGGAGGCTGAAGGGTGGGATATCCTGTGCGGCCAGTTGTGCTATATATCTACCTCAGATGGGGAGTTTTGGTATTATAAACGACATTCTAAGAGTATCAATAAGATAGTCAGTTGTTTCCGTATAAGTAAACCAGCACACCTGGAAAGATAACACCTTGGTGTTCTTCTCCGCAATAGACTTCTGAGAGGGTCAGGATGCCATCCGGTGCCGGCCCCGGCAGGCAGGAGATACTGCTGCTAAGTGGGCCTCTCGGAAGCATCTACACGACTCTGACTTCGGAAAGATCTGCTGGTGACAGTGCTGGTTGACGAATATAACCAGAAAATGATTGGTGTTGATAAAAGTGACCAGATGAGACAAAATTTCAATAGGGCCGCCCTAATCGTCGAGGAGGCAGGCAGGCAATTAAATGTGATTTCCTGTCAATTCTTTTATTGAATCTTTAATGGTGCACTAGAAAGTCTACGTAACTGGTCACCGTGCACTGCAGGCAGAAAGATGATCAACAGGGTAGCAAGTCCATCACTGTTGTTGATAGCACTTCCAGTCACATTTCAATGACTATAGAATCCAACGGATACCTGATCATAAGAGAAACGGTCATAAATCTCTAAGCATTCTGATAATCCCCAAAAACTTTGTACTTTGAGCCTACTAACCTGTGTATGATACACAGACGCAATGGCGAATGCATTCTCTAGGTTGCAATGGTACCTTGGAATGATATTTAAATCTGCTTACGAGCTCACCATATTACCTGTTAGTAAAGGTTACTGATGGAAAGAGAACGGCAGATCTCTGCTGGCTATTGTACTAAGAGCGGGCTTTGAGTGAGGTTTATTTTGTAAGGCTAGCTAGTATCACGGGTCATTCGTGATAAGAACTTTGTACTAGGATAAGACTATTAAAACCGAAACCTCGTAGGCAGTGCATTGCCTTTGAACGAGGCGCTTGTAGCATGAAGTTCATAGTTGATTTAGTTTATACGAGCAGGTCAGAACAAACAACTGCACCGCAAAGCAAAAGCTTAGGTAATGATGCACCTGCATCATTATCTCATGTTCTACACTATATAGTTACGTCGGCCAGCACCCCAACCGGTTGTACCGTAATACTAGTGACCATGTTCTCACCCTCTAAGAAGAAACCACATTTTTGACGCAATAGTTTTGGAACTATCGTAAAGAGGCATGTCCATAAAGCTAGAAAGTGTAAATGCGAAGGGGTTTCGTACGTCGCTCTGAGGCCGCGCAAGATATGCTGCCACAAGGGGTACGAGGCATTGGTGACTGCACGTAAGAACTTGCAAGCGGATCATGTAAACCTTGTGCCACCAAGTCTGGGCTAGATTTAATTTGTAGGCCTTAACATGCAGATTCTTCATATAACATTTTAATAATACTCAGCTCAAATTTTGATGCTAAGCATGATGGAGTACGGATCCGTTTCCAGCGGGCGGGCGATTTGCTTGGTGATTAGTATAGCACAGCGACTCGGTTTACGGTGAATTTAAGGTAACTAAGGCAGAATTGGGCCATTATGCGCACGTGTAGCGGCTAACACCAAGGGAATTGACTACCTAGTTATCTAATACTAGCATAACCAGCATCGATATCACTATTTTTTGTCCATAGATGTCTATTTTGGTTGACGTTACTTTTGGCTACAGAAACGTCGATACCTTAGTGTATGTCACTTAAGGCGATTACGGAAAGATACGTTAAGGCGGTGCAGAGATAAAAGAGACTTTGTCGTCTCCTGGTAGTTCAACTGTTGCACTGAACATAGTCATGGCATTATTGCTTCTCAATCAATGATCATGAGTACGTATACGCAAGACGCCTTTGAGGACATGATAAACGACGAGCTTGCCTCGAAGCAATTGCTACAAGAAGCATTACAGGCAGCTGATGAGTAGCATGCTCTTTGGAGAGCAGCGTTCTTGTCTAGTGTAACGCTGAACATTGTACTCGTTTTAACCCTGCAGTTTGTCTTAGCTATTAAATACTACAGCGTCTAGTTTGGTACGTATGGAATTCTGTAGTCATATATTTTATCGACATTAAAGCTTTGATTCATAGCTTTGATGAGAATAACAGAGGCTGCGAGTTATGATGGGTATACAAATAGAAAGAAGCCCAGCTTAGAGCGTAAAAAAATATAGTTTTTGTTTCTCAACGCTCTCAGAATTTTAGTTTGTTCCATAATTCTTTACATTTGGATTTTTCCTGTTTACCCTGGCTGAGAAACGAAGCAACACTGTTCCAGGTTAAATGCACCAAGCCCTGAATCGAACCCTTCCATCTGCGTGTTCGTTGACAGAAGTTTAGGTTAGCACTGCAGAAATAGTGAGAAACACCAGCGACACATTCGATATGCTCAATATGAGCCAGTCTCATCGGAGACTCACCGCCCCAAGCGAAGGCTCGGGTAAGGTGAAGTCTGTCGCTTCGAAGGCAGGGGATATGTGGTAACGGCCGTGGCCTCAAAAAAACAAGCCGTTAGTACACCCTTTTAGGCCTGTAGAATCGGCAATATAACGAATTATTTAACTTTGCGTAAAGTTTCAATATAGACTTGTGTAGGGGTGGGATTCAATGAAGTGGGCAGAGGAGTAGTCGAAGGCACGAGACCTAGGTTTTACAGTCAGGTATCCTACAGCGGTGCTTTCTGCTAACGGGTACTTGAGGTCGTTACTCCAGAACAGTAGTTGTTAGCCTCGTAGGTAGTTTGGCAAGTCTGGTAGGTTTCCGGTGATAAGTCGTACACTTCAAGGCGTAGGTAGCTCGTTTAGCTTCAAACAGAAGGATACTCCAAGATTAACTACGTATGAGAGTGAATCACGAAGTTGAATGCTGAAGAGCTATAGAAGGTTTCTAATTTTACTGTCCCATAATCGAGCATTATACTCAAGTCCTTGCACCGGATCATATAGCTTGACTAGTGATCCATGGTGTTGGATCAGTTGCACTGGTTCCTGAACCTTGGTGGGAGATCGAATTATTGATTGAATTATTCCTGCACGGTTTCAACCGCTATTATATCAGCAGCTTTGTCCGGAGTGCGGGGTTTGGCCAACAGCCGCAGCGTCGCCGATGAACCGCGACGCCCCACATCGCCCTGCTGTTGAACCAAGGCCAGCTGTTTCCAGATTCCTCGCTGTACTGTCTATCTCATGTGTCTCCATTCTCTCTGTTGAAGTGTATATTTACGTTGTCTCTTTTCCTAGCTATTTTCTTTCTCGCCATCGAATTCCCTCTTTCGTGTCTTCCTGCTTCGGCTCTGTCGGTGCTTGCCACCATGTGCGGTTCTGCATACCTACAGTCTCTAAAGTCCTTTGTTACCTACTGCCGGATTTCTATGTAGCCTCGTAATTCTTGTCTGTTGACCACTATTGCCGTTCACCACCTTGGCCCAAGTGAATTCCACAAAGCACAATGCTCCACTGACTCCGGCGTGTTCGATTACTGGATATGAGAGCTCCCCGCACAGATTCTGCAGACATTGTCGCGCGTTGAAGGGCCACCAATCCTGCTTCGCAACAGGAGAGACAGAGGGCCAATCTATCTGTGGTCTGTGGTATTGTGCGGCATCGATCGCAGCACGTCTAATGTCTGGTGCTTTCTCTGTGCAGAAGTTGATACTGTTCTATCGGACTCATCTTCGCCGTTGTAGGACGTTGCAAACTATTGTCGGGGGTGACAGGAAACCCAACAACCTGTCGGTGGCAGTTGTGTTAATGTTGGTTGTTTGGGCGCAGTCGTTGTGCTTCGTGTATCAGCTCGTGGCTCACCCGCGGCGGTGGCGATAGTGTTGTCTATTGACACGCCGTTTTTGGCGGCTTGCTCTCGAAAATTTCGTGGTCAGGGACTGCTATGAAGCCACACATGAGCCCCTTTGAAAGCAGAATCAATGTCGAGGATGGCATTGTGCCCAGATCGTGTTGGATCAGGTGCTGCAAGCTTACATTTTTTATTGACCGCCTGCCGACTTGTTCAGAGGTGCCCTAACGCTGCCCTAGTAACCAACTGAACTCTGAGTCGTAACACTAGTCTATATGCTCTGCTAAAGCCTTCCTGATGCATCTTGTATCGGAAACGTCTCCCAAATGAGTTGCATGTAACTACTGCCTTGAGAGTAAACTTCCTAATAGTGAACCTGCGGGCTATGGAATAATACAAATCAGAAGGGTCTGGTTTAAAATAACAACTAGCCTTGTTAGCAAAAATTTGGACATGGAACATAACTCTTGGAGATGGGAGGTGATAGACAATAGCCATCACAGGCCAGTATTACAGCCCAACCTGTCAGGGTGCTGGGCGGCGTAACTATAGTGCAGAATAGGGGATCATCATGCACACGAGCGACGCCAGTTCGTCACTAGAAGCGTTGCCTTTATCAGCATCGGTGACTGCAACAATCCAACGGGCTACGTTCGGGTTTGGTCACTGTATTGTTGAGGTCAGCCGCCAGCAATGCCGTCAGACCAGACAGTGCGTGCGCTTAACCCTCACTTTAATTTGGGTTCACGGGCCACAAGAAAGCAGAGCAATGTATAGGTTGAGTCCGCACTGGAAAAATCAGCTGCTGCATCCACTTCGGAATACTCGTCTAATTATCACGTGAATTAAACGGCCGATGACAGTCTTCATATCCACTTTACACCGACCCGAAACTGTCAAATTATTGGGGCCAAACGTACTAAGAGAGTACTTATGTTAATCTAACTCAATCTATCGCGGGTATGGATGTGGCCTTTTGGAAGTGGGATTTGATTTGTATTGGCCAATGCGTTAGTAGTACGCCATAACGAAATACCCATTGGGAGCACTAGTTACCAGACTGTCGGGATCAGCCAGCCGTGGACTATCCATGTTTAGGTTTGAGATTGCGACAGCGAAACCTGAAACTTTTGTGCAACAATCAGCACCCTCTACTCTGTACACGTAATTGGTGATCTCCACGAATCGGAGACACCCTCACGAAGGGTCAGATGACACTGCCAGCATTTCTTTTACATCCGCGGCAAAGTGACAACGATTCGGAGAGGATTGTGGTCTTCTCGATTGTTTGACCTTACTAAAGTTCTCCACTTCATTAAGCCCGTCGCAAGTGACCCATCCTAAACAATGGTGGCCCGACATGGCTTTATCAACACTGTCCGTTTTTGCAAACAACAAGTCGCCCTTGCACTCTCCATCTCTTCTAGTTCTGTTAGCTACTGTTATTGCCTCGCCATGCATGGACTTGGCCAGCTGGCTTGGCCAGTTCGGTCTCCAGGTATGATGGCTTTGTTTGCAGCAAGAATCCTTTCGTGCGTGGGACGCTCCATGACCGTTAAATTTGGCTGATGACATGGTCCGTGCTGTTCGAATCGGTCTTTAAAGCGGAAATGATCTGGCGAATCACAGATGTAACGGTGAAGTTGAGGTAGGGTTACGGCCAGGGAGGTCTAAAGCACAACAAATTGCGTAATTCATCCAGCGCCTTCTCCACTTCAAAGGTACGCATTCGCCGCGACAAAAGGCTGCTTACTTACTGCACATTCATTCCGTCGCAGATAAGCATGCGGGTGGCCAAGTTGGCCTTTGAATCAGTATGTGAGCCTGGCATTCCCTTCCACATTTTGGACACTTGCTAGAATGCAGAGTAAATGGTCCTTGGTGGTGGGCGATCTTTCATGTTGCTACCCTGTTTGTTGGACCGTACTTTATCCGCGATTAGCCAGAGTATCCCCTACTGGTTGTGATTTGGAATAAGTCTGACGCTAGTAAACTGTGATCGCCTCTGCTAGCTTGTATTGAGCCTAATTCTTGGCGATTGCTGGTTTGATTTCCTTAGCGGAACGCCCTTAGTCTGATTCTTCCATCACTGGCCAGCACGAGAGAGCAAACGCCAGAGGATCCGTGGGGAGATACGACAATCTGCTACACAGGGTGATGAAAGGGTTTTCGATTACAGATGCCATTAAGAGTGGATAAAAGGCCAAAAGAGGGACACGGGGTGGTCAATCGCTTATCGCCACTAAGAACCTACAAATGAGCTACATACCCCATCAACGCCCTCGTGTCGACTTAATTTTTTCCATCAGGGGCCTCAAGTCACTCAAGCAGCAAAAATGCCTCAACGATTTGGTCGTACACAACTGGCCTAGCGTCATGCGCCTGACGAAGTCGGTATTATTGACAGCCTGGTTGTGAACTCCAGGCAGATGTGCGACCGCGCCCGATCCCGGCTTGCGCCAACTGAATGCAGAAAGCCAAGCTGCCGATTTTTCTTCAACATGCTCATCATTAGACCGTTTGTGTTTGGGAGCGTGACAAAAAGTGTCTTTAGGGAGTCGAACTCTTTGAGTCGACCAATGAGTACACGGGTCATGGCGTCATTCCCAACTTTCTGCGCTAGATGCTTGACCAGCCCGACCTACAGACCATCTTCCGCAGAATTAGTGTATCTGGCTGCCTATCATAAAACCTGAGTGACACTCCTTCTCACAGTTCATGTCGCCAAGTAAGTCTCACAACAGTGACTGCGGTATATACGCTGTCTGGTTTCCTGAGAGTGTTGCTTTCTAGTGCAGCTATACCAAAGAACACTAATATTGACCTGAAACGAGTACATAACTTTGCGGCAACATGTTCTGAATACTAGTCAGTCTGCAATCAGGTCAATAACATTTGGTGGTATTGGTCATACACCTGTGGAATTAACACAATTGTTCCGAAGTTTCGTCGCACACGATAGGGAGTGAGCCAGTTATATTGTTACACACAAGCGGTAACACAGTGGTTTTGCCACACTGAAAGGAAGCCTGATTGTTTGTAACATAACCTATAATGATTGGTTACGATTATTTAGACATACTTTACTGATACGGACTTTTCCCAATGTATTCTTTGAAATGCTGATCCTCCCATCTTTATCTGATATCATACTCTGTTGGTTATTTATCTGCCGTTCGCGATGGAGCTAAACGAGGAGAACATAAATCCAAACAAGACACATTATGAACCATCATCGTAACGACTCTCGTGCCGATGCTTGAATGACCGGAACAACGCCTGTTGATCGGCATGTGGATGCCACCGCTTCTTCAACTACCATAAATGCTTAATAAGTTGCGCCTGCCTTTCATTCTGCCGACTAGTGAAACTGCCTGCGTTCAAATTGCTTTCTCTTGCCATATTTACGATAATTATATCATGCCATCGCAGCAAAACAGGGGGCCAGAGCTCCTAGGCGTGCAGGTAGCATTTCTCGTAGCAGCCTGGGTTGCTACTCTCCTTCGAGTAACTCAACCCCCCCACATCCGAAACACCCCCGCATCCGAAACACCCCATTTCTCCTCCTTCACCACCATCACCACCTTTTTTAAACTATCATAACAATTACCATATATAACCAAACAACGCCGTTTTTTCAAAATACCTTCTTCAACCCATCATGAAGCAATACTCCGAAGATGAGCTCCAACAGGCCCTTCTAGAGGTAGCAGCTGGGAAGGGTATCCGGGAAACAGCTCGCGCATGGGGTATACCAGTTGCATCACTTCATCACCGATTCCATGGGCGGCAAAGCATAAATACTGCCTATACCCATATGCAGCGATTATCCCAAGCCCAGGAGGATTATCTGGCTGGATGGGTTCAAATCCAGGATGCCCTAGGCGCTGACCCTACCCATCAACAACTAAAGGGCCTGGCAGAGCGTATGCTGGGCGATACCCATGATGCCCATCAACCTCTGGGCAAGAGATGGGTATGCCGATTCCTGCGGCGAAACCCATCAATTAGGACCCAGCGATCCAGAGCAATCGATGCCCGGCGATGGAAGGCCCATTCTTCCGAGGTTATCCAGGGTTTTTTCCATCGTCTGACTAATATCCCTGCCATCCAGGGAATCCATCCATCCAACCGATGGAATATGGATGAAACTGGCATTATGGAGGGCAGGGGATCTAATGGGCTAGTGCTGGGCTCTGCAGCATCTCAGCATATCCAGAAAAAGCAGCCAGGATCCCGGGCATGGGTATCTATTATCGAGTGTGTGGCTGCCGATGGGAGGTCCCTATGCCCACTGGTTATATATAAGGGCAAGTCAGTCCAGGCCCAGTGGTTCCCATCCAACCTATCTGGATATAAAGGATGGCACTTCACATATACGGATAATGGCTGGACGACTGAAAAAACTGCCCTTGAATGGTTGAAGAAGGTGTTTATCCCAGGCACTATGCCTAGTGAACCAGAGGCAGCCAGACTGCTGGTTTTGGATGGGCATTACAGCCATATATCTACAGACTTCATGTGGGAATGCTTCCAGAATAAGATATCTCTACTAAATCTACCGCCACACTCCTCTGCTGTCCTCCAGCCACTGGATATATCAGTCTTCAGCCCATTGAAGCATGCCTATCGTAGGGAGGTTGGATATCTAGATGACTGGGTTAATGATTCAACTGTTGCTGGCAAGAGGGCATTTCTGGCCTGTTATATAAGGGCCAGAGATGCAGCCATAACAGCCCAGAACGTTAGAAGTGGCTGGAGGTCAGCTGGACTATGGCCAATATGCATACAGCGGCCTCTATCTAACCCTATGGTAACTAAGGACCAGCAGACCAGCCAGACCAGCCAGCAGACTGACCAGCCTAGCAGACAACAGTGGGATGAAGCCCTATCTATCGTCCCATGGTCAACCCCTCGTCGGTCTGCCGAGCTACGGCACCAACTACGCCAGCTAACCCAGATAGGCAAGGATGGGTTAGATACCCATACTATTCGTCACCTATCTAGAAAGGTGCAAAAGGGGTATGATGACCAGGCATCTAGAGTGGCACTTCTAGAGCACCAGGTCTGCCAGCTAGAGGGCAAGTTGGAGGACCTACGGCAACGCAAGAGGAAAAAGGTCCCCCTATCGCCCAACAGCACCTTTGCCACTATATGGGATATCCGGCGGGCGCAAAGTCCGGATATCGGCAATATGGATAGTCCGGATGAATCCAGTGCATCCGAATTACCCAGTGAGGCCGGAAGTTGCATATGGGTGGGTGGTGGTGGTGGTGAAATAAGTGGTGATAGTGGTGGTGATGGTGGTGGTGATAGTGTTTCGGATGTGGGGGTGTCTCGCAAGTTGGGGGGTTGAGTTATACGTTAAAGTAGCCATCACAAAGAGGCATACACTCGACGATGGCGTCATGTATGTTTCCACCGTAAGTCTCTCTCCTCAAGTTGTTGCAGAGCTGCTGCTAACTCTTGGCCAGACTCTGTACTCTGTGTACGCAGCTGTCGCCTTCCTCGGCATTGTCAAGGGCGGTATAGGCCGGCACACCTCCGAGCTGGATGCAGGAAGTATTGTTGTAGCCCTCAAGGTTTGGTACACATGCGAGGTTCTTTATGCCTTCATTTGCGCTCTCATCCGGACTTCCATTGGCTTGTTTCTTCTGCGCATCATCGACGGCAGGTTACACAAAACGGCCAAGACCATCCTTCAAGGAACCATTATCGCAGTCTGCGTCGCGTCCGTGGTGTATCTCTTCATAATTGTCTTTCAGTGCAACCCGATCCGCTACTACTGGTCCAAATTCGAGGGGCTGCAGGGAAGCTGTCGCCCTACAAGTCTTGTGCCGAACGCCACAATCTTCCACAGCGTCGTAGTCGCCGTGAGCGACTGGATCATGGGTATACTACCCATGTCGATACTTTGGCAACTTCAGATGAAGCGAGAGAAGAAGATTCGCTTATTGTTTTTTTTCGGAGTTGCAATGATGTACGCTTTGCTTCTTGTCCGCCTCCGTTCTTCCTCCCTAGCTAACACCGAGCGCACTGGAAGTGCTGGAATCATCATGATCATTAGGATACCTTACATAAAGGTGCTTGAGATATCGGCCGACTTTCTCTATGAAACAGTGTGAGTGAGCTGACCTTCCAAATGACTCGCAGACCGTTAACAGAGATTCAACTCAAGCGATGTCGCTCTTTGGTCTCTTTTGGAACCTTCAATCGGCATTGTTGCAGGATGCATTGCTACACTTCGGCCTCTCCTGCAACTTCCCTCTCGCCTAATTTTTCTTGGCATCCGCTGTTAGTGAATCAGGTGATGAACCACTAGAATCCTTAACAGCCGAAAACTCTTCACCTCTCTGCTCCGGAGCCCTTCCGCGATGGCCTCACAGCCTCCGGCGGGCATCGGACCGCTGCCGGCCTCACCGGCCGGCCCCGATCGGGGCTCTGGGCCACCTCCAGAGCCAACCTCTCCATCAAGGGCTAAACGCCGCCGCAATACCGAGACTCAGCCACTCCGGCCCAGCCTCGCGGGAAGCCAGCCTAACACCTTCAACCCAGCTCCCCCAACGGCAAAGGGGCCTCCGATCTCAACTCCAGTTACTGGTAGGACCGCCACTGGCTCTGTCTTGTTCGCCCTGGACGAGGAGGCCAGGCACTATGAGGCCCGCAAGGATGTCTTCTTGACTATCGCGCAGTCTGTGGATAATGTCGTCTCCAGCTTTGAGGGCCCCAGGAAGCAGATCGCGAAAGAGGCTACGGCCTATGTGATCCAAGCCCTAAAGAAGCTCATTAACAAGGAACATGCTCCGACACTGACCCGGAGCTGGGCCGCCGTCACGGCCTCGGCACCAGGTACAGCTCCAGACCCCCACCGGGCTCCGACCCGCCCGCAGGCCAGACCCCAGACAAAATCCCAGGCCCCACCCCAGCCCCAACCCCAGCCGAAAGAGGACCTCAGGGTCTTCGCCCGCATCTCGGAGGAGGGCCTGTCAGCTGCCCGAAAGAACGCTCCTTTTGCCCTACGCCAGACAGTTTGCCGGACCTTTGGCCTCCAACTGGCAGATATCCCTCACATCTACCACATTGCGACCGGATACTCACTAAGGCCATCAAACAAGCAGATCCAGCAAGGCCTCCTGGCAGACAAGCAAAAACTAGCGGGCTGCTTAGGGGCTTACAAGATAGAGACCCCTATAAAGTGGTTTACCTACGTCGTCCCGCGCTGCCCAGCCAAACTGTGGAGCGTTGACGGGGACGCCCTGGACCCAGCCACCTTGATCGAGGACGAGGTCTTTGCCCAGACAAGACAGAAGCCCACCCGGGCCCGGCAATCCCGCCTTGGGCCGAACCCCATCACGAACGAAGTCTCTTGGGTCATCTCATTCCTAACAGAGGTACAGCCCTTCAGACTGTTCAACCAAAGCAGCAGGTCCCAACTCATTCAGAAGAGGAAGACGCTCATCAGACACGACCCCGGCTGCCAGGGCTACCACTCAAACAGCTACTGCAACCGACAGCCGCTCTGCAACAACTGCAGCAGACCTTCAGACTCGCACGAGACTGGGCCCTGTACAGCTAAACCGAAGTGTGCGAACTGTTGCGGCCCATTCCAGGCTAGCCACAAGAATTGTCCAGCTAGGCCTATGACGATGAACGGCATCCCTGCCCTCCCAGACCGGAAGGAGCGGGCCCGGATCCGCAAAGTTGGACAGAAGGTCTATGACGCCCTCTATGAGGCCAGTCTAAGCGCCTCTCGGAGCAGCACCCAACAGCCTGGGGACCTCCCTCCCTCCGACCAGGATCAACCGCCCGGCTCCAAGCGGCCACACAAATGGACACCTTCCGAGAGCTCAATTATGTGCCTCGGTGACAGGGACACCGATAGTAGCAGCACGAGAGTCAAAGAGTAGCCCAGAAACCGGATTACAACGTTGCTAATGCCTACACCCACCTGGAACTCGACTCGGAGACGTAGGCCAAAGCAGGCCTCTCCACAGGTGCTACGTATAGCTCAGTGCAACGTAGGGAAGCAGTCGCCAGCACACACAGCTTTCCTGGAGCTCTGCTGGGCTGAGCTGATCGACATTGTACTGGTCCAGGAACCCTGGATAGGCTATGTTGACAAAATGCAAATCAACACACATCCAGGTTTTGATTCCTACGTCCCAGTGGACTTTTGGAAGGACAGGGAAACCAGGCCTAGGGTCATGACCTACATACGGAAAGGGATGAAGTGGAAGGCCCAGCAGCAGAGGCCCGTCCAGACAAGGGACATCCTATGGATCACAGTTGACAACGCAACTACTGTGGTTAACGTATACAGACAACCAGGAGACCCACACAATCACACAACCACAACCCTACTAGAATACAGGCCGCCAGAAAGAGTCCTTGTAGCAGGGGACCTCAACGCTCATCACTACTCCTGGGAGCCCGGATCGAGGAACAGGAATAGGGGGGGCGACATAGCAGACTGGGCAGATGGCCACGGCCTGGCATTCATCGGCGAGACAGGGACTGCGACTCATGCCCAAGGCCATGTACTCGATCTTACCTTCTCGAACATTCCCCTTGCACACGCAGTGGTCAGCCCATACCTACACCCAGGGGCCGATCATCAAGCAATTATCGCAACGATCCCGCTTCAAAAGCACCGACAACAACAGACAGACCAACCACAGTCACTATCAGTCGCAAACTCGGCCCTACCCCGGTTTAGAGACCTGATCAGAGCAGGAGCCTCAGTCCTGCCTACTCTCCAGGATGAACCTACCCCTGCCGATTTGGACACCCAAGCGGAACGACTAGTCGACCTTCTCTCCACGGCTGTCCAGGCTGTAGGAAAGAAACGAGGCAAGCATGGGAAAGGGGCCCCTTGGTGGACGGAGGAGTGCGCAGAAGCCCACCGAACGTACCGCGAGGCCTGCTGCCGACAAGCCCAAGAACTAGAGCAGACCCCACGCCTTGCTACCCTCGAAGAGCAGAAGGCCTTCTTGAGTACAGTCAGGAAAGCTAAGCGGGCCTACTGGGCTGCTAAGATCGAAGGAGTTACCTCGGACCAAGACCTCTACAAGATTATGGGCTGGCGAAAGGCTAGCCTAGGGGTAAGAGCCCCCCCTCTGGTAGTGGAGGGTCAGACGATCAACGACACTCAGGGTAAGGCCCAAGCACTCCGAAGAGCCCTCCTAGAGAGGTTCAGTGCCCAGGATGACCTGCCGGGAGACCCGTTCGACGTCCCTACGGTCTCTCGACGACGGATACCTTGGCAGGATGCCATCAGTAGAGAAGAGCTGAGGGAGGCTACCCTGACAAAGACCACGACCCCTGGCATCGACGGGATCACAACACGGCTGCTTCAGGCTTGCTGGTACCTTATATCTGATCCTGTCAGACAACTGTTCCAAGCTTGCATACGGACGGGCTACTTCCCCCAGCCTTTCCGCAGAGCGGAGGTCGCTATGATCCAGAAGGCAGGGAAAACAGACTTTTCTAAAGCCGGATCCTGGCGGCCAATAGCCCTACTATCTTGTCTTGGGAAAGGTCTCGAGAGGCTGATAGCCAGAAGAATGTCCTACCTTACCATCCTAGAAGGGGTGACCAGCCCACAACAAATAGGGGCTCTACTTGGCAGGTCAGCGGTTGACCTAACCACCTGCCTCGCCCACGACATCGAAATGGCCCTTGACAAAGGGCTCACAGCTACATTGGTGACGATGGACGTCCAAGGGGCTTTTGACTCTGTCCTTCGGAACCGGCTGATTGTCCGGCTACGCCAACAAGGCTGGCCTCACAGCCTGGCCAAACTGATATTCCACTTTGCTTCAAACCGAACAGCCAGAGTCAGGCTGGAGGACGCAACAACAGAGGACTTCCCCCTGGTTTGCGGGCTGCCCCAGGGCTCCCCGCTGTCTCCTATTCTTTTCCTGCTTTACATCGCAGACATCTTAGCAGAAGACCCGAAGCTTCGGTTCGGGTACGCAGACGACATCGGCCTTCTGGCTATGGGACCCTCCCTTGAGAGTAATGCTGCGACCCTCGGCCAAGAGATCACACGTATCCTCGACTGGGGAACGGAGAACAAGGTCGCTTTTGACCCAAAGAAGTCCGAGGCTATCCACTTCACAAGGAAACATAATCAGCAAAGAGATCTGCCAGAGATCAAGGCGAGACACCTTAGAATCGTAGCATCAACGAAGCCCATCCGTTGGCTAGGGGTCTGGTTCGACAAGAGGCTTTCTTTCCGACACCATGTTGAAACAAAGCTGGCTGCGGCGACGAAGGCGGCCCAACATCTTAGACACCTGACAAACACAAAAGGCGGGCTCCCGGCCGCCGCTGTACGCAAGGCTGTGATCTCCTGCGTCCTGCCAATCGCCCTGTACGGGGCCGAGACCTGGTATGGGGGCATGACCAAGCCAGCCCCTGGCAGAGCCGCCGATACCGGCCGCAATCTTTCCCGCCAGACAGGCGCAGTCAGCACAGGCCAGAAGAGCCTTGCGCGTAAGGTCGAAAGCGTCATCACAGCAGCAGCAAGGGCTATCCTGCCGGCCTGGAAAACAACTCCAACACGCAGCCTCCTTAGGGATGCTGGACTACCACCAAGCAAGGTGGCTCTGGAAGGAGTCCGCCTCCGCTTCGCAGCACGTCTAAAGAAGGTTGATCCACAACACCCTCTTGTCGCGAGGCTCTCCCAACGAGGGCGGCAGCAGACGAAGCTCCAACGGACTGCAGACCTTGCACCAAAATGCCCGAGACCAGCACTCATCCAACCGCAGTACCTCCCAGGGTCACAAGACCTGATAGTCCTGCAGACTAAGAAAGAGGCAGCCAAAGCTTTCCAGGCCTGGCTAAAGACCGTACCAGACAGCCATATGGTTGTCTTTTCAGATGGCTCCAAAGCGACGAACGGAGCCACAGGATATGGGTTTGTCATCTACCGCAGCAACAGACGCGTGGCCCAGGGCTGCGGCCGACTCGGTCTAGCAGAGGTGTTCGACGCTGAGGCTGAAGGGGCGAGGATAGGACTCCGGCGGGCCCTCTTAACCTCCCAAGGCCAACCCATACACATCTGCATCGACAACACCAGTGTCATCCAAGGAATACGGGGCGAGGCCCCAGACTCCTCGCAAGCAGCGGTGCTCGAGATCCAAGCTGCTGTTAGGATATACAACATCCACACCCACTGGGCGCCAGGACACCAGGGGATTAAGGGCAACGAAGAGGCGGACCGGCTAGCCAAGGAGGGCGCAGCGCTGCCGGTCCCGCTAGGCCAACTAGCTACGCTCTCCGGGATCAAACGGCTTGGCAGAGAGAGATTACGAAACCAGTACAGACAGTGGTGGGGTAAAGAGGCGACCGAACGGTACACCCAGCTTGGACTGAGGCTACACTTCTCCTGCCCTCCCGAACTCGCCCTACCACGGAGCACCCTTCACCACCTCTTAGCGGCCCGGTCGGGTCACGGGGACTTTGAACACTATCACCAACGCTTTAACCACACCGAAGCCTTGCTAACCTGCTCCTGCGGGGAGGCAAAGGACGTAGATCATCTGGTCTACTGCACGGCGACCCTGGCGAGGAGGCAGCAGTGGCCCACCCTCTACCCAACTGGTCCGCTCGACCCCATAGGACCTATGGGATCCCTTGAACGATACTTCAAGGGACTAATGACTGACCCAAAAGGCTTTGAGGCCTTCCTCCGCGTGACAAACTTCTTCCGGAAGATCTGTCCACGCTACTAGGGAACGGGCTTCGGCACGGGATCTAGACAGCCAACTCAACCCTCATAGGGAATAGACGGGAAGCAATGAATCTGGGGAACCAGCGGGAACCAGTGACAGATAGAAGGCATAGTAGCCATCAGGCAGGATTTGGAGGACGAAAGAAAGGGCGATGTATGTAGTACGTAGTCCTGGCCCACGGCTCTCCACGCCACATACCCCTCGGGAGGTCTGCGACAAGGGTTCCACCCTTGCCGCCATGGCGTTAAATACAACAACAACAACAACAACAACAATTCGGCCTCTCCTGAACACTTGTAGTTTAGGTAAGAGATCGAAACAGAAATCGTTTTCATCTTGGAGAAACTCCTTGCCAAGGGCCATCCTGATTAGACGCGAGTTTCATGTTACAAGTATCAAGATTGAAGACCCTGAGTATGCTGTACCAAGCAATGCAGCGGTGGTTTCTGAATGGTAGCATGCGAGGAGCAAATTTCCTACATGTAGGTGCTGTTGGTGGCGATGACGTTCCTCTGATGGCACTGAACACTAAGGGATCTTCGGTCTGCCACAGTATTTGATTACATAGCATATTGAGATCATTGAACTTATTTGAAGGATCACGGCAGTCGCGCCATGCAATCTATCCTAACAGTCTGCCAAGGGTAAAGATAGATGATTCAATATCAACACTATCACTATATTTTCTCAGGAGTTGACTCCTTCGATGACTACCTTTGTTGTATTATCTATCGCCTTGCGTCTTATCTACCATTGATGTGATGTGCTGGAAGACAGCTTACGAAAGACGCGTGCGCTGATTTTGGCATGTCTGGCGGGCTAAAGTTGACATTGGGGTGGAAAGTTTTGACTGTATAGATTTCGGGAACAGGAGACTGTCCTATATGGTTAGCTACCCTATTCATTGTGTTTGGAGACGAAAGTCGAGGCCTGTCGCTTGAGAGGTGGAAGCCCGATTGCTGCTGTCGTTTCTGCCAAACAAGACAGATGAGAGCCCCGATAGCGACTAGTGCAGTTGCGGCAGTCAGCGTCAATGCAAGGGTTTGTCCAGCGATGACACTCCCTGTTGACAGGGAAGAAGTCTGCGCCTCAGCGTGGGCCTCAGTCGACGAGGATGTGGCTGTCATAGTTGGCAAAAGCGTTGATCCAGTGCTGGAATAACCAATGCCAATATGTATAAGACCAATCATTATCAATTGCCAGCCTAACTTCATCGCTTTGTCTGAATTTACAGACCAAAGATGGATGTGGGATTGAGATGTAACACCTTTTTATGGAATAGCGACCCTGATCCTTCTCCAGTCGTTGCGTGGCGTGGGTTCCGGACCTGCACGAGACCAGCCGGGAAGCGCTGAAAATGATCAAATAAAAAGCTCATGGTGCAGCTTTAGTTATTACCATACTCTCCAATAATGAGCGTCGCTAACACCCTGGCGTATTCATCTCTTGAAATCGTGAAGCGAGTTTCAAAATCGCCTATAAGGAAACGATACTAACTTGGGAGTACAGTTCGGGTCACAGCTCGTTGTCTTTGTCTCTAAGTGTGACCTTTCTTTCCTCTCGATCGCAGGTAGAAGAATGCTAATGCTCCGCGAGACTGCCCAAGCTTGTCTACTGGTTACAGCCTTAGGCAACTCAAAATGCAGAAATTGTGAACGCGTTCGCTTCTGTGGCAAGCACCCGAGACTAGTTTGTGGCGCTAACAATCTAACCTAACGCCGGAATCCGCACTATTGTGAAGCACACACTCGTCTTACGAGTCAGAAGAAATTTGCGGGCATTAAGAGCTGCTACTACTACCATTGTCAAGTCACTCGTGAACCTGTTTACGAATCTTGTAGGTAACAACGAAAGTTCGTGGTTGAGAAGAAAACTACTGCGGTCTTCAATGCGTTGAACTCTGAAGACGCTGCTTCAGGTAACTGATGATCGATGGCCAAAGCTCCTTGGCTACCGTGGGCTCATCTAAAGCTGTCTGTTCGCAGACTTGACACAGTGAATTCTTAGAGTATGTGCCTGTTTCGCATCAGGCTTCCTGTCAATACACATAGGAGCTCTTGTCACCCACAATAGCCGCAAATGAGACTTTGGCAGCAGGGTAACTTGTTGGCAAACATTGCTAGTTCGGAACAGATTGAGCACCGTAGATGCACAGGAATGGGGTTTGTGTCGGATGGGTTCATGGCCGTTTGATGAAATATTGCTTCTATGGCAGTCTGCTACTCTATTGACCCAATATTCGTAGAAATAGGCGCAGTATTTGTCTCGATCTCATCGACGCAGACAAATACGTTTGCTGGTTTCATCGTGCTGTTCCATATTGCGTGGTCGTTATGAAATGCCAGACAAAGCTCTATAACAAGGCATAACACTTTGGTATGCATTGTTTGCTTCATTTCCAAAGGCATTGCCTTGCGACATCCGCTGTTCACACGGCGATGTCAACAGTTATGTAGTGTTTGACACAGCCGCACTCTACAGTCTTGCTGTGGCAACAGATCGCATTATCAAAATCATGCTGCTGCTGACATGTTATCTCTGTGGTACCGCTGAGATGTAGGTTATCGGCCTGCAGCTACACAATGACAGTTATGTCAAGAGTAGGCTGGGCAAAGCCGCTCTCGGGGCTTTGCATCGTGCGGGAGACTTGGCAAATCATGTTACCTAGGTATAAAGAGACAAGAGGTGCGTCATTTGGGGTATGTTAGGGAAACAGCAAGAAGGTTGACGGTGAAAGCAGGCCATCAGGCTAATCAATACTCAAGACGTGTTAGACAGGACGAGAGAGCACAATAGGATGCGTACACCGAGAATTCATGGAGGTTCACAATGTTACAAATGCTGGCATCAGAGTGGAGAAATCAACCATAGACACACTTGATACCTGTACGTGTATAACTTTATTCTATCCCGGCCGGCCTAGATGTGACGCAAAATAGACATTTCTATCACATTTCTACCACAATCCCCCCGATTAATCAACAAACATAGGTTCACTGGTATGGCTACTCCCTGACAGCCCCTTTATCTACACCATCTGATTCAAACACATGCGAGGTGTCCCGGAAAAGACACCTATCAGAATCTATATGATCTTTGGGTAGTTGTAAACGGTTATGTGAGAAATCAACAATGTTTCTATCAGACATGGTGGCACATTGCATCGCATGAATTGCTTTCTTATTGGGTTCCAGATCAGCCCAAATTTACTCAAACACATCGTGTTTATGGACGCAGAGACAGTCCCCTGAACGACACCAAGATCCCATAAAAATCGTCTTACCTATTCTCTAGAGAGACCAAACTTTCAGTAAACGCAATGGTTCGTTTGTGCTGGTTGTTTTGGAGCGAAAAACGACTACACTTTCATTTTATCATCGATGATTGACAGACACTGCTAATAGGATTCGCACGTGCATCTGGGTGCATGACTGATGCCCGCAACAGTAGATGTGATAAGTGTAGTTGCTCCAGGCATTTCATAAGTGGCATCGGACGGAACACCAGAAGGGATGATAGAGGAGACCTCAGGAGTGAGAGCAGAAGGCATGCCAGAGGGGATGGCAGGAGAGACTTCAGGAGTGATAACAGAAGGGGCGTCAGTAGGGGCGATAGATGGTACACCCGCCGTGGCGCCGCCGGTGGTCTCTATTAACGTTGTAGGCATGACATTCGTCTCTGAAGGATCAATAGAAAAGTCCGTAGTGGTGGATGTTGGCTCAGCAGAACCAAGGTTAGAGCCAGACGATGTTGGCTGGATGGCGGAGCCACCTGTTTCGACGTCAGTAGAGGAGTATGCGGACGGTGGTTGGATCTCCGTCAAGTGAGTGGGGTATGCCGAAGCATCCCCGTTCACCGCAGTCGAAGAACTAGTCACGGCTGTCGATGGGGTATTGTCCCATGGGACACTGGTTGTGTCGATAGCGTCTGGCGTCGGAGAAGTCGCCGTCGCAGTGCCGGAATCAAGGCATGTTCGAGCCATCGCCAGGGATAACGGCACGGCTGGCTCTGATCCTTCCGCCGGCAGAAGCCTGATCATCTGACAGCTAGGTCCGTCATCGTTGCCACACAGGAAAGTGATCTTGGCATAGGTGGCAGCAACGTCTGCTGGAAAAGAAATGGCCTGTAACAGGTTGGAATCACAGGTAGTCGACGAGTTAGTGATGTTTACGTGACGGGATAAGAGGACTTCATTCTGAGGGCCCAAGAAGTAAATATGAGCCTCAAGGCACGCTGCTGCATTATCGGGGGTTTCGAAGTATTCCAAGCCACCGAGTTTCATGGCGGGGCCCTTCCAGCAGTCCTCCTCAGCTGCCTCCGCTACAACGCGAGTCAATATAAAAGAAGTAAAAGTACTGATTGTAACGCAAGCGAGCCACTTCATTATCGGAACAACAAAGAATCATAATACGCCATCTGGGGCCTTATATATTTGTGTTCGAATTCCCACTGTTGGTTCGCCAGCTGTCTAGCAGGCATTGATCCCGTCCTACTGATTGTCTCACTTGATGCGAGATGGCAAACGACCTGGAACTCTTACATCATATTTTCGGGAGAGGATTACGATATCTAACCAGCATTACCCTAAGAAATGATGTATTGTGCTCTCGGAGAGGAAACTGACCAGTAAATTGAATGAAGCGCATGGAGTGATGTGAGAATACAGATATTTTTGGCAGTGATTTGGTCTGAGAGTCTCTCACTACCTCACGCACATAAACCAAAAAGCCGTCTACGTTGATGAATCGGATAACGCTTCTCAGCCTCGACGAATTTAAGAGTACCACTCCTTCAATGGACGCTCAAGCAAGACCCCTGACGTCGACGAGCTCCTACTCTGGCGAAACATTTATCGGCAATGCATCACCCCCAGGTTCATGTTACTTCAGTTACAGTGTCGTGTCGACACTTATAAATGCAGTTGAGGATGACTCAGATGCGCGTTGCGATGAGACGAGATTAGCGGGATCAGCAAGATCAGCAGCAAACGCGGCGACCGTCCACGCGTGGTTACGCTCGATAGTCGGCAGCGATCCGCCGTCCGAGTATCTTGACACCGACAGCTTCGACACCCGCCCAGACGCTGTAGAATTCAATCAAGGTAGATCGATGACGGCAGGTCAGCGTCAAGAGTAACTATCGACACCCAGAAGCTCAACCTCGGACAATACGATAGTTGGCTCTCCGGCCAATTCTTGGTCCTCCGATGTTAGCGGATTGACGATCCATCCAGCAGACGAGAGAGAACTAATCGACACAATTCTGAAAAACTAGTATTGAATCAGGTCGAGGCTCTCTGTCGCCTCAGAATTTTCATATCTGCCGCCAATTCCGAAGTCCTCCACGATACTTGTCTCTATGGCACGCAAATGATATAAGTCAACATACCCACTTTTGGAACACCCCCTCATTTGGAACACCTAAAAATGCCTCAACCCCACCACCAGCCTCCTACTTCCTCCAACTTCGAACTATCACAACAATTTCATACCTTATGCAAATAACCTCATTTTTTCAGAGGACCTTTATTCCTGCCTTATGGCCCAGTATACTGAGTATGAAGTCAATCAGGCAATCCAGGCTGTTTCAGACGGCCAAAGCCTAAGGAAGGCAGCCCGCGAATATGGCATCCCAATTACCACCCTCCACAACCGTCTCACAGGCACCCAGGCAAGGGCAGCAGCATTTTCAGACCTTCAAAGGCTTTCCCCTGACCAGGAGGCTAAGTTGGCTGAATGGGTGCGAATCCAGCATGCCCTTGGTGTTGCCCCAACCCATCAACAAGTGAGGGCATTCGCAGAACGAATCCTCTGTGCTATGGGGGACAAGGAGCCTATAGGAAAGGGCTGGATCCATGCCTTTCTAAAGAGAAACCCATCTATCAAGGTCCAGAGAAGTCGCCTTATTGACTCTAGACGTGTTAATGGAGCATCTACTGAGGTTATCAGGGACTGGTTCAAACTCCTCGCCATACCAGAGGTCAAGGGCATTAAACCATCCAATAGATACAACATGGATGAGACTGGTATCCTTGAGGGCCAGGGATCTAATGGGCTGGTGCTGGGCATGTCTGAGACGAAGTCTGTACGCAAGAAACAGCCTGGATCAAGGGCATGGGTATCCATCATCGAATGCATCTCTGCCCTGGGCTATGCCCTTGATCCCCTTATTATATATAAGGGCAAGACAGTCCAGCAGCAGTGGTTTCCTCTAGACCTTAGCCCTTATGAAGGATGGCAGTTCACTGCAACAGAGAATGGATGTACTACAGACGACACTGCAGTTGAATGGCTGCAGAAGGTCTTCATCCCTCAGACTATCCCTCAGACTGCCTCCCAGGGCAAGGAGGGCCAGGAGGGCAAGGAGGAGGCCAGACTGCTGGTTGTTGATGGCCATGGGAGTCACACAACGACGGACTTTATGTGGCTCTGCTATATTAATAACATCCATCTATTGTTCCTACCACCACATACCTCCCATGTGCTCCAGCCACTTGACCAGTCAGTCTTCAGCCCTGTAAAGGCAGCCTATAGGAAGGAGCTTGGATACCTTAGTCAGTGGAATGACTCTACTATTGTAGGCAAGAGGAACTTCATAGGCTGTTATCAGAAGGCTCGTACTGCAGGTATGACGATGCAGAACATCAGAAGTGGTTGGAAATGGACAGGGTTATGGCCTGTCTCTATGGCGAAGCCTCTAATGAGCTCCCTACTGCTCCCATCAACACCAGCAGCATCAGGATCATCTGATCAGGTCAGCAAAGGGCAGTCTGGAGGCAAGGAAGCTGAAGGATGGGTATCTGCGTCATCTGCAGTGGCATGGTCGACGCCAAGGAAGATGAAGGATCTGGCTGGGCAGTTGAAGCTATTCACAGAGCTAGAGAATGATGCCTTCACTCAACGCCTTCTATTCAGGAAGGTGAAAAAAGGCTTCAGCGAGCAGGCCTATGAGCTGGCTACTGCCCAGCATAAGCTGGAGCTCCTGCAGGCCCAAGTCACCAATACTGCAGCAAGGAAAAGAAGGACAGTCCAGATCGACCCAAACACCAAGTTCGCCAATATTGAGGACATCCAGAAGGCTCAGATTGAGGCTGGCGAAAAAGAGGATATCACAGATGAATCCAGCGACTCTGATACCCCTAGTGAAGCTGAAAGCTGTATTGTGGTGGCATCTAGGCCTAGTCAATAATTAATTGAAGATGGTGGTGATGTTGGGGATAGCTTCATTCTGGGTGTTCCAAATGAGGGGGTGTTCCAAAAGTGGGTATGTTGACTTATGTACTCCCTCCTAATCCCAACCACAACTTTGCAGGCAGTGTTGCCAAAGTTAACGGCGACTATATTCCATGCAGTGCTCAAAACACCGGCTCGTGTCTTTCATCGGGACGACACATTCGACCTGCAGCCCGAATACACACAGCGCTGGCCGTAGTCTGCAACCTACTCGACGGGAACGTCGACCTCAGTTTACGACCTTGGTCCACCCGACCTATACAATGGAACGGAAGGATACCCGTTCCTCAAGCTCTTTCTTGGGCGCGGTGACGGCGAGCACAGAGATGAGGTCACAGCC
This sequence comes from Colletotrichum destructivum, assembly GCF_034447905.1. Lineage (NCBI taxonomy): Eukaryota > Fungi > Ascomycota > Sordariomycetes > Glomerellales > Glomerellaceae > Colletotrichum > Colletotrichum destructivum. The sequence continues at coordinate 344,121 of NC_085907.1, forward strand.
GCATGCATGTCGCTGATCAACGCGCGAACAAACATTCTGGTAGACGCCTTTAGGTGTCTCGATCTTGTACAATAACCTTGCGAGCGCAAAGTTACTCTTGTATGTTGGCGCTGATCCAGACATCCCTGGAGAGTGGGGCGAGCCGCCTATATACTTTGCTGTTCGTAACGACAGTCTCGAGGCCGTCACCATGCTCTCGAGCTACGCGGCTAAAGTTACCGCTCTTACGTACTTGAAAGTCCGCTCCAATCAGGTGGAGGCTTCTTTTCGATCTAGAGACAGGCCTGAACAGGCATGATTGGCCATTGCCACAGTGGAAGGAATTTGGAAGTTGGCATGGACTTGGAAACAGAAGTGGGAAACGTATTGTCCTCGATTCGTGCTATGGCAAAATGAAAAGTATGGACATGTAACACCCTAGTATTTTACAGGGCCCGTTATTGAGACAACCTTTCGATTCTGTTGCTCAATGCAGCCTTTTATAGCCGCAGCTATGTCTCGTCGACTACTTTGATCGATTCTGGACCCAGTAGCGTCCTGGAATTCAACCGCATACCCGCGCCGCGTCAAGTCAACCCAAACATGAGCTGAAGTGGAAACGAAGAATAAGACAGGAATGATTGGTATATCCTTACCGAGTGAGTACAGGGTTAGCTGCCAATGGGAATTTAACGGTCCAAACCCGATGTAATTTGGAGTCGATCCCGCATACGCCCAGGTTGGCCTGCCATCGGATGCTGTCAAGCCAGAGAATGAGATGCTGGGGTATTCCATACAAACCAAAGTGGCCGAAATCCCCTTGATGGGATTACCTGAGGAATCCGAAACCTGACAAGAAATGTCCATGATAAATAAGTCTGTGCACTATGTCACCTGAGTCGGATGGCGCAGGGTGGAGGATGCGATCAGGGAATTAACGGAGAGAGAATTGCTTGCATTTTAAGTTACTGAACTCCAGCCTAAAGGGTTAATGTAGCATTTGTTATTTATGGATACAATAATGTGTTACAGCGCTTGTATCTCTGTGATGCCACCCTGTTTATCGGCGTCACTCGCTAACACATTGCGGTATAACATTCACATCAACTCCCTCAGTGCATCGTTACTGTTCTGTTATGAATTCGCTTGCACCGCCATAAATGAAAAACAGAGAGTTCCGCGGCAAAAAAAAACAAAAACAAAAAAACACTAGCCATTTGGAAATGTCAGTAATTGCTTGCGACTAGGGTTCGTTAGGGCTTGGCGAGCTGGTTCATAATCCCAACACAGATATGTCTACCCTACGTGTGCCATCCGAAGTACCAGCCACAACCCATGTTTTGGCGGTGGGGCCCTCTCTTTCAACACGTTAAGGCAACTCTTTCAATAACATTGGGTCTCAAAGGGAAGCACTACCCTATGAAACACTCCGGTCACAGCATCGTTTGACGCGGTCTAACAGGAATGTTTTTGCTTTCAACTTAGTTAACTGTATGTTGAAGATTTTGAATAACTTGTCGAGCCATTCGCAAGGTACAAATCTAAGGAAAAGTTTCCAGGCACATTTCGCCCCCCGTCAAGAAAGGAACATGTTCTTCGCAGTTCAAGCCAGACTGTAGGCATTGGGAGCATGAAGGGCTTTGGCCGTCACATTGAGAGTTGTTACTCAGCAAGCAAGGAAAGCAGACCTGGTATTATATCAGTTTCCGGCCATTGAACGGTGTATGCGGAGTAATGTCTTACCACTGACGGGGAAAACTGGAAGCCCATCCCGGAAACATCCGCCGTGACTTGGTGTTCCTCCATGGTCATAGAAGCATGCGGAGCGACTTCCTCGTTTGCTTCTAGCTCCTGTATGCTTTCTAAAGGAGACTGATGGTGATGGGAGTCGTGGATGGTCTCAGACGACACCGACTTAGAGGAGCAAACAGAGCCCTGAGTTGGGGCGTCCAAAATGTGGAATGATCTCGTAGATTGCAAATCATGCATCAATCCAGACGACAGATGCCATGTTGACCGTACACCTTTCATTTTCGTAAAATCCTGCGTCATACATTAGTGAACATCTCCTAGCTAAGATTCCGACCTGTTTTGTGGTGATCTGACGCATGGCGACTTTGGTGTCATAGATGGAGAAGCATTCGCAACAGAAGTATTACCAACCTTGTTCACACAGAGAGTATGACGTATGCTGCTCTTACACCAAGATCCGTCCTCTTCCATGTTGTCCTTAAACCAGGTGTAGAGCTAATCAAGAGTCATCGGTTGATTATCCTTCTCATGGAACGCCTCGTGAATCAGTTTCGAGTAGGGTTTTCTTTTAGAGATATCTCTTCTTGGGCTTGATGATGGTAACATTGCTCAACGAGTTCGCTCATGACACAAACAGCGGCCTACAGAGGAGGAGTCAAACTTATGGGTTGGGAACCGAAAGCTTTGTCAATCAGCGGTTGCATTTAATATGGAATTGTAGTCTCCGTGGCAGGGCGAGCTCAGAGGTATGGTTGACACGTGACGGTTTGCTCCAATACCTATCCCTGTTTCATCTATGTGTTATGTTTACCGACATTGACGTAATCTCGATATATTTACATTCACGCATGTGTTATAAAACACTCTGACTGTTGAAAAGTACGCAACAACAGCGCAGGAGAATGGTTAGATATAAAAGCATAACAACGGATTAACCATAAAGACCCGTCAACAGGCTCGAGTGACATACCAGCTAGGTAACATTATCGAGATTTTCCGTTCAGCTGCTTCGCACAGGACAAATAATATGTCAGCGGATTCCATCAGAGTCTCCCTTGGAGAACAGTCCGGTACAAAATAAGAAGCATGCCAGCCTGAAACTAATCATGTGCACAATTCACATCCTAAAGTGCCAAGATTGTCTCAACTACACGTTTAGTCGAAAAGTATGTGAGGGTACATCCCCTCATCGCATCTGCCAGCGTGGTCGAACTGAAACTGTCACCACATATCTTCTTGACGGTCATTGCGACTGCTGTCGAGAGAAACCCGGCCCCTACCGAACTGGAGTTCACGACGCTGCGGTGCCTAGGATCAGACATAGGTTTGCTTACGGAGAATACGGCGATGGTTCGTCTCAACAGTGTTGGAGCTGCATTCAGACTTGCGTTGGGACTTGCGTTGGGACTTGCGTTTTACTCGATCGCCAACTGGTGGACACTACATGAACTGTAACTGAACTTTGTTTGTGAAAGGATTGGATTGATGCATTAATCTATCTTGACAAAGCGATAGAAAACGCGGAGAAGACTTTCTGAATATGAATACGGTCTTTAGCTGAAGCTGAGTGCTGCTTCACAAAAAGTAACTTCCAGAAGAGAACAGCTGTATGGCAATGTAGTGCCTTTTTTGTCACTTTTCCCCTTGCGCTACAGACAAGCCGTGTTTTGTCACGTTTCCGGTTATGGACGCGTTTCTTCATATATGGTCCCTACGCAGTAGTTACACTGGTTCATCAATCGTCATAGAAAAGACGGAATTGCAGGACACAATAGAAGAAGACGAAGCTACAATATAACCGTGGTCTTAAGGAGCAATTGGTGGTAACTAAATGTAGCGACGTAGGCTTTCCTTTCACATTGAGCATGTACAGACTGAAAAATGCTTCTGCTCATCATCATCATCATCCCAAGGACGTCTTCTTGTGATGATGCAGTCCAAAAGCTACGAATTGCAATCTATTTGGCTTCAATCTACATCTGTACGTTAGGGTTAGGTGATTCGCGGCGTTTGGACCAGCCTCAAAACTCAAACGTTGGAAATTTCTTGGATAAGATAGATTAGAGTGGAGGCCGCAGCCAGTAAACAAAATGACGCGCCAACCGTGGAAGATGCGCTGAGATACGGCACATGGCTGCGAGGAGTCGCAATGGCTCGAGCACTGGTAGCGTGACCGGTATTGGAGACGCCGGTTGTATTGTCATATGGTGCAGACCTCTTGACCAGCTTGAAGTTCGCGCAGCTGATACGCGTCTTGTTTGCGAAGTGAAAAACGAAACTACGGTTGCCAAAAAAAGCGCCCGGACCCCTCACATTCGAAAGATAGGGATCGATGTAGGTTTGTTGGTGGTCGCCAGTGACGGAGCCGTGCTTGCCGCTCAGGTCACCCACCTGGCAGGTCTCAGGCCTGGAGGCATCGCACGGTATAGCCTCTCCGCGGATGAACGGGTCGTGGTGTGCGAGTGCTTTGGTGCAGTTTCCGTCCTCTGGGATCGGATCAACATGGAGATGGTAGGCTCCAGCATGTTAGAAGAACAGCTACATTACGGTTTAGTCAGCGGAAGTGGTTGTCAACGTACTGAAAGGTCCACCCTCGTTTGGCAGGTTCGAAAAGTCGACTGTAAACTTGACGCCGTTTCCATCCGGAGCTGTTACGGCGGTGATAATGCCTCGGACGTTGTCGTTCAACGAGCATCCTTTGAAGAATGGCGTGTCCGGCAGCGTCGCCTCATAGACAACTCCCGGAGGGTTTGTGACGACTAGAGCATCTCCAAGGTCCTGCATCAAGAATTCGTCAACCCTGACGTGAGAGTGTGGGAGTTTGGGTGGCTTTACACCAGTGATTCGCGATACGGTGCTGGCAAGGGCCATAGTGATGACGAAGAAGACACAGAGCCTCCACATTTTGTGATATTGTAAACCCAACAAGTTACTGAGCATTGTCTTTGCTCGTTCAGAGACTCTGATGAGAGAAGGCGCGTAAGATTGGCGCTTAGTCATGTACTACGCGTTTATATAATGGTTGATCACATCAGGGTTCAAATCCATACCACGAAATCCACATATGGATCCACAATATGGATCCATGTCCATTCCATTCCATTCCACGTAGGCTTCAGCCTTTCCATATTCACGCCACAGAACCCCTTCCATATGTTCCATATGTGGAAATTGTGGAAAGGATTGAAGATTTAGGTGGGGGCTGAAAAAACCTGGATTTCCTTGTGAAATAGCGCATACCCCAAGTACTTTCTATCGCCAACGACAACGCAATAGCAACAATTTTCCACCCCGTTTTACCCGTACACGAAGTTCAAACAAGTCTATTCTAGGGGGGTTACTACTACTCACGCCCTTATTTCCCCAAATCGAAATGGCCGCCCTCCATCCTACCAAGTCAACCACACCCGTTCCAGAACGTACAGAAGAAGACAATCAACGACTCTTTCAGCTCTACAAAGGCTGGACCTTGACGGAGAGAGACGGCCAAGTGCGTCAATGGGTATATCAGTTCGGCTACGATATCCAGCATGCCCAGAAAGGGGAACGCCGATGGGTGTGTTGCCTTTGCATCAAGCAAAAGCGGCCGAGGCCAAAGAGTTATGCCATCAAAGGGTTGCAGAATGCGGAGGGTCACCTGTACGCGGACCACAATGGCATTATGGATCCGACAGGCAAGAGGCAAAAGCCTGCCAAGGCATCTGAGAAAGCACATCAGTCCATTGCAACAATTCTACAGTTGAACCCGAAGGAGCCGAAGGAACAAGATTTGATCAATACCTTGATCAAACGTTTTGACAAAACTGTATTCCAGCAGAAACTTGTCAACTGGATTGTCAATTCTAACCAATCCTTCTCGATCGTTAACGATCAAGATCTTCGAGACATCTTCAACTACCTCAATCCATCGGTGGAGATCACAAAAGCCAACATTACTGACGTGACCGTGCGTGCCATCGCAGAGCGAGAATTTACTAACAACATGGAAAGAGTGAAGGACGCTTTGCGAAAGAGTCCGGGACAGATCCATATCCAGTACGATGGCTGGAAGTCTGGTAACCGACACGCCTTATACGGCATCACATGTGTTTTTCGGGATTCAAACAATCGGCCACAGAAGTGTGTCCTCGGACTGCCTGAGCTTACAGAGAGGCACACAGGCGAGAATATCGCCGGGCAGATCATCGAGATCATTCGAGAGTACGAGATCAGCGATAAAGTCGGATATTTCACACTGGATAATGCCGGTAACAATAAAACTTCGATGGGGGAGCTTGGATTAGAATTCGGCTTCGAGTGGGAGAAGCGATGGGTTCGCTGCGTTGGTCACGTTGTCAACATAGTAGTGAAACAGATGCTGTATGGCAAGAACCCGGATGCTTTCGAGAAAGAGGTCTTCGAAGGACTTCATACGGCAGCGAAGGAGCATGAAGTCTGGAGGAGGCGAGGCTCTGTTGGAAAATGGCATAACTTTGCTGTTGTAGGTGGCTGAATCCCCGGCTTTATTTGTTATACTCACGAATACCTAGGAGGTGAGCAGATCGGACACGTGGACCGATATGCTCAAGAAGGTACAGGCTATCGAGAGCCAACTCTCTGATGACGCTCAGCTCAAGAAACACCGTCCAGTTGGAGTTGTGGTCGACAATGCTACCCGGTGGCTTTCTCAATTCTCGATGATTGAGCGCGCTCTCGTCTTAAGGCCATTTTATAATTCTTTTGTCCAGAGAGCGTCAAACGAGTGGGAGAAGGTCAACTTGACGAGAGCTGGCCACATCAAAAAGGGCTCCAAGCTGCCCTTCTTCCTGAAGGAAGAGAATCACATGACACCTGATGATTGGCATGTGCTCGGGACTCTTTACGACATTTTGCTTGACTTCCAGCTGGTTGTGAGAGGCCTTGAGGGTGATGGGCAGGGAAAACACCGGAGAAAGGTCGAGGAAAACGAGATCGACCCTCCACTGTCTGGTAAGCCTTAATTATACTTCTCAAAAGCGGCCCGATTCTTATTCTAACAGCTGATTTGTACAGGAACAAGCTGGGATCTTATTCACGCGTATGAATTTCTTCTCGAAACCCTCGAATCCGCGAAAAGAGCAGTCGCCAATTTTCCGGACGGCCATCACCTCGCTGTCAACATCAATCTGGGCTGGCTCAAATTGAACGAATACTACGAGCATCTGAACGATAGCCCCTTGATCTATGGCGCCGCAGTTCTTCATCCTGCCTACCGGTGGGCACTGTTTGACGATTTGTGGGGAGACGACGACGAAAGACAGTTATGGATTACCAAGGCGAAGGAGATGGTCCAGGATCTCTGGGAGAGAGAGTATAGGGACCTGGAGGTCGATGACCCAGAGATTGAGTTGCCTGCCAATAAGCGGCTGAAGACCTCAAGAAACAAGTTCACAGCGTGGCGCACAAAGAAGCGAGGACTGACGGCCGGGGGGGTTTCTGTTACCGAGTCGCCAATTCAATCCCCTGCTCAATCGCCTAGGTCCTCAGTTGGCGGTCTGGATCTTGATGAATACGGGCAGTGGCAGCGTGATATCGAGGATGCTGATGCTTCTGTCACAGATCCCTACGAATACTGGCACATGAGGCGGCTTAAATACCCCCGGTTGTCTAGGATGGCCTTGGATCTGCTTACTGTGCCACCAATGTCAGCCGAGTGCGAGAGGTTATTCTCGACCACTGGCCGCATGGTGACCAAGAGCCGCAATAGGCTAGATGCCAGCACAATTGGGCTTTGTCAGACACTACGGAGTTGGTTGCGTGCCGGTTTGATCGGGTCGCTAGATAGGATTCTGATGGACGAGTGACAATAACATCGACGTCACCAAGGCATGGATGCGGCCCACTAATTACCATTGTTAGACAAAGTAGGTTTCCATTCCACCCATTCCACAATATGGATCCATTTCCATAATGGATCCATTTCCACCCATTCCACATCGAAGTTATTAGTCAGCATCCATATCCACGCCATATTCACGAATGTGTCGTGGAGTGTCGTGGATTTGAACCCTGCTGTAAATAGCCATCCTTCATAAGGGCCAAGATCCAGAGGAAACCACTGCTGCTGGACTGTCTTGCCCTTATATATAATAAGGGGATGAAGCCTCTGGCCCAGGGCAGAGATGCATTCGATGATGGATACCCATGCCCTTGATCCAGGCTGTTTCTTGCGAACAGACTTCGTCTCAGACATGCCCAGCACCAGCCCATTAGATCCCTGGCCCTCAAGGATACCAGTCTCATCCATGTTATATCTATTGGATGGTTTAATGCCCTGGACCTCTGGTATGGCGAGGAGTTTGAACCATTCCCTGATGACCTCAGTAGATGCCCCATTCAGGGTTCAAATCCACGACACTCCACGACACATTCGTGAATATGGCGTGGATATGGATGCTGACTAATAACTTCGATGTGGAATGGGTGGAAATGGATCCATTATGGAAATGGATCCATATTGTGGAATGGGTGGAATGGAAACCTACTTTGTCTAACAATGGTAATTAGTGGGCCGCATCCATGCCTTGGTGACGTCGATGTTATTGTCACTCGTCCATCAGAATCCTATCTAGCGACCCGATCAAACCGGCACGCAACCAACTCCGTAGTGTCTGACAAAGCCCAATTGTGCTGGCATCTAGCCTATTGCGGCTCTTGGTCACCATGCGGCCAGTGGTCGAGAATAACCTCTCGCACTCGGCTGACATTGGTGGCACAGTAAGCAGATCCAAGGCCATCCTAGACAACCGGGGGTATTTAAGCCGCCTCATGTGCCAGTATTCGTAGGGATCTGTGACAGAAGCATCAGCATCCTCGATATCACGCTGCCACTGCCCGTATTCATCAAGATCCAGACCGCCAACTGAGGACCTAGGCGATTGAGCAGGGGATTGAATTGGCGACTCGGTAACAGAAACCCCCCCGGCCGTCAGTCCTCGCTTCTTTGTGCGCCACGCTGTGAACTTGTTTCTTGAGGTCTTCAGCCGCTTATTGGCAGGCAACTCAATCTCTGGGTCATCGACCTCCAGGTCCCTATACTCTCTCTCCCAGAGATCCTGGACCATCTCCTTCGCCTTGGTAATCCATAACTGTCTTTCGTCGTCGTCTCCCCACAAATCGTCAAACAGTGCCCACCGGTAGGCAGGATGAAGAACTGCGGCGCCATAGATCAAGGGGCTATCGTTCAGATGCTCGTAGTATTCGTTCAATTTGAGCCAGCCCAGATTGATGTTGACAGCGAGGTGATGGCCGTCCGGAAAATTGGCGACTGCTCTTTTCGCGGATTCGAGGGTTTCGAGAAGAAATTCATACGCGTGAATAAGATCCCAGCTTGTTCCTGTACAAATCAGCTGTTAGAATAAGAATCGGGCCGCTTTTGAGAAGTATAATTAAGGCTTACCAGACAGTGGAGGGTCGATCTCGTTTTCCTCGACCTTTCTCCGGTGTTTTCCCTGCCCATCACCCTCAAGGCCTCTCACAACCAGCTGGAAGTCAAGCAAAATGTCGTAAAGAGTCCCGAGCACATGCCAATCATCAGGTGTCATGTGATTCTCTTCCTTCAGGAAGAAGGGCAGCTTGGAGCCCTTTTTGATGTGGCCAGCTCTCGTCAAGTTGACCTTCTCCCACTCGTTTGACGCTCTCTGGACAAAAGAATTATAAAATGGCCTTAAGACGAGAGCGCGCTCAATCATCGAGAATTGAGAAAGCCACCGGGTAGCATTGTCGACCACAACTCCAACTGGACGGTGTTTCTTGAGCTGAGCGTCATCAGAGAGTTGGCTCTCGATAGCCTGTACCTTCTTGAGCATATCGGTCCACGTGTCCGATCTGCTCACCTCCTAGGTATTCGTGAGTATAACAAATAAAGCCGGGGATTCAGCCACCTACAACAGCAAAGTTATGCCATTTTCCAACAGAGCCTCGCCTCCTCCAGACTTCATGCTCCTTCGCTGCCGTATGAAGTCCTTCGAAGACCTCTTTCTCGAAAGCATCCGGGTTCTTGCCATACAGCATCTGTTTCACTACTATGTTGACAACGTGACCAACGCAGCGAACCCATCGCTTCTCCCACTCGAAGCCGAATTCTAATCCAAGCTCCCCCATCGAAGTTTTATTGTTACCGGCATTATCCAGTGTGAAATATCCGACTTTATCGCTGATCTCGTACTCTCGAATGATCTCGATGATCTGCCCGGCGATATTCTCGCCTGTGTGCCTCTCTGTAAGCTCAGGCAGTCCGAGGACACACTTCTGTGGCCGATTGTTTGAATCCCGAAAAACACATGTGATGCCGTATAAGGCGTGTCGGTTACCAGACTTCCAGCCATCGTACTGGATATGGATCTGTCCCGGACTCTTTCGCAAAGCGTCCTTCACTCTTTCCATGTTGTTAGTAAATTCTCGCTCTGCGATGGCACGCACGGTCACGTCAGTAATGTTGGCTTTTGTGATCTCCACCGATGGATTGAGGTAGTTGAAGATGTCTCGAAGATCTTGATCGTTAACGATCGAGAAGGATTGGTTAGAATTGACAATCCAGTTGACAAGTTTCTGCTGGAATACAGTTTTGTCAAAACGTTTGATCAAGGTATTGATCAAATCTTGTTCCTTCGGCTCCTTCGGGTTCAACTGTAGAATTGTTGCAATGGACTGATGTGCTTTCTCAGATGCCTTGGCAGGCTTTTGCCTCTTGCCTGTCGGATCCATAATGCCATTGTGGTCCGCGTACAGGTGACCCTCCGCATTCTGCAACCCTTTGATGGCATAACTCTTTGGCCTCGGCCGCTTTTGCTTGATGCAAAGGCAACACACCCATCGGCGTTCCCCTTTCTGGGCATGCTGGATATCGTAGCCGAACTGATATACCCATTGACGCACTTGGCCGTCTCTCTCCGTCAAGGTCCAGCCTTTGTAGAGCTGAAAGAGTCGTTGATTGTCTTCTTCTGTACGTTCTGGAACGGGTGTGGTTGACTTGGTAGGATGGAGGGCGGCCATTTCGATTTGGGGAAATAAGGGCGTGAGTAGTAGTAACCCCCCTAGAATAGACTTGTTTGAACTTCGTGTACGGGTAAAACGGGGTGGAAAATTGTTGCTATTGCGTTGTCGTTGGCGATAGAAAGTACTTGGGGTATGCGCTATTTCACAAGGAAATCCAGGTTTTTTCAGCCCCCACCTAAATCTTCAATCCTTTCCACAATTTCCACATATGGAACATATGGAAGGGGTTCTGTGGCGTGAATATGGAAAGGCTGAAGCCTACGTGGAATGGAATGGAATGGACATGGATCCATATTGTGGATCCATATGTGGATTTCGTGGTATGGATTTGAACCCTGGCCCCATTAATACGTCTGGAGTCAATAGGGCGACTTCTCTGGACCTTGATAGATGGGTTTCTCTTGAGGAAGGCTTGGATCCATCCTTTGCCTATAGGCTCTGTGTCCCCCATAGCATGAAGGATCCTTTCTGCGAATACCTTCACCTGCTGATGAGTTGGAGCAAGGCCAAGGGCATGCTGTATTCGCACCCATTCAGCCAGCTTAGCCTCCTGGTCAGGGGAAAGCCTCTGGAGATCTGCAAAGGCAATAACCCTTGGCTGGGCACCAGTCATGCGTCGATATATCGTTGTTCGAGGGATCCCATATTCGCGAGATGCACTCTTAATAGCCTGGCCACGACTGATAGCCTCAAGAGCCTGTTGAAGCTGATCTTCGGTATATTGGGTCATAATACCTAAAAGAAGGTATGCTGAAAAAATGAGCCCATTTGGATAAGGTAGGATAATGCTGTGATGGGTTGAAGTTGGAGGAGGGTGGTGGTGATGAGGGGGAAATGAGGCATTTTTGGGTGTCCGCATGTGGGGGGTGTCCGAAAGTGGGTATGTTGACTTATAGGGATAGAAGATAGAGCCGGATCTCGGGGTTCCGCGAGTCACAGCAGTTTAGACGAGCTGATACCTTTTCCCAGCCTTCTGGATGGTCTACCATTAGGCAGTTTCCACAAGCACCTCGCTTTGCACTTCGATGATGAGATTGTTAGTTATCCACAGCGCATCCCCAATGTCTGGGTAGACATCTCTTGCAACCATCCGGCAGTTGTTGACATAGCTACAGTACAGCTTCTTGAAGGGCGAGCACCAAAGCTTATCAAAAGCGACCGAAGAACCGTGAAAGAAGCATTTGATAGCGGCAAGGCCTTTACAAGAGTTCAAGATGCGCAGCTCCGTGCAAAGATGCGCAAGAGTGTATTACAGTTCAGGGGGGTTATTCCAAGTCTCAAGTCCTTCCACGAAAGCATGAAGTACACCTCAATAGGCGTCACGGTCGTTCTCAACCTTATGTATCCCGAATCTACTCAGAGGAGATCCTGGAAAAGGTGGCAAACGGACGAAAAGAATGATAGGTGAACTCTTCGAGGCATGTTGCGACCTTCTTGGTCCCGGCCTAGACAGAATTTGGTTGAGACCAGTGAAGGGCTTTTCGTCCAGTGTACAGGGGCGCCCTCGTTCAAAACAGCATATACGTAAGTTGTACTGAGGAAATAAGCACCACTCATCGGCCAAAGACCCCCCGTCTCAAGACTCCTTTATCTGTATGGAGGCTGGCACGCCATTTAATGTCCATGTGCAGACGACTGTAGAAGCCCCACGCACAGTGGATGTAAATCGTTCACCTTCGGTTATGAGTCTGTCAGCGGCGATTAATCCCCCAATTACCAAGGGCCAGTGGACGAATGGCTAGAGTCAAGCATCTGGAGTACAGCGTATTCAATTCTTCCCAACTCGCCAATCTCAGACCATAACTTCTCCTGAATCGCTTTGTCATAGTTTCTGTTACAGTATAAACATTCTGCATACAATAGCAGTTATTTGATAACACCACGGTAGAAACACTGGAACTCACCCTCTTTTGAGTATCCGTACTCGCCTTTTTCAGGTTGTTCTTCGCCCTACTTGAGTCTCCTCCACTTTTCGTTGTAGGCTAGCATAACACAAGGATGTTCGCCAATGGTGACCTCCCATCCAACCGGCTGTCCCATAAATATTAGGAGGCGAAATTAAAGTTGGTGCAGACCCACTCTTTAATGTTGGTACAAGACAGTCTTTGAGGCCCAAGTACGTATCATTCGCAAGAAATAATCCATTCTCCGGACCCCTTCAAGCCGGGCCAAATGTCCATCTCGTTCAGCAGGACTCTGGGGTCGCAACAAGCAATCCATATGGAATCCCTTATTGGGAAACTGCCGCTTCTCCTGAGTCAACGTGTCTTGAGCAAGTCGGTCATATTCTCTGGCGCATTGGATGAAAAGTTCCGGGCTCGCAGTGAAGAACGATCCCTCAGGGATAACAAGACGGCCCATTGTTTCCGCAGGATCTAGATACAGTGGAGGCAGTAGTTGATTAAAAAAAATGCGGCCACAACACGTATCGAAATGTGCTTAAAAGGACTACAATGCGGGGACACAAGATGTGTTTTCAGGCAGCAGCATTTCAGCCTAACCAGGACGTAGATATTACCTAGCTGACAGCGTTATGATGTAATATGTTGGAATGCAGGCCGGAGGACGGATCAACTGGAGTATCCGGAGGTCACGTGGATCCCTTACTCTGGCCTTGCTTGCATCGTGCATGTAGACGAGTAAGAGAATAGGGACCTTTGTTCTTGTTTGTAGCCTGGATCCAGTTAGCAGAGGAACAGCAGTACTTGACCTTGCCAAATGGAGCAGCCCAATGTAGGGCGGTTGGCCAATGTGTCCCTACGGCGTAGTAGGGCGCTCGGATCCCCGTTTACCCCGTCTAACGAATCCGACCGGTCTACTGCTGCGTAATGTGACTCTCGGCGGTGGGAAATAGTGGCCGTCGCCTTCCAGCCGGTGCTTATCATGTAACGTCAACAACCCCTTATTCGTCCACCCCCCTTATTCGTCACCCCGCATCATAAGCATCACAACATAACTATTAATCGCTGAAATTAACACAACTAATTATCAGCTACTACAATACAGCTGCCAACACTTCCACTAGGGCTTCTACTACCGCCGGTTTCATCTAGACCATCGCTGACTTCGCCAGCCTCAATTTGAGCCCTGTGGATGTCTTTGATCCTTGCAAACTTAGTGTTGGGGTCTATCTTAACTGCCTTACGTTTCCTCTTCCTTATGCTGTCCATCTGGGACTCCATCATGCTGATCTTCAGCTGGGCAGCTCCCAGCTGATAATCCTTATCATAAAAGGCCTTTTGGACCTTTCTGAATAACAGCCGTTGGGTGCTGTTGTTGCTATTGCTGCTGTTATCCAACTTGCTGTATAAGTCCAGGTGATCCTTGAGCTCAGCTGGCTTCCTTGGTGTATTCCACGTGACTATAGTCGTATGAGAGTCCCAGTCATCAGCAGACCTACTCTGAGGCTGCTGATTTAGTGCTGAAGGGCTGTTGTCAGGCACCAAAGGATTCCTAAGGGGATAACTGGCAGAGACAGGCCATAACCCTGTCCGCTTCCACCCACTAGTGATATTCTGCCCTGTCAGAGCTGCCAGACGTGCCTTTCCATAGCAGCCAAGGAAGTTTCTCTTGCCCACAACAGTTGAATCGTTCCAGAGGTCCAAGTACCCTAGTTGCTTCCTATAGGCAGCCTTCAGAGGCCCAAAGACTGACTGATCAAGAGGCTGGAGGACGTGTGAGGTGTGAGGTGGCAGAAAAAGTAGGTAGATGTTGTTTTGATAGCATAGCCACATGAAGTCTGTTGAAACGTGGCTGCTGTGGCCATCCAGGATCATCAGCCTTGCCTCCGCCTTGCCCCCTGCCCCTGTCAATGGAATAAACACCTCCTTCAGCCACGTGACTGCTGTCTCGTCTGTTGTCCAGCCATTCTCAGTTGCTGTGAAGGTCCAGGTGGTATAAGGGCCAAGATCAAGAGGAAACCACTGCTGTTGGACTGATTTACCCTTGAATATAACAAGGGGCGGCAGAGCATGCCCATCAGCAGAGATACACTCGATCATAGAGGTCCAGGCTCGCGATCCAGGCTGTTTCCGCTGGACTGCCTTCACTTCAGCACATCCAAGGACTAGGCCGTTAGATCCCTTGCCCTCAAGGATTCCAGTCTCGTCGATATTATATCGATTACGTGGCTTTATAGCCCTGACTTCTGGTATGGCGAGATGCTGAAACCATGGTCTGATGATATCAGCAGTTGCTCCATTAACACGGTTGGAATCGATAGATCGGCTTCTTTTAACCTTGATAGATGGGTTCCTTTTGATAAAGGCCTGGATCCAGTTCTTTCCAATAGGCTGGCTATCGCCACTGATCTGAAGGATCCTTTCTGCAAAGTCCTTCAGCTGGCGATGGGTTGGTGGAAGGCGTAGGGCATGCTGGATTCGCACCCATTCACTTAGATGATGCTCTTGATCAGTCGATAATCGCTGGCGATAGTTATTGCCTATAGATCTGGTTTGGCAGCCTCGCATGCGATACTCCAGTGTTGATCGAGGAATCCCCCATTCAATTGCAGCCCTCCTGACAGACTTGCCATCAGTAACAGCAATAAGGGCCTGTTGGATCTGATTTTCGGTATATTGACTCATAATGATAAGAGTAGTCTGTAGTGAAAGATTGATGTTGTTTGAGTAATAATTGCAATTGTTATAATAGTTTGAAATGAGGGGGTAGAAATCATGATCATAGGATTACGCGTCGTGCGGGGTGACGAATAAGGGGGGTGGACGAATAAGGGGTTGTTGACGTTATTGAAACATTATGTCTAACTAGCAGGGGCTATGTACGGAGTGAAGAGGTTAAGAAAAGAAAGGGCAGAATAGGGAACTAAATTCATCTCTAGCCCTCCTTTTCCTGCGCATAGTAAAAGGGTCTAAGAAGAAGTCTATATACGGACCTCCGTTTGACTTGTAATGCTAAAATATTATAACGTCAAGTAATGTCAATTTTACGTCTACAACGAACAAGGTTTCCTATCTCATCCAGGACTGCATCTTCGTAAGCAGCTCAACATGGTCATTTCATGGTACTCTGTGAAGGAGAACATGGAATTCTTCAATGGGAATACGGTATCGTTGTGCTTTGCAACAGCCATTGCCTACATGTCGCTAATTTTCATTTCTGTTATCCGTCGCTTTCAACCGGCTGAAGGACTGGCAGGCATAGGGGTGGCGAGCCCGAGAACCGTTCGACGGTACCAAGGTCAATACTCGTTTTCGGTCCACCGTGCGAGGTACTGCAGAACGCAAACGATTTGATAGACCCCCAAAGCTTCCGTTGTGGACCCAATTGCCTGGCCAGTCCAGAGGGTCTGGGAACCAACGTTAGTACATGATATCTCCAGCACCGGGCGAGCTTGTTGCGCACTAGTCGAGAGGCTGCAGTTTGGGGGGGGGGGCACAAGACGCACCACGCAATCATCCGTCTTTGTGCTTGCAACCATGCATGCCCGGCATGGGACCAACAAATCATTGGAACGTAGCTGGTGTGCAAGCAATCGTCCGGGCGCACGATGCAGGTAGCCGGGTTCGATAAACCTGCTTTGCCTGCACACGGAAGAAGGACGCCTTGCCGTTGATCTAATCAGGGTCTGCTTGATTACGAACTCTCGGGAGCAGATGGCGTTCACAGTGGGGTCGGAATTGAGAGGCGGGACGGGCAAATGAAACTAACAACTGATCTTCGGATAAGCCTGTTGGATTTCCCCCCAACACCATCAAACGCCGCTGTGAGATATTCTGACACCTAGCCCAAGCCTGCGCATACTTTGCCGCTATTTCACAGACGCTCTCTTCACAATGTCTTCAGGCCGGTTCCAAGATAACTATTACGCCATTGTTGAAGTCATGCCATCAGCCACCCATGCTGAGATAAAATTGCAGTACAAAAAGTTGGATTTGTTGCGGCATCCTGACAAAGACTTGCACAATCCCCACGCAAAAGATCAATTCCAATCTGTGGGTACATTGCTGACGACTAAATGAAGAAAGTAGACATCTGATGCGATGAGTCTTTCTAGCTGCAAGCCGCCTATTATACCCTGGTCGATCCAGCCCTAAGGCAAAAATACGACATCCAATACCCCTCCATCCAACGTTCTGCCGCAGCCAGAACGAATCTCGAGTGCAACGTTTCATTTTCGAATGCGGAAGAACCCTACATAGCTCATGAACGGGCTCGAACGTGCAAGCGGAAATTGACGAATTGGAGGGATTGTTGAAAAACTCTCATTGGAAAAGAGTAACGCTCCAAAGAGCATTAAAAGAAGCGGATAACGGTATCTTCAAAAGTCGAGAAGCGCTCAAAAGATTACAAGCGGAGCAGAAAAATTATGACATGGAAGACGCTGCTAGGAAAAGTTGGTTTGGATACTTCTTCAAGGCACGCTTGTCTGTCGAGGACGAGGAATTGTGGAATAAACGGGCAGCAGAGCGGTCAACTGGTCGGCTTGCACGAGAAGCGGGATTGGAAAGACACGAGAGCAGCAGGAAAAGGATCGGATCCGGCGAGAGACCGAGCTGAGAAAGGAACAAGCTGCACATCACAAGGCGTACGAAGACGCGAAGAGGGCACGTGGAGAATTTCCAAGAGAATCCACGGCCAGTAGCAGCTCTCCTTGCCGACACAAGGCCTGGTGGACCCATGTTGTGGGTCGCGAAAAGTGCCATCGATGTCGGCGCCTACAGAGTCGCTTTGCCTTCAGTTGCCCTACTTGTGGCATCATTGCATGCGCCAGCTGTCGAGACTTTCTCAAGGGATGAGAGGCACCGGATTCTGGGAACGTATGGAAAATGAAGTTTGGACCTGTGAGATCACGTCTGTTCTCCCCATTAGACCATACACCAGTATACTTCCAATTCCTCTCCCAAATGGCGCCGAGACTTTTCCACAGTGTTCCGTCCATAATAACCTCATATGTAATAAGATTATAAGATGTTTTCCTCTTCTAGGTCATCACTGTCTTTTCACCGTCCTGAATCGGCCGGAACCGGAACTTGACCAAAAGGGGTTTATGTGCCAGTCGCTGAACGATGGCCTCCGATTCGTTATTCTTTCTTCTCAGTCCAATGGCCCCAACGAACGCGAATACAAAAGCCTGCCCCGTTTGTAGAGATACAATTCTAGCAAAAAGCTAGCCAACTGAATACTGTTCCCAACCCAACGGGGACTAACATCTCTAATGAATTCTTGCTGTTCTGGTCCAGTCACTGGAAGAGATGAGATACAGCGTTATGACCGCGCAGGGTGTGTGTGGCCAACCCGGCAAAGTGAACCGATGAACTACTGTCATCAAATAGAGGTCAAGGAGCTTGGACAACCCAGTGGGCTCTTGAGTAGAGATGAGCACGCGAACGCCAAGACGTCGCTACAGGCGGATTGTATTCAACAACGAATCGTTCAGGGTCTCGCTCTTGTAAGACTTACTTGATACGTATCTAATGAGAGTCTCGGCGACGAACGCAAGCGAAAATGTGACAAATTTAGGAGGATATTTGTGTATGGGTGTTATACACACACACACAGGACTACATCTCAGCTCCAGCCACTGGTAGGACCGCCACAGGTCTGTCTTGTCTGCCCTTAACGAGGAGGCCAGGCACCATGAGGCCCGCAAGGATGTCTTCTTGACTATCGCGCAGTCTGTCGATATTATCGTATCCAGCTTTGAGGGCCCCAAGAAGCAGATCGCAAAAGAGACTATGGCCTATGTGATCCAAGCTCTAAAAAAGCTCATTAACAAGGAACATGCTCCGACACTGACCCGGAGCTGGGCCGCCGTCACGGCCTCGGCACCAGCCATAGCGCTGGACCCCCACAGGGCTCCGACCCGCCCGCTGGCCAGACCCCAGACAAAATCACAGCCCCAAACCCAGCCTCAACCCCAGACGAGAGAGGACCTCAGAGACTTTGCCCGCATCCCGGAGGAGGGCCTGTCAGCTGCCCGAAAGAACGCTCCTTTTGCCCTGCGCCAGACGGTTTGCCGGACCTTTGACCTCCAACTGGCAGATATCCCTCATTTCTACCTCATTGCGACCGGATACTCACTGAGGCCATCAAACAAGCAGATCCAGCAAGGCCTCCTGGCGGTCAAGCGAAAACTAGCGGGGCTTACAAGATAGAGACCCCCATAAAGTGGATTACCTACGTCGTCCCACGCTGACCAGCCAAACTATGGAGCGTTGACGGGGACGCCCTGGACCCGGCCATCTTGATCGAAAACGAGGTCTTTGCCCAGACAAGACAGAAGCCCACCCGGGCCAGGCAATCCCGCCTTGGGCCGGACCCCATCACGAACAAAGTCTCTTGGGTGATCTCATTCCTAACAGAGGTACAGCCATTCAGACTATTTAACCAAAGTGGCAGGTCCCAACTCATTCAGAAGAGGAAGACACTTATCAGACACGACCCTGGCTGTCAGGCCTACCACTCAAAGAGCTACTGCAACCAGCAGCCGCTTTGTAACAACTGCGGCAGACCTTCAGACTCGCACGAGACTGGGCCCTGTATAGCTCAACCTAAGTTCGTAAACTGTTGTGGCCCATTCCAGGCTAGCCACAAGAATTGTCCAGCAAGGCCATTGACGATGAACGGCTTCCCTGCTCTCCCAGACCGGAAGGAGCGGGCCCGGATCCGCAAAGCTGGTTAGAAGGCCTATGATGCCCTCTATGAGGCCAGTCAAAGCGCCGCTCGGAACAGCACCCAACAGCCTGGGGACCTCCCTCCCTCCGACCAGGATCAACCGCCCGGCTCCAAGCGGCCACGCAAAAGGACACCATCCGAGAGTTCAATTGTGTGCCTCGGGGACAGGGACACCGATAGTAGCAGCATGGGTGAGGATGAGCCCGAGGATGCTGAGGACCCTCCCCAGACTAACCAGACTAACCGCGCTATCCTACCTCTCTTGAGCAGGAGTCAGAGGATAGCCCAGAAACCGGACTACAACGTTGCTAATGCCTACACCCACCTGGAACTCGACTCGGAGACGTAGGCCGAAGCAGGCCTCTCCACAGGTGCTACACATGGCCCAGTGCAACGTAGGGAAGCAGTCGCCAGCACATACAGCTTTCCTGGAGCTCTGCTGGGCTGAGCTGATCGACATTGTACTGGTCCAGGAACCCTGGATAGGCTATGTTGACAAAATGCAAATCAACACACACCCAGGTTTCGATTCCTACGTCCCAGTGGATTCCTGGAAGGACAGGGAAACCAGACCTAGGGTCATGACCTACATACGGAAAGGGATGAAGTGGAAGGCCCAGCAGCAGAGGCCCGTACAGACGAGGGACATCTTATGGACCACAGTTGATAACGCAATTACTGTGGTTAACGTGTGCAGACAACCAGGGGACCCTCACAATCACACAACCACAAACCTACTAGAATACAGGCCGCCAGGAAGAGTCCTTGAAGCAGGGGACCTTAACGCTCATCACTACTCCTGGGAGCCTGGATCGAGGAACAGGAATAGGGGGGACGACATAGCAGACTGGGCAGATGGCCACAGCCTGACATTCATCGGGGAGACAGGGACTACGACTCATGCCCAAGGTCATGTAATTGACCTTGCATTCTCGAACATCCTCCTCGCACACGCAGTGTCCAGCCCACACCTTCACCCGGGGTCCGATCATCAAGCAATTATCTCAACAATCCCGCTTCAAAAGGACCGACAACAACAGACAGACCAATCACAGTCACTATCAGTCCCAGACTCAGCTCTGATCAGAGCAGGAGGAGCCTCAGTCTTGCCTACTCTCCAGTACATGCCCACCGCAGCTGACTTGGACACCCAAGAAGGACGAATAGGTGGCCTTCTCTCCACGGCCATCCAGGCTGTAGGGAAGAAACGATGAAAGCATGGGAAAGGGGCCCTTGGTGGACACAGGAGTGCGCTGAAGCCCACCCAGCGTACCGCGAGGCCCGATGCCGACAAACCCAAGAACTAGAGCAGACCCCACGCCTTCTCACCCCACGCCTTGCTATCCTCAAAGAGCAGAAAGTATTTTTGAGTACAGTCAAAAAAGCTAAGCGGGCCTACTGGGCTGCCAAGATCGAAGGAGCTACCTCGGACCAAGAACTCTACAAGATTATGGGCTGGCGAAAGGCTAGCCTGGAGGTAAAAGCCCCTCCTTTGGTAGTGGAGGGTGAGACGACCAACGCCACTCAGGGTAAGGCCCAAGCACTCCGAAGGGCCCTCCTAGAGAGGTTCAGTGCCAAGGACGATCTGCCTGGAGACCCGTTAAACGTCCCTACAGTCCTTCGACGACGGATACCTTGGCATGATGCCATCAGTAGGGACGAATTGAAGGAGGCTACCCTGACATGGACCACGACGCCTGGCATAGACGCAGACGGGGTACTTCCCCCAGCCTTTCCGCTGAGCGGAGTTCGCTATGATCCAGAAGGCAGGGAAAACAGACTTTTCCAAACCAGGATCCTGGCGGCTAATTGCCCTACTATCTTGTCTTGGGAAAGGGCTCAAGAGGCTGATAGCCAGACCAATGTCCTACCTTGCCATCCTAGAAGGGATGACAAGCCCACAACAATTAGGGGCTCTACTTGGAAGGTCAGCGGTTGACCTAACCACCTGCCTTGCCCACGCTATCGAAATGGCTCTGAATAAGGGGCCCACAGCTAAATTGGTGACGATGGACATCCAAGGGGCCTTTGAATCTGTCCTTCGGAACAGTCTACCAACAAGGCTGGCCTCACAGCCTGATCAGACTGATATTCCATTTTGTTTTGAACCGAACCGCTAGAGTCAGGCTTAAGGACGCAACAACAGAGAAATTCACCCTGGCCTGCGGACTCCCCCAGGGCTCCCCGCTGTCGCCTATCATTTTCATGTTATATATCGCGGATGATTAGCGGAAGACCTAAAGCTTTGGTTCGGGTACGCAGACGACATCGGTCCCTCCCTCGAGAGCAACGCTGCGATCCTCTGCCGAGAGATCACATGTATCCTCGACTGGGGAGCCGAGAACAAGGTCGCTTTCGACCACAACAAGTCCGAAGCTATCCACTTCACAAGAAAACACAAGCAATCAAGAGACCTGCCAGGGATAAAGGCGGGAGAGCTGGAAATAGAAGCATCCATTGTGCCTATTCGCTGGTTAGGGGTCTGGTACGACAAGAGGCTCTCCTTCTGACACCATGTTGAAACGAAGCTGGCTGCGGCGAAGAAGGCGGCCCAACATCTTAGTCACCTGACAAACACAAAAGGCGGGCTCCCGGCCGCTGCTGTACGCAAGGCTGTGATCTCCTGCGTCCTGCCAATCGCCCTTTACGGGGCCGAGACCTGGTATGTAGGCATGACCAAGCCAGCCCCTACCAGAGCCACCAATACCGGCCGCAAAGTTTCCTCCCAGACAAGCACAGTCAGTACAGGCCAGAAGAGCCTTGCGTGTAAGGTCGAAAGCGTCATCACAACAGCGGCAAAGGCTATCCTGCCGGCCTGGAAAACTCCAACACGCAGCCTCCTTAGGGATGCTGGACTACCATCAAGCAAAGTGGCCCTGGAAGGAGTCCGCCTACGCTTCGCAGCGCGCCCAAGGAAGTTTGATTTACAACATCCTCTTGTACTGAGGCTCTCCCAACGAGGGCGGCAGCAGGCGAAGCTTCAACGGACTGCAGACCTTGCACCAAAATGCCCCAGATTTGCAATCATCAAACCGCAGTCCCTCCCAGGGTTACAAGACCTGATAGTCCTGAAGACCAAGAAAGAAGCAGCCAAAGTTTTCCAGGCCTGGCTAAAACCGTACCAGACAACCACATGGTGGTCTTCTCAGATGGCTTCAGAGCGACGAACGGAGTCTAAAGGTACGGGTTTGTCACCTACCGCAGCAACAGGCGCGTGGCCCAGGGCTGCGGCCGACTCGGTCTAGCAGAGGTGTTCGACGCTGAGGCTGAAGGGCCGAGGACAGGACTCCGGCGAGCCATCTTAACTCCCCAAAGCCAACCTATACACATCTACATCGACAACAGCAGTGTCATCCAAGGAACACTGGGTGAGGCCCTGAACACCTCACAAGCAGCGGTGCTCGAGATTCAAGCTGCTGCTAGTATATACAACATCCGCACTCACTGGGCGCCAGGGCACCAGGGGATTAAGGGCAACGAAGAGGCGGACCGGCTAGCCAAGAAGGGCACGGCGCTGCCGGTCCCTCTAGGCCAACTGGCTACGCTCTCCGGGATCAAACGGCTTGGTAGAGAGAGATTGCAAAACCAGTACAGGCAGTGGTGGGGTAAAGAGGCGACAGAACGGTACACCCAGCTTGGACTGAGCTTACACTTCTCCTGCCCTCCCGAACTCGCCCTACCACGGAACACCCTCCACCACCCTCTAGCGGCGCGGTCGGGTCACGGGGACTTTGAACACTATCACCGACGCTTTAAACACACCGAGGCCTTGCTAACCTGCTCCTGCGGGGAGGCAAAGGAGGTAGATCATCTGGTCTACTGCCCAGCGACCCTGGCGAGGAGGCAGCAGTGGCCCACCCTCGACCCAACTGGTCCGCTCGACCCCATAGGACCTATGGGATCCCTTGAACGATACTTCAAGGGACTAATGACTGACCCAAAAGGCTTTGAGCCCTTCCTTCGCGTGACAAACTTCTTCCGGAAGATCTGTCCACGCTACTAGGGAACGGGCTTCGGCACGGGATCTAGACAGCCAACTCAACCCTTATAGGGAATAGACAGGAAGCAATGAATCTGGGGAACCAGCGGGAACCAGGGACAGATAGAACGCATAGTAGCCATCAGGCAGGATTTGGAGGACGAAAGGAAGGGCGAGGTATGGAGTACATAGTCCTAGCCCACGGCTCTCCATGCCACATACCCCTCGGGAGGTCTGCGACAAGGGTTCCACCCTTGCCGCCATGGCGTTAAATACAACAACAACAACAACAACAACAACAACACCTAAGATTACTGTTCCTGAGTTGATAACAACGCCTTCTATCCAGGCCATGTTGATGGCCGCGCCAATAATTTCAGTAATCGTCAGCGCCGCTGCCCAACGAAGCGGTATCAAACTCTGCGTCAAGACGCAATGCTCCTGGCAGGCAACAGAACAGTCCATGAAAAGATCCCGAAAGACCGATCGATTATTTCCGGACAATCGGCGAGAAAGCCCAAGCCCTTCAGGAACTAATAACACCGTGTGCATCACTTCTTTGAAGTGGAGCGGCAGGCATCGAATGATGCAGGTCTAGGTCATGCGCCACCCATAAGTGCCCCGATGAATTGCGGGGCTGCATGTCGAGCAAACATTGGCAAGAAGTTACAGAGCGTCTCTCGACGAGGTCCACTTTTGGGCTGTCACCATTGCCCCGAGCTGATTGCTCCTCTTGTTGCAAGGTCCTCAATCTACGCGCGCACCCAAAAACCCCGGTATCTCCACTAGCGACTCTGTCTTTCTTTGATCCAAGGGGCTCAAGCCTCGTTCGCAAACACGCATCGGTACACACTTTCGGCCAGTCGCCAAGTGATTAGGCCACAGTTTCGAACCCAAGGGATGGTGGCGCTCATGAAATCCCAGGGTCGAAGCATGCCTAGCTTCCAGGATGAGTCGGTTTGGTATTCAGGCCGTTGTATTTCTTGAAGCGGAAATGACCTGCTGGGTCGCAAAAGCGACAGTAGAGTGAGATGGGGTACAGCCAACAGGGTTGACAATCGCGGATGCAAACCCGAGTTTCTGATTCGTTAACGATTCACGCGCACAGATTACGCCGGGTGATCTCGCCTGGGCAAGGATGTGGTTTACCATACATCGTAGGTGGGATGAATCTTACTACGGCCAAAGAAACAGAGGCAGCGTATTCCTGTGGGGTTTGGCGCAGCATTCTTCTACTAGTCTAGTCGGCCGCGTGATCACGCCGATCTGATCCATTACAGTAGAGCACTAGCACACCAAGCAGCACTAGCAACCAGATTGTCGGGACCTGCTGCCTCCAGAACGCGCGCTGTCTTCCCTGGGGTGTCGCCCCGCCCTAAAATTGCGGTTGCAGGAACTTTTGTCCAACAGTCCAACATGCATCAAGGTGCGTAACTCATCCAACGCCTTCTCCACTTCAAAGTGACGCATCCGCCGCAGATAAGCACGCAAGTGGCCAAGGTTGCATTTGCAGCCGACTCAATCCATACGTGAAGTTGTCATTCCCCTGCCACATTTTGGACACTCGCTAGGATGCGGAGAATGTGGTCCGTGGCTGGTGGGTGATCTTTCATGTTGCTACAGGACGCTAATGTTGGATCGTACCTTGTCTGCAATTCCTGAGGTGTGTCCCCACTGGTTGTGATCTGGTATGAATAATCTTTAATCGCCACTGCTGGTTCACACCATAGTATATCCAGCCGAATTTCTAGGAACTACTAGCTGAATCCCGTTGGTGGAGCGCCCCAAGCTGATTGCGACCCATGCTTGTGCAAGGTCGTCATTATCCGCGCGCAATTAAAACAGCTCCGGTGACTTGTCAAGCCATAGTTTGCCGGTGACTTCCAGATTAAGACGTGGCGCAACTGTCTTCTGCGCCGCGTAGCCAGACCAACCTGATCCATGACAGAGTGGGCTCGCTGAGGCGCCAAGTTGGCACTCGTTACCCAAACCCTCGGGGCCAGCTGCCCCTCGACATGGGCTACCTTTCCTGGGGCAGTGTTGCTATGAAGCTGCGATTGCCACACCTGGTCCATTTGTCCAACAGTCAACAACAAACATCAAGGGTGCATACATAACCCACTTGTCGCCTTCTCCACTCCAAAAGGACGCATCCGCTCCAATCAACAGTTGATTCGCCGCGGGTAAGCTTGCAAGTGGAGAAGTTTGCTTTGTGGCTGGCCTAATCAGTAGGTGAACTTGTCATTTCCTTCTGCATTTGGGACACTGCCCAGGATGCGGAATTGCGTCCTAGTCTTTGACCGCAGTTTTGCTACAATTCTCTGGAGCGTGGACCCCTTGATTATGATCTGGGACCAGTCTGTCGCTGGCAATCTGCGATCGCCTCTGCTGGCCTCCGCCGAGCCTTTTTTCGGGTGACTGCTGGTTTACTTCCGCTGGTGGAGCGCGCGAACAGCCATTCATGAAGTGTCGGACATGCAAACAAGTTGTAACGCGTGGTCCTTTGTCCCTAGCGCGGTTAAGTGGCTTGGAGGTCTCGTTTGACGACCGACAAGAGCTCACACCTTCAGGAGATAGTATTGAGCGATTGTGGAAGTGGCTGGTTTCAGTTGCGCAGATTTCAGAGCTCTTGCCTCGATCCTTGACGGTTCTGAACCTGGTCAAAGAAGCCCAGTCACTTGCGAGGATAAACCCAGGGAGCAAACGACGTCCTAAGAGACTGGCAGCACCAACTCTGCGTCCGCCACGTCGAAAAGTACTTTGTTATTCTTCAATGGACCTTAGCGTCGAGTATGTCATGTAATTCGCCTGTCATCCTTCAACCTTTGTCTTCACTCAGCCCTCAGGCACGATAGCGGCGAGTCCGGCTACCGCAGTGGTGGTGGCAACGCCGTCTTACGTACCTGTGGTGGGCTAGCATTCTGTTCCGGTGCCGTCGCCTTGCGTCTGGAGACAGCTACGGTACACTACGACCTCGATCCTGAGCGAGTGCCAGTTCAACATCATCACAACTAATCCCCGCATTGTGTGGCTTCGACACCAATAGCTCGCCTGGTGCCAAAACTAATAACCAGTGGCCCTCAGCGGACCCAGGCAACAACAACCACTTTAACGGTCAAACTAACCACGACCCTTCATCAGAGTATGTAGCCAGTTATGTGACGGTTGAAACAAAGGCCGGAACTCAGTAAAATTGTTATGCTCCCATGACGGTTCGTGGAAGTCCCATCGTCCTCAACCCAGACCCTTCTCAGATCACTGGTGCAGTCTTCGTTGTCATAGCGTTAGCAAGAGTCCACGACCGTGATCTCCAAGAGGTTCATCGAGTCGCAGGAAATTGTGACAACAGCTGCTCGCCACTATTGATTGAAACAACGGCGCTCTTAACTTCTGCTACATATTCATGTTTTCCAGACGTTCGCAAATCATCGCTACGGTTCTTATCTAGGTGACACTGTTCCCATTATTTCGTATATCGCCCTTATTGCCTGATAATATATTACGTATAGATTTTTATCATTTACGCCATTATTCTAACAACTGTCTCGTTCGCTGCTTTTTCTGCCGAATTTGCTTGGAAAAGACATGTTGTCGCCGTGCTCAAACTATTGCAGCTGGAGTTGAACTGAGTTCTCTTCGACAAGAACAAAGCCGTTGCTTTGGCGCCCATCACTCGCTAATCTCTTCGAATTCCCATTAGAGCTGCAGTAGCCCGCCGTACCGTTCGACGAATACCGTGAGCGATCTAGCAGAGGACGGAGAAACGGGATGCACGCGAGCGTAATGCCGACGCCGGGCTCGAGGGCGCTGAAGATGAGGGCGTTCGGGATGTTGAAAGTCACGTCGAAGTATTCCAGTTTGGCAAGGTAGTATAGCCGTAAAGCCGATGCGATGCATGTGCTGTTGTCGCAACATCACGATTAGCCGCGGCTCTAAAACCACCGAGTCCAACGTCGGACAACTCACAGTATTCCTAGAGAGAAAGCCACAACGAGGGCCATCTTCTTGTAAATTTCAATACGCAGCCGCCACAAACGCGAAACGGGCATAAGGAGGACGGCCACGTCGGTAATTATGTTCAAAAACCCCATGGTACTGTCAGCCGCAGTTTGGTTACCGCAGCTTCTGTTTTTGAGGTCGAGCGACCAGTGATCCGACAGCGGGCGGCAGATGAAGAAGGCGATCGAGATGACTACGACGGTCCACATCATGATGAAGCCAGCCACCGTCCTCGTGAACAGTACCATGCCGCGCGTGGTAAATATTCTGGCGTACAATAACAGGATGGCGATCTTGCAGAGGCTGAGGCTGATGGCCCAGAGAAGCTGTTGGGCAACAAGGACCTGTGTTGAAGGAGGCGACATTTTAGCTCAAATGCCCAGAGCAGATCTCGTCAGCGGTGGACATCATACGCCCGCTGGGCAAATTATGAAAATAGAGAGATCGTATCAAGAATAGAAGAGAGACAACACGGACCTTGAGGAATTTGACGATGGGCCCATATCCGAACTTTGGTATGATCTCAAAGTTGTGTAAGCCGACGCCACACTGTACGACGCTGACGATAGAGATGGCCTGAAGAGAGTTGGAAAAAAACTGGACAAAGAAACATCATATCAGCATCTGTACACCGCTTTTGTTTTTCAGTTGATCAGATGTGAAAATCCAGGCGGGGGAGATTACACATGCGGCGACGATGCAGTAATCGCTAGCATCCACGCCTCTGTGCGTCAAACGTTTAGAAATGAGGCGCAGGATGACCATTGTCGTCGGCAGGACAATAAAAGCGATGGAAACCGCGACCACAGAAATCTGTGTCTGCTTCTCGAGAGGAAAGATGGCGATTCCGCCTCCCATCATGGGCTTCGTCGATGGTGGTGATGGTGGTGCCGCCATGTTGTCTTTGCCGTTTTCACCCGGGCGCTTGCGATAACAGGACGATGGGTCCTGGCTAACACCTTGTGGTTGCGATAGACTTGATGGGACAGAGGATTGAGGGATCATGGGAAGATGGAGAACACATTGCTTTATTGTTGGGGTCGCCAGATTCTACTGCTGTCCGCGGGATGGCATTTCATTTCTCTCAAGACCTCGGGTCATCCAGCTGCGCGCTCAAGAATGGTGGTTGTTTGCTTTTTACACCATGTCCTTATAGTGACGGCTATTCTAGTCGACGTGCAGACAGGATGCAGGTGCAGGGTGCAGAGGGCAGCGCAGGGGAACGATAAGACTCCAGTAGCTCAGGAGAGCTTCCAGAAGTGGAATAGGAAGAGCTTCTCGCCGCTAATCAATTCATCCGTCCGAAAGTCAAACGCCCGTCCTTTGCTCTGGTTTTAATCGCAAAGAGGTGTGACAGACTACCTGCAGCTTGCTTTGGTCGACACAGGTGCAGGGGCTCGTAACAGCAAACAAATTTCCTGAAAACTGACAGAATCCATGCATGCTTCTATGCGAGTCATGGACATAACCCATCCAGGATGGTCTGACTGTACTTAAACAGGCCAGCCTGTCATTTCCACCTGGCCCTAGCTCTGGAACAGTTATTAGGATAGCATTAGGCCCACAAGCCTGTGGTGATCCCATCCACTCTTTAGTACGAATAAGACACTCTTTTCTGCTCACTCATATATGCATATTCCGCTGGCCACCCTGACTAACCGTCAGTTATGAGCCCAGTCGACTCTAGCAACTGTCGTCTTGATTGATTCCTTCAGCCAAGAGGCAAGGACCTGTCACTCAGACAGCATCAATCGATCAAGTGCATTGCAACTCTTGAGACTATTCAGTCTCCTTTGGCCAGCGCCAATCCTGCAGCCACACAGGCCAGGATCTTCAGCTTCAACGGAAGCAACAACTCTGCCTCTCTATAGGCAATCGATCCATCCTAACGATATCGATACAACCCCACAAGGCTACAATTGCCTCTTCCTCAACCATGGAGTCATCTAAGGTCACTCAGAAGCTGACTTCTGACGCTGACTGGACCAAATGGTACGGAAACCTCAAGCTGGTGGCTAGGATCCATGAGGTCTGGAACTATATAGATCCAGACCAACAAGTGGTGAACATCAGGCCCCGTCTTACTGAACCAAGCCCTGAAGCCGAGAACTTCGTCAACGAGCTTGCCTTGGCTAAGGCCAGACATGCCGATCGAATGGAAGACTACAAAAGGGCTAACAAAGGCATCATTGCCGTTCTTTCCTGGGTCACCTCCACAGTTGAGGCCCAGTACATCAACCACGTCAGTGGTAAAGAGAGTCTCAGAGAAATGATCATCGCTCTCAGGGACGAGCTTGCCCCGGATAACTACGCGAGGCAACAACTCATTCTTCGTCGCTATCAAGCTCACATGGGCTCAATCAAGCGATCCAAGCTGTCTGATTGGCTCAGCAACTACATTGACATCATGGATGAGGTCGTTGACGTTGGACTTCCAGCGCTTCTTGACCCAACCACCCAAGTTGCTGACTTCCTTAAGGCAGTAGAGCCACTCGCTCCCAGCTACTATACAACTGCTACCTTCTCCTTCAACCAAAACGGCATAAAGAAGCCTCCTAAGACAGGAGAGAAATGTGCTGGAATTCAACAAGCCAACTTCTTCCGTCAATGGGTCAGGTCCTTCCATCCTGACTGGCTCTTCAGAGACGCCAAAGCATCCAGCTTCGCCACTTGGCAAGGAGAAGATGAGAAGGGCAATCCAACAGAGTCACAAGGGAAAAGAAACGAGATACTGGTTCCCAAGTGTCCTGCTTGCCTTGGTTATATAAAACACTGGGTCATTGACTGTCCTCACTTCAACCCGGAGAAGAGGAAGGCTAGTTACGACCCAAACCATCCTCAGAACAAGAAGGCTATTGAACGGGGTCAGGCCTGGCTTAAGAAGAACCCAAGGGCGCAGGGGCGACTCAACAACGCTAAAGTCTCCTCGTCAGCCTCGTCAGACAAGCCGGCTACTCAATCTTCCTCTCCACCGTACAAGGAGAACGCAGGTCAAAGTTCTTCCTACTTCAACCAAGAGCAGTCAGACTCCGATAGGGACACCGAACACAGTTCTGATTCCTCGTCCTTCTATGCTGCCCCAAACAGCGCTCCAGCAATAAGTCTATATGCTGGTTTTCCACTCCGGAACAGTGTTATCGTCGACTCTGGGACTGGATTCCACATCTGCAACGATCGCTCTAGAATGAAGGATCTAGACTTCAGCCATTCAACAGAGTTCACTACTGGAGGAGGAAGAATGACAGCTATCGCTCGCGGGACTATGAAGATCCGCCCTAACCAAGGTGGTCTCAGGAAGAAAGGGTTTATCGTACGGGATGCCTGGTATTGCCCAGACTACCCTGTAACCCTCATTGGAGCTGAGCCCCTGAAGGAAAAAGGCCTGATCTTCACGGTTCGCCATCCAGGACTTGAGACCAGAACAGGAGAGGTCCTGTACCACACACCTTGGAAACATGGTCAATATCTCCTGGAGTACCACAATCATGACTCGACTATTGCTCAAGCTTCATCCTTCAACAACAATGACACCTCGACGTCAATCCCAACAAATCCAACCCCTGATAAACATGTTAGCTTCGTTCTTTCAGACGCCCAGCCTGCTGTAAAGCGAGGTCAACCTAATTCTAGGGATCCCCTTACGCCCTCCAATGCAGAGGCCATGATCTGGCACGAACGTCTCGGCCATCCAAGTGCGAAAGCTCTCGAGCATCTGCTCAAGAACAGCCGGGGAATCAAGATTCAGGGGGTGACGACCATCGAATGCGAGGCTTGCAGCACAGGCAAGGCGATTCGTAAAGTCTCAAGAAGGAGGCCTGACCACAATCCGACCGCCCCAGGAGATTACGTCTCCATAGACTTCTTCACACTGAGAAGGACCTATAATGGTGAGAAGATCGTTCTGCTCGTAAGGGACGAATGGAGTGGGTTTACATGGGTCCGGTTCCTCAATTCTCGTAAGGAGGGACTCCAGGCGATCATTCAGATGGCCACATTTCTTGAGCAACAATACCACTTCAAACTCTCGATCCTTCGCCTTGATTGGGAAACAGCTCTTCGAAATGCCTTCGACTTGTGGGCAGCAGATAACGGCAAGCTTATTGAGCGATCTGCAGCCTATACTGGGGCTCAAAATCCAGCAGAGAAGGCTGGTGAGATTCTCTTCAAGATCACCAGGGCCCTACGATATCAATCACGATTCCCAGAGGAATTAGCCCCTGAACTTGTGAGAGCTGCAAATTATCTCAGCAACAGAATGCCCCGCAAGAGGCACGCTTGGCAAACCCCAGAGGGATTGATCAATTCTTGGCTCAACTCTAGGCCCTGGACTACTCATCAGAGAGCTGAGCTCCCCCAACTTGCTCATCTACGACGATACGGCTGCAAGGCCTACCCGCTCACTGCAACATACCTTAGAGGGGAAGAGAAGGCGAAAAAGACCGAGCCTAGAGCCCACGTTGGGTATCTCTGTGGTTATGACAGTACCAACATCTATCGCATCTGGGTCCCAGCCATCAACAAGGTCATGAGGACTAGGGACGTCACATTCGACGAAACGAAGCTATACGACCCCAGCCAGGAGGATACCAGTCTCCTTCATCGAACGGAGCTAGAGAGAGTTTTCTCTATTTTGGAGATTCCGATTCCTGATCCTCAGAGTGAAGATCTCCCCTTGGATTCACGACTGTGGAATGACGAAGACCTCTGGCATCATTCAGCTGCTGCAGTTGGACCAAGGGATGCCAGGGAACAGTGCTTCGACCAACAGCGAGAGCCTCAACTGCCTACTCCTACTGGCTCTCCAGGAACACAACTTCAGGAGTCACACACTCCTTCAGTTGAGGGGGTGGAAGAGCATGTTTTAACCTATACAGACCCAGAAGAAGAGACAGTTACTCAGCAACTGTCACTACAAACAACTTCAGACTCAGATCAACCTTTCATTCAGGACCCTCCTACTCCTGAGTCAACAACCCATGAAGAGTCACCCACTCCGGATACTGCAATTCAGGATCGCTCGCCCTCCACCTCATCATCATCCTCAGCAACGACCGCTGAGTCAACAATCCACGTCGCTGATTCTTCGGATGCTCCACCTCCTACTATAGGTACAGGGAGACCAAGAGGACGACCAAGAGGAAGTCGCAATAACCCTATTTACAATCGGGAAACGCCAATTGGTCAAACCAATCACCAACCAGAGGCAGCTACAAGATCCTCTCGCCGACTTAAGGATAGATCTTCATCAATCAGATCTTCCTTCTTCCAGTTGACAGATTCAACCAAGGAAAAGGACAGATGGGACGACTTCGCTCATGATCTAGGTCAAATTCATCGCAGAGACCTCCCCTCACCTCCCCAGAAATACTCCGAAGCAAAAGAGCACAAGTTCTGGCCCAAGTGGCTGGCAGCAATGAACGTGGAATATCGAACAGTCTGGAAGAAGGGCACCTTCGAGCTTACCAGACTAGAAGACGTCAATCAGAAGATCCATCGAATTCTTCCTCTCAAGTGGGTATATACCTACAAATTCGACAAGCATGGATTTCTCAAGCGATTCAAAGCAAGGATCTGTGTCAGAGGAGATCTTCAGCCACTCAATGGGCTGGAAACCTACGCATCGACACTCGCTGGAAGATCGTTTCGCAGCGTCATGGCCCTTGTGGCACGTTTCAACCTAGAGACGATGCAGCTTGATGCTGTAAATGCCTTCACTAACGCTACTCTTGATGAACTGGTTTATGTCTGGTTCCCTCCGGGCTACAGCAGGCCGGGATCCTGCCTCATCCTTCGCAAGGCACTCTATGGTCTGAGGAGAAGCCCTCTTTTGTGGCAGAAGAGCCTCTCCGACACTCTCAAGAAACTTGGACTTGCTCCCCTTGATGAGGACGACTGTATCCTCATCGGTAAGGGAGTCCTAGTCTTCTTCTTTGTGGACGATATTGCTGTGATTTATCGTAAGAAAAACAAAAAGATGGCCGAGCAAGTCGTCAAGGGACTTCAAGAGATCTACGAGATGAAGATCATAGGAGAAATGAACATCTTCCTAGGCATACGAGTCATCAGAGACCGCAAGGCTGGCAAGCTTTGGCTAAGCCTTGACAACTACATTGCCAAGATCTGCGACGAATTCGCAGTGAACAAGAGGAAGAAGCCAGCTGGGACACCAATGGCTGTCGACAACCTAGCTCCTAACGATCAGGAAGCAACTCCAGCCGAAATCCACCACTATCAGCGACTTATTGGATCCCTCAACTATGCAGGAGTCGTTGGAAGACCAGACATCTCTAGAACTTCATCCAGACTCTCTGAATTCCTCACCAACCCATCAGCCAAGCACAAGAAGGCAGCCGACGCTTGCCTTGACTACCTCGATCATACTCGTTATCTCGCGATCGAATACAACTCTCAAGGACCAGGAACTCTCTTCTGTGCCTCAGATGCCTCCTTTGCTGACGACCTCGCAACTCGCAAGAGCACCCAAGGGTATATGATGATGATGTTTGGTGGCCCTATTGGCTGGAGGTCATCTAAGCAACGTCGCGTTGTTACCTCGAGTACTGAGGCTGAGCTGGTCGCCCTCACGCAAGCTGCAAAGGAATACAAGGCCACTATCCGACTAGTCGAACAACTTCAGCTTGATCTTGATGGTGACTACTCTCTCCAGTGCGACAACCAAGCAACCTTGAGACTCCTCACCACCGAGAGACCTCAAGTGACTAGCAAGCTTCGTCATATCAATATCAGCAATCTTTGGCTTCGTCAGGAAGTCAGGGGTGGTCTCATCAACTTCAACTGGATCAAAACCAATGAGATGGTCGCAGACGGACTCACCAAAGCACTGCCAGCTCAGAAGCACTGCCGATTTCTAGCCCAGCTAGGTATGGCAAACGTTGAGCAACAAGTCAAGGCTCTCAGAGAAGCCGAGATAGCTCAGGCAGCTTAGATGCTTGGGTAGGATGATCTGCAGACCAGATCAGCAGTGGTCACAACACCACACGACTTGATCAAGGGAAATCCCAATCTTGGGTCTTCAACACTACATTACCCTACCTTCTGTCGCTCTCGCTAATCGTCAGTTATCAAAAGCTCTGCTTTATCCAGAGACACAACTTCAACAGTTGCTTCTCTGAGGGGGTGTGACAGAATCCATGCATGCTTCTATGCGAGTCATGGACATAACCCATCCAGGATGGTCTGACTGTACTTAAACAGGCCAGCCTGTCATTTCCACCTGGCCCTAGCTCTGGAACAGTTATTAGGATAGCATTAGGCCCACAAGCCCGTGGTGATACCATCCACTCTTTAGTACGAATAAGACACTCTTTTCTGCTCACTCATATATGCATATTCCGCTGGCCACCCTGACTAACCGTCAAAAACAATTTAATCGGGAACAATTGTTGCATGACGTGATGACAAAGCTCTTTTTCAAGTTTGACTGGCCCTCTTGAGAACCCTTTAAGACGTTGGAGCATCTCAGGGACCAGTCGGGACGATTAAGGCATCCACAGGAGACGCTCATCTTGACCTCCTGCATGGAGAGCTGTTGCGCTCCCCTCCAACATCTACCCCGGGTGTTTTGCGTATCGCACTTCGTTGAAAACATTTAACCACGAGGCAATATAACATGGACCGACTGGAAGTCACTCCTTTGGGCAGGTGATACAACTGCATTTTTTTGTTAAGCTGCCGCGGGCTTTGCCCGACACTACTGCAAGTGAGGTTAGAGTAACAAATTTCCAAGTGGAAAAACCATCTAGCTTCATTTTACATTACTCCAATAGCTCAAGGTCTCAAAATTCTACTGTTATTCTCAATCAAGGCTCGATTGTAAAGCGGCGAGTGGTCGTTCCTGAATGAGCGTGGGCGTCGGTGGGCGGTGGTGGACGAGGTAACGGCGCATCTCTAACATGGGAAGTCATTTGCCTCAATGATTCGCCACAGGACTCAGCCGTGCTGAGTGTTGGAATAGGCCAACCTCGAATGGCTCCAGGGCCACCATCGCTTTGCCCCAGAAAGTGTGGAACGCACAGTTCAAAGAGGTTATGTTGCGAGGCTGATCGTAGCCTTCCTCAGTAAGGAGTGCGCGGGAAGCTCCAACCTGAGGCCCCCAAAGGGCTGAAAGCTCCTTCACCGCCTCATCTACCTCTGTCCTGTGCTCCTGAGCGCTGTGTGGAATGATGTGGCAAACCTGAGGGAAAGGCGCAGCGGTCAACACACAGGTACCCTTGTCCCTTTCGAATGCCTGCAAAGAATGGTTAGGGTGTTGGGTTTTCTGACTGTATCGAGGGAGAGATAAACTCACGAGTTTTCTGGTTTTCTGGTCGCGCGGCTTCTTGCTTTTATCATCCGCGTCATCCGCCTCATTCTTGCCCTTCTTCCGTTTTTTCTTGTTGGTAGGAGTGGAAACGGATGCATCACCCTTATCTTCATGTCTCGGAGCCGGGGTTCTGGCAAGGACTATCAAGCTGAGGTTAACAATCGGATCAAAAGATTGGGGAAGGGGATGAGGTTGGGGGCCCTACAAATGATCATGAGTACGGGCAGGCAGCCTTTGAGATGCCCCATCATGGCGGGAATACGGGGGAACTCAAACAGGCGAAGGTCTCTGAATTGCTCCATAGGAGCCATTGCGAGCGCCGACCATACTAAAGGTGTGAACATTGCTGGGTCGAGCAACTCCATTGGCTCCTTGTGACTATGAACAAACTTGGTCGTCTTCTTACTAATAATAATTATACTTGTTACATGTTAAGTATATAACTAATCACTATATCCTCTAAAGACCTAATCCTTTGAGCATAACTTACAGCACTGTTACTAGCTTTGCAGCCTTAGCTTCTGCTAAGAGATACTACTACAAAAAGCTAACTATGATATTTTGTTAACGTGGTTAATAAGCGAGCAGCCCACCTGTTACGGCCCAACCAGTTGGGTGCTGGCCGGCGTAACTATATAAGGCAGAACAGGGGATAATGATGCAGGTGCATCATTACCGAAGCTTTTGCTTTGTGCCACAGTTAGTTGCCCTGACTAGCTCGTAACATCACCTTAACAGAATCCAGGTGTGCTGCACGCAAAATTCTGTTATAGAACTGTTCAGAGTCCTTAACAATTTGGTAACAGAATTTCGCATGCATCTTAGTCAGATTCTGTTAAGCTGATCCTCTCGCTTGTCGGATCCGCTCGCTTATCAACTACGTTATATATAATATATTAGAAATAATAAAGAAGATAAATAAATTAGTCTAAGGCTAAGTATTACTTATTACTAACTTACAGTAGTAGGGTATAAGAGATGTAGCTTATAAATACTAAGGGGGCTTAACTAAACCTTTACCTCTAATAATTAGGACAGCCTACGCAATAGTAAAGTAAGATTGTAAATACTACCTATACTACTCAATATAGTAAAAGTATTAAAGTTAGCAATAAGGATGTCTAAGGAGTTTATTAGTAAAGTATTTAGCTCTAGTAAGACTATCTAAATTAAGTAGTATACTAGTATTATGTTACGACCCAACAAGGTACAGGCGGTACGAGCCCACCCGGCCAGCAGGAACGCGGGCGGCACAGCCTTTGTATGGACAAAAGACAGGGTCGGACGGATGACTCCTTGGAACGGAAGAACTATGAACAAGTCACGTGGAGATGATGCAGGAAGCAACTGATACGCTTCTTGGCGAAGCGCGTGCGATACAATGTAGAGCGCGCGCGACGGACAAGATGTCGCGAACAGCAGGAACTGCATTACACAAGACAAGACAGGAATTGTATATAGGATGGACTTGGACGGACTCAGGGACAGACTTCCATAGCTCTTCAGCAATCAACTTTGTGATTATCCCCTTGGATACTCTCGGCACCCTTCACTAGTGACCCACGTTACAAGCCCCTTGTTGAGTATACGACTGATCACCGTATCCTCTGAAGACCTGATCCTTTCAGCACGACTTATAGCACTGTTCCCAGCTTCGTTGCCTCGGCTTCTGCTAATAGACACTACCACGGAAAGCCGACCGTAACATATCATCTGGTATAGCCTAAAGTTATAATACAATGATTTAGGGGAAATTCTTAAGTATTATCTATTCTAAATTAAATTTTAGAAATAAATTTTAACTCTTTATATTAAGCTCTATTAACTTAAAATAGTAACTAAGACTTCTATATAAAGGAGGTCAAGTCCTTCCTCTATGCAGTCCAGTATCCCTGTTGTACTTTGGGTGCGGATAAATAGATGTGAAATTCGATATCCCGCCTATCTGCTAGTAGCTGCTATTTCTCCATGAAATAATGGAGAGTAGGCCTTGTCGCCTATTAGCTAATCTACGGAATTGCTGATCTATTCTCCGTGTCTTCTTGGTTATTCCGTGGTCAATGCTCATGCGGAATACCGGGGATTTCATGGTGAATAATCCGGGAAATGGAGAAACCCTTTCTCCGTGGATTCAAGGGCAAATGACCATACGTTGCGTAACAATCCCCTTATAGTGCAAAAGCTAGGAAGTGTAAGAATACAAAAGGAAGAATATATAATACTAAGTATTTGCTAGTAATTACCAATTTAACTACTAATTTAGCCCTTACTGTGAAAACGGCAAGTTAAAAAACAGTGTTCTGAAGGTCGACCTAAGGGGAAAAAAGAAAAAAACTTACCTGAAAGGTGCGAACGTTGGTCGGAGCGCACAAGATTCGGACTGAAGCTTGGTTATGAGAAGCCAGGAACGCTGCCTTGCATGGAAGACCGCCATCATCCGACACAAAGCTGTCAAAGTGAAAGACTATGCCAGCGAGAGGCTGTGGTAACTTTCGTACGAATAGACACTCTTTTCTGCTCACTCATAAATGCATATTTCAATAGCCGCACTGACTAACGGTCAGGAAGCAAGACCTATTTCCCGCCCTCCCAACCTACAGAGAGCGCTTGTGCAGCTTTGCGAATCATCCGATTGGATATAAACAACTGAGGCGGGTCTGTAGACAGGGAAGCCCTGTCAGATGTGAGGGAAACATACTATTTGATTGGCACAAGCGCTGAAACGCCTTGGTCACGGCTCTGCCGCCATAAGGTTGGGAATGCACTTATCACATGCATGCACGTGGCCCACCTGGGTGCCCAGCTCGAGGTTGCAAATGTGTCTGTCGCGCCCATCAGGTGTGACTTAGGGGTCAGTAAGCGCTATTCACTGAACTTTGTGTGTGTGTGTGTGTGTGTTTGTATGTTTGTCCACACTTTACACAGCATGTACTGCAGTGTGTAGTGGCTAATTATCAGACCTGTAGCTTGTACCATGGGCCGTGTACAAAAGGGGTTCCCTGACGCATGCATGTAACCATAGTGGGTATATACATGCGTCAGACACTAGTCCTTCTGTGTGGTATGCACCGTCAGATTTCGTCCCCGTAGTCCTGTGCCAAAAGGTAAGATTAGATTGAAACACGTGCAGCAAAGCGTGACATCCACTCGACGCGTCTATCATCGTCTATTCCGGATCGACAACTTCCCGTTTGCCAACTGACGCGCGCTTCTCTTACCTTCGAACATTGCCCACACAGCCCCTCGCTAATCACTGCCTGCGATCGCCACGCACCATTACTATCACAGAGATGACTGCCTCTCTATCGAACGAGGGAAACGTTGATCATGACGAAGTTATCTTCCTTTGGTCTTCGCCTGGTTTGTGAATCAGCCGCAGAC
Source organism: Colletotrichum destructivum (assembly GCF_034447905.1). NCBI lineage: Eukaryota > Fungi > Ascomycota > Sordariomycetes > Glomerellales > Glomerellaceae > Colletotrichum > Colletotrichum destructivum. The sequence continues at coordinate 383,186 of NC_085907.1, forward strand.
AAGAACTTCTACTAACGAAACACAGTCGCCAAAGTTCCCTCGAGTCGAGCTAAGGACCTCTGTGGTCCTGACGCCAGACGAACCTTCCCATCAAGCCCAAGACCAAAGAGCTCTGTCGAATCAAGGCGGAAAGGCCCCCATGCAACGAAGCGTGCGTCCATATCTCCAATACCAGCCGGTATGGTGGGGAAGTGTATCGAGCTCGGTGTAGTGGAGGGACCAGACGGAAATTTTCGCGCTGTGTATGGCTGCTTTGATACGACGGGTAGATTTCGTCGCCAGTTGCGGCTCGGGTCAATGGCACTCGACACTCAACCAAACGCAACGAATGTCACACATGGTCAAATAGAGTATCGTCCATGCTTTCAAGGAATGTCCTCACAACAAGTACGGAAGGAGTTCTTTCGCCGGCTCCCTGAGAAGTTGTATAGACCCTTATCATGTGGGGAAATTTAATGTGAGAACAGCGTCTCTGCCTGGTTCTACATCTCTATACCATCAAATTCTGCTGTATCAACTATATGAAACGCCCGCCATCGGGCCAGCCAGCAGCTTTGTAGTTGCAAGGGTACTCGCTTCGAGAAACTCGGTTTGGCCAAACATTCTCAGCCCCAGGATCCATCTGTAGTATCTGGCTAAGACATGTCCACAGACTTGCAAGTGTGTGTATGCTACTTGCTGACTTCTTTCCGGATGACGTAGTTTTCAAGCAAATTTGGAGCTATCTTGCGAATCTTTGAGGCGGGTTTCCATTTCACATCGTTATCGTATTGCGGGTAACCAACCCATTGAACTTTAAGCTTGTCTGAAGGATTCCCCTCGATGATGTCGAAAACGTGATATTGATCGGTCCCGATTACTTTCTGACGGGGTTGAGAGAAGGACTCCCAGTAAGCGTACAACTGTAAGGGGCACATCTGCTAGATGAGCCTCCCCGGGACAAGTGGTTTGGAACCATCCGCAGGGCGACGGGAGAGTATATCAACATTTTTGGTCGAGGAAGAGCATTTCCACCCAATAAGTTCGTCGGACTCAACATAGTCTACCCAATGGTAAACTTTTGTTCTAAAAATGCAACAGAATATGAAAACTCAGATAACCATTGCGGGTTTTCGAACCTTTCGATTTTCGTACCCCCGCGGCTTTGGATACCTTCTTTTTCCTGAGCTTGGGCTCGGACAGAGCAGATTCTTCCGACCGACTTCAGGTTTTTATAGTGGTTGGCTGTCTCGAGGCCACTCTGGCGCTGACTCGACGAGAGAACCTCGCAACCGCCATCTCTCCAATTCCGGTCAAAAAGTATCCGTAGCGAATAATCGCTCAACGCATTGGCGTGGTGGCTGTTGTGGTGTTGACAGTAATGACGTTTGGTGTTCATGGGCAGTGCGACGCGTTGATGACAAGAAGCAACGCGATGATGAACCCCAGCCATACTGAACACACGCGTGCACACACGGTGCTCACAACGGTCGGTGCACATTCGACCAGCATGTGTAGGGCACGTATCGTCTTGACGTTGAAGAGCTGGAACCCAAAGAGGCAGCAACGTACTTACGTAAGGGACAGGGGCAATTGGCGTGGACAGGGGTGGTGCACGTGCAAAGCGGCGTGGGCGCCATGTCCGATTGGGAAGAGGAAGCTTTGTCAAAGCCACAATCTGACAGAAGCAGCTTTGCGATTACAAAAAGTTTGACAGATTGAGAGACGGGGAGTAGCCTGACGAGCTGATGCCCTGGATAACTGTAACCCATTTTCGATTGCCAGGCTGCACCATATTCGTGTTTGAGCGCCTTTCAGCACTTGTAACGACCATTCCGGATGAAATATGGCCCATCAAAAGCCAGTCTCGTCAAAGTTGTAGAGATGCGGATCAACAATGCCGTATTTCGCGATTGTGTTCGCTACAAGGCAAAATCACGCGTTAATCGCGGCTGGAACTTCGCACTGGGCTCTCATGAAGTCATACTTGCGAAAGAAACGCGTCCCGGAGCTGCGGTGTTTGTTTAATGAGTTCGAAGCCCAGCCCTCCCCCAAGGAGGCTTGTCGCGGTTGGAAAGCAGTCGATTAGCCATTTCTTCCACACCACTAATCCGAGGAGGGAATGATCGGGTATCCATGTCGAGAATGTACTTGACTGACACGTATGTCGTGGTCGAAGGGCTATGGCATGGAGATAAGAATGCCAACTTTTCAGAGCAATTCCTTCTGGAACCCCTTACTCAGCACCTTTCTGAGCCAGAAACTACATCAATAAGTTCCAATGTCGCCTAATAGCATGTTCGCTGATATAAAGTGCATCCGACGGTCGCAAAACGGCGAAGTGGCTCCAGATTAATCCAGGGCATCAGAATTATCTAGTGAAGCAGAAAGCTGTATTTGGGAGGGTGGTAGGGTTAAGGAATAATTGATGTTAGTAGTGGTGATAGTGGTGATATTGGTGCGTAGGATGTGGGGATGCGCAGGAAGGAGGCGGTGGAGTTAATGACTCGCGTTGTGATCGGTGCACCTACCACTATTCGCAGCTCGAGCCATCACCAGTCATGTTACATAGTAGGCCTGTTTGCCAGCCAGAGCTGCTTGACACGAGGCTGCTTCTGCTCCCAACCGTGAGTCTCTTGGCGCCCCAAAGTCCACTTTCAGCCAGTCATCAATGTTTCCAAATACGAAAGTGTTGATTGTGGCCGCACCCCCAAGCAAATGCGTTGCCGTGGCTTAGCAACCCCAAGGATAGTTTGGCCGCACACACCGTAACATCGTTAATGCGACTCCAATTGCCTTGATGACTGAGACACTGAGCCGAAGTGCTTGACCTTGCTGGGCCCCAACTAACAGGCTGAGTCATCGGCGAAATCAACCTTTGGTTCACAAAACTTAAGCAACTTAAGCAGCAATTACTGTCTGCTGTAACACCCTGATAAATACCACAAAGTTTAGAGTTCAAGAGAGCCATGACTTGCAGAGACTTGGGAATAACCTCAATGGTTAACGCTGAAGATATAAGATGAGGGCTTGATCGGCTTTTGGGTAGCTCAAGGAATCCTCATCCAAAAACCACTGAATAGCCCATAGTGTCGAAATGGCCGATTCCAAACCCTTCCGAATCGATACCTTAGACGCCATCTCCAGGCGTAAAAGGCCTTTGAAGGTCGAAACATCAATCTGCTATGATATACATCACGCAGACTAAAACACGGAAGATTCTGACGCCCACACCATCACATTCTTGATCTTGGCATCCGCAGTCTCGTTCGTAAGTGAAAGCAGGTTTTGGCTTGGTGACATTCATACACACAAAGGAGTTTCAGTCTCGGTACGATATGCACCGTCATAAGCAAGCTTGTCCTGGCCCTATTCGGGGTCGTTGTGGGCCACGCCTACCAGCCACCCACCCGGATGTAACAGGATCGCAGCTCCGCGTTATTAGCCCTGGATCGCGAAGGTCGGCCGAGGGTCTAGAATTCTCTTGATGCAGAAGCATTGAGTCATGTGTCCAGTAGAAGCTCTTCCTTATCAAGCTGGGGGCGCATGACGACAGGCAAATGTGGATCACAGCCAACACAGCTTTGACCACAGCACGATAAAGGGTTGCATTCTCGAGTCATGAACGTCGTTTCCTTGGACAGTGACAGACCCGCTTTCATACAGAAGCGAACTTTTGCTCTTACTTTGGTAATGAGCCAACAAATGGCCGGAAACGACTACTCCAAGACAGACGTCCCTGTGGAGAAAAGCTATGCTTTGGACTGGGTTTGTCGAGCCGGAGTCCAAGGGCACGTTGGAATCAAGCATCCTTGGCCTTCGGAGTCAACTACAGCCATTATTGGCTCCATGTCCATTCAAGGTGTATTTAAGCGGCCGAAGCCCATACGATGTTGATGCGCTGGACAACACAATTCGAAACGCTTATTTCCGCGCCTTCATCCTCCGATGCTAGAGCACCATGGCAGATACATCTTCGTTAGGAAAGTACAGACGCGATAAGAACACCAAAAATGAAGCTCAAGATTTTGGTGGTAGCGCTAAACGACAAGCGATCCAATTAGGCCAGGAGGCCAATGTGTTTTCCGCCGTCATCTACTACAACCTGATCTCCAAACAAATGGACGGAGCCGTCCATGTTCCGAGAGGGCAGAGCATCCCGAATGTTAACCAAATTGTAAGCTGTGGTGTTGAAGAAAAAGTTAATTACTGCCTGAACTGACACGATTACGTTCTAGTTGCGAAAGCTTTCAAACGACATGCAACTCCGCGTCCCGCACCGGCATGACCGAGCTGCTCAAAGTGGACGGTGGACAAGGACTCCTGCACAGAACGAAATTTCGGTGAAGACAATCGACAAAGTTGATAGAAGTGAGGGAACCACCGATGCCACTGTCTTTGAGGCTGCCGTCACTCTTTGCCGTATCCAAGAAAAGCCACGCCACGTAGCGAACTCGGTGACAGACAACTCAAAGAACGAGCTTCAAGACGAAGCAAAATTTCGTACGACTCAAGGGTCCAAGTCAGAAGTCGGCCTTCGCATTGGTCTTAGCAATCATGATCGTCCAAGCAGCGTGCTCGACCCAGGAGCAATCAAGGACGGTCCAGTCAGCCATGCCGACAACGCTGCCGGTAAAAAGAGCCCACCTCGCTCTCATGGTGGGGCCAACTGCTCAATTACAGAAGGGCAGCATAGCGCGCAGTTCCACGAAGAATCTGCCCTCTTTGACCGAACGCCTATCATGGCAAACGAGAGACGAAGTGGAGAGGTGCTCAGAATAGCACCAGCACGTGAGCCAGTACGGATACTGGTAAGAGATGCAGCCAACGCCCGAGTGGCTCCGGCCCGTCAAGGTAGCAGGCACAATCGTCAATTCTCCCAACAAGTATCCAAACAACTTTGGTTCGCGAAACATCATGGGCATCCCAACGTCACATTGAATGCTGAGTCGGCACCAGTGGACCTCGCCGTTCGACACAATAGTAATAGCGGACCAGGTAGCACCGAGTTTACTAAAGTGCCGCAGCGGATGGCCGCAGATGGCACAGAGCCTCGTCTGATGACCCGAGACCAACTTCCCCGCTCCGCTCGATTTCGTAGCAGAGGGCTGGAAATGCCGCCAATGGATGCTCTTAACGCCGCAGATATTAGAAAATATCGCTTTTTTCGATTGGTCGCTTTGCAACTGCGACGAAGTCGTCAGCATGCAAAGTAAACTGGAGGACATGGCATGTCGGGTAGACGGGAGTCCACACCGTTCCGGAAGCCGTGAAGCTACTGCGTTACTTTTATACAATTAGCAAGTCTAGACCTCATCGCTCAGACTTGTTTCTTTTTCATATTGGCTCTTTCATTGATGTAGATTACACTTAGCTCCAGCAACACATTTGCATGAGACTTTTCAACGGCTTCCCTGTAGGAAACTCACCTATACCGACCGCTGCCAAGTGTCTTCTCCGAGTCAGTCTTGTTGACGAAACGATAAATCTGAAGGGTTTCGGGCTGTCACATTCAGAGTACTTGACCACACCTAGCGAAGACGAGCAACTAGTAGTTTACAGACGACGATTAGGGCCAGAGGAGACATGACAAGTACACTAAAATAGAAAATCCAGCCCAAGAGGTTGATGCTGGGTCAGATTTCGAGCTATTCACCCAGGGGTCTCAGGATTCAAACCCCCTCCACAAGACGACAGGAATTCCATGTACCTCATGCTCCATCAAACTCCTCAGAGGAGGGCAGAAATGCGGACCTACGAAAACTGGGCCAGGAGCAGGATGATGCCCATTGGAGGACACCTGACGATGACATTCATTCTTCAGAGGACTGGAAAGTACTGGTTCAAGTTACATCTACCCTTGAGCTTTTCTACCTGCAGACGAAGAGGAAGAAGGAATGGGGTTGGGGAATGGGCATGGTCGACTCCAGGGGGTCATGACTGGTATGGTGTATCTTCTTGAACTTTTTGAGAATTTGAAGAATCTGAATAATTCTGTTCCCCATCCTGTTGCTTTTCAGCAAGAAAGGGAGCCTACGATTAACCTGACTGCCGAGGAAAACCCCCAATCATCACGTCCCATTCGATCGTAACTTAACGGCCAGAGTCAGCCTCATCAGGCATCTCAACTTCCGCATCATATAAGAGAGCACTCGAACCAACGTACTGACCGATTTCGGGACCTTTCATCCGAATACGGAGAGCACCTCCATAGTTCTGCTGAGCTGGCCTGGCAGAAGCTCTCCTCCTACTACACAAAGTTGGAGGAGTCTCTCCTGTTTGCTGCTTCTGTTATTTTACACCCTTCACTTGGTATCTCATACTTTGAGGCAGTCTGGGACCAAGGGGTTCAGCTTGAGTGGGTTCGAGACGCGAAGAAATGACTCAGAGACTGCTTTGACACTTGGTGTAGGTCAGAGGAGGTCTCTAACAACTCTAGGTCCATCCTTGAGATTACACTTCCATCCCACAAAGACAGTCATTTCAGGCAATGGGTACAGAGTGGACGAAGTTGTGAGAAATCTCGACAGCAAGATGAGCTTGAGAAGTACCTTAGGTAACCTTATTAATCAACAGAGAGTTTTACCAAGTGGTGTAGAGACCACCAGTCGACATAGCCCTTCCTCAGCAAGCTGGCACTTGACATAGTCGCCGTTTCAGCCATGGCTGTTGACTGTGACAGGGCGTTTAGTGCTGCTAAGTCGACCCTGACGCCACAAAGGTACTCGACAAAGCCCCGGATGGTGGGTCAGTCGCAGCTGGTAAAGAATTAGCTGAAGGGGAGTGTCATATCTGTTGGTGTTGAGGTTGGTTCATTCGTGGCATCGTGACCAGTTGTGGATAGCTGGCCAACAAGCCAAATTCAACCAATGCTGGCGAAAGAGGCAGTCATATCAGTCAAATCTTGGCGCTATTTGACTTGATGGCTTTGACGGTAGGTGGACCGCCTGCCAACACTTTTCAAACCTGCTGTGTGTCGTGAAAATCTTTATCTTTGAAGAGTAGAGCCCAGGGTCCAGGATTTTCCACCTCTCATCGCTTGTAAACACCCCTTTCCGTAGCTTGTTGATTCACGTGATCAAAGGTTGATTGTACGGTGTGAAACAATCTGCTGCAATCTTGAGAAGAGACTTTCATCACTAACCGTACCAAATTTTGATAGGATCAACTTTTTCCCCCTCTCGTAGTTCCAGCTGTCAAATTCAGTGGGAATAATGTCCTTGCCGTTCTCTTCGTTGGACGCATATCCAGAACAGTTGTCAGAGACTGGGTTCGCACAGAGTGAAAGAGTCGATGATGATGCCCTCAATAGACTGAAAGGTAGGTATGGGTAAGGATGACCATTCCGATCTGACCTCCTCAAGCCCCTGGCTTCGCTGGAGGCCCTTAAATGCCTCGTCGGACTATGGATATGCCGGCCGATCCCTTGCATACCGGGCCCCCGGTGCCCCCCATGTGCCCCTTAGTCATCGGTCCCTGACAACAGTAGCTAGAAGAACGACTTGAGGTCATGCATAAGTGAGTGTTGCTCGCTCAGCAGCGCTCCAATAGCCATGAATGCCCGTGTACCCATCTTGCCCTTGGCACCAGGAGTTAACTAGGCAATTATAGCACCCTTTAATCCATCTGTATCGCTTACGCTGGCAAACAAAACCAATGAAAGATGAGAGCGTTCGTAGCAAATTTATCTTTGGTTTTCATCTTCCCGTTCAACCGCAAACCGAGACTCTGGCATCCCTTCTCCACTTCTAACACTACTAATCTTGACTGGAAGACATCGGTTTGACTTGGAAGAAACACGAGCCGCTTTTAGTTTGCCTGCGTGAGAGTATCTTTGTTTTCTGGCAATACTAGCAAGAAGAAAAGGAAAGTAACAGACAATCTTTACATAAATTCGGCAGGCCAGGAGCGTAGGGATGGAACCTTGCTGTAGTAAAGTGCTTTATTATGTGCAGAAATAGCTGCTGTAGCCGGCGAGATCATAAAGCTGGCTGAGAGTGCACACTAAGGTAGTTGATTGGCGCTCTACCTCAGCCATAGAAGAATGCACGCAGCCATTAAGCTGATCGCCTGTAACAATATACATATGAATACAAGTATTCCTGAAGGTTGCCAGCTGCTTAAGACGCTCATTAATGGTGGCTTGCACTGTGTTACTATTGAGATGCCCCAACGCTGCTAGTACTGTAACGCGGTAGTCAGCGAAGCGCCCTGTCAAGTCGGCGCCCCACCAACCTACTAGGCCATTGAAACGCATTAAAACATTGCCCAGATGACTTCACCTCCGACCAGCTTACTACTCTGGTTACAGGGGTGAATTACTAGCAAGTGCAAAGCGTGCCGCCAAGATAACCTTTTTCAAACAGTGCCGGCTGGGGCACTGTCTTTCGAATCAAGATTAACGTCAACAACCCCTTATTCGTCCACCCCCCTTATTCGTCACCCCGCACGACGCGTAATCCTATGATCATGATTTCTACCCCCTCATTTCAAACTATTATAACAATTGCAATTATTACTCAAACAACATCAATCTTTCACTACAGACTACTCTTATCATTATGAGTCAATATACCGAAAATCAGATCCAACAGGCCCTTATTGCTGTTACTGATGGCAAGTCTGTCAGGAGGGCTGCAATTGAATGGGGGATTCCTCGATCAACACTGGAGTATCGCATGCGAGGCTGCCAAACCAGATCTATAGGCAATAACTATCGCCAGCGATTATCGACTGATCAAGAGCATCATCTAAGTGAATGGGTGCGAATCCAGCATGCCCTACGCCTTCCACCAACCCATCGCCAGCTGAAGGACTTTGCAGAAAGGATCCTTCAGATCAGTGGCGATAGCCAGCCTATTGGAAAGAACTGGATCCAGGCCTTTATCAAAAGGAACCCATCTATCAAGGTTAAAAGAAGCCGATCTATCGATTCCAACCGTGTTAATGGAGCAACTGCTGATATCATCAGACCATGGTTTCAGCATCTCGCCATACCAGAAGTCAGGGCTATAAAGCCACGTAATCGATATAATATCGACGAGACTGGAATCCTTGAGGGCAAGGGATCTAACGGCCTAGTCCTTGGATGTGCTGAAGTGAAGGCAGTCCAGCGGAAACAGCCTGGATCGCGAGCCTGGACCTCTATGATCGAGTGTATCTCTGCTGATGGGCATGCTCTGCCGCCCCTTGTTATATTCAAGGGTAAATCAGTCCAACAGCAGTGGTTTCCTCTTGATCTTGGCCCTTATACCACCTGGACCTTCACAGCAACTGAGAATGGCTGGACAACAGACGAGACAGCAGTCACGTGGCTGAAGGAGGTGTTTATTCCATTGACAGGGGCAGGGGGCAAGGCGGAGGCAAGGCTGATGATCCTGGATGGCCACAGCAGCCACGTTTCAACAGACTTCATGTGGCTATGCTATCAAAACAACATCTACCTACTTTTTCTGCCACCTCACACCTCACACGTCCTCCAGCCTCTTGATCAGTCAGTCTTTGGGCCTCTGAAGGCTGCCTATAGGAAGCAACTAGGGTACTTGGACCTCTGGAACGATTCAACTGTTGTGGGCAAGAGAAACTTCCTTGGCTGCTATGGAAAGGCACGTCTGGCAGCTCTGACAGGGCAGAATATCACTAGTGGGTGGAAGCGGACAGGGTTATGGCCTGTCTCTGCCAGTTATCCCCTTAGGAATCCTTTGGTGCCTGACAACAGCCCTTCAGCACTAAATCAGCAGCCTCAGAGTAGGTCTGCTGATGACTGGGACTCTCATACGACTATAGTCACGTGGAATACACCAAGGAAGCCAGCTGAGCTCAAGGATCACCTGGACTTATACAGCAAGTTGGATAACAGCAGCAATAGCAACAACAGCACCCAACGGCTGTTATTCAGAAAGGTCCAAAAGGCCTTTTATGATAAGGATTATCAGCTGGGAGCTGCCCAGCTGAAGATCAGCATGATGGAGTCCCAGATGGACAGCATAAGGAAGAGGAAACGTAAGGCAGTTAAGATAGACCCCAACACTAAGTTTGCAAGGATCAAAGACATCCACAGGGCTCAAATTGAGGCTGGCGAAGTCAGCGATGGTCTAGATGAAACCGGCGGTAGTAGAAGCCCTAGTGGAAGTGTTGGCAGCTGTATTGTAGTAGCTGATAATTAGTTGTGTTAATTTCAGCGATTAATAGTTATGTTGTGATGCTTATGATGCGGGGTGACGAATAAGGGGGGTGGACGAATAAGGGGTTGTTGACGTTAAGACTTGCCCTTAAGCACGGGTCTCTGACGCTTGTTAGCATTCAATCCTAGTGTAGCATGGCGCACACTCACAAAGGCTCAAGGTATTTCCAGGGCACGGCTCGGCACGCCGTTAGTAGAGCTTGCCGCCGCCAGAAGCAATGAGACGCAGGAGGCAAGGTTTCCAGGACTGTCGCCTTCACGTGAGGTTCAAGGGTATGTGTCCCACCAGCATTAGGAGATATCGCCGACAGCTGTTGAAGCTCGCGTACCGCATCGTGCAGTGTCGAGAGGTTGGAAAGTAATGATCGAAGAGTGATATCATGGGGCGAGCTCGATTCTTCGATTCCACCATCTCCAGTCCAACGCTTTCTGGGTGTACCGCCACGATAGAGCATGTCCACAGACACTTCGGAATTGGCTAGAAAGCACCACAGTACCAATAAAGCTTTAGTCTGCGGCTGTACCGGATGGATGCTGTGACGCAGCAACAGTTCGGCCCCACGAACCTCCGGCTACCGAGCATGGTCCTCCGGGCTCCTTCCGACCCTTTAACGTGCCGGTGCGGGGGCTGCCGTCAAGCCCGCTTGATCTATTCGTCCAATACGTTCCGCGGGGCCTCGTGGAGCAGTGGGCCCAGTGGACGAATGCGGCGCCGTTGTCGAAGGAGGGCCCGCGGGCTAGAACGTCTAGAGTATATAAATGGAGGAAGACTTCAGTAGATGAGATCTACCTCTTCTTAGGGATCCTATTATATATAGGGATCCATAGGGAATCTACATTATCAACCTACTGGTCAACCCAGCAGCAAAGGGAGGATTCTATCCATCCATTTACGCGGTTTATATCCCGGGACCGTTTCCAGCTACTACTCCAGCGACTGCGAATATTCAGCACTGCTGAATTCCAGCCCAGCCAGCCCAGCCAGAGCCGGGGCCGGGGCCGGGCCCCAGATCAAATGTCGGATATATACCGGAAGGTTAACGAGTGGTCAGCCCACATCCAAGAGACTGGGGATTCCCTATACAGATAAAGCCGTTTGGGAGCGTTGGATAAGGTGGATTTCTACAGGGGTCTGAGGGCGACTCGCGTTTCCTGGCGTCTCTATGCACTCGGTCATTGAAATTATTTCTCGAAGCTTCAGAATGCGTGTGGACGAAGGAAGCTGCTGCAGACACCGCAGCTATGGTTCTTACCCATTGTTGCAATAGCCGTCTTGAGCACTAAGAAGGCACTACTGAACGCCTGGGGTCACCAGCTGTCAGGGCCGGCCGGGCCATTGGATCAGGCGGTAGGATGTAGGACAGGGGACATTAGCCATAGGTGGGGCTCCCCGGGGGAGCACCAGGGGCCCACTAGCGCCTCAACGAAAGGGCGCGGAAGATCATTAGACCGTGAGGAGAACGTTTGGATAGAAAGGAGAGCGCCTCTGCCTACCTGAATGAGGGGGGTAGGTCGAAATAACACAACCAACTGACCCCTACCTGCCCGTCAGCAACTCTACCACTCTGTGCGGACCCAGCCTATGAAACCAGCGCTCACCAAAAGTACCTTGAGATAGACTTGAATATCGTACGTCAACACCCGACACGAGAACAAGAGCGATGCTGATAGCAGCGGTAACGAGGTATCTCAGATTTGGAAGCGATGTTTGGTTCTATGGCTACGACGCCGTGCAGTCTGAATGAGGGCTTTCTCTTCTTGACTGCAGCTCTCCCTGCGCCTGTTCGTCAGTAGCCGCTGATGAAACCTCGATGGCGGCAATGGAGCATCTCGTATTTACCAACACACCGGCGCCATCTTGCCCTCTCAAACCTCTCTGACATCAGCATCAAGCAGCGCAACATCTCTGCTACCCCGGTCGTGCCAGTACTCCGCTACCATGGCTGAATTTCGGAACCGCGCAGAGCTTTCCGTTATTTCTGTCCTGCCCATGCTGCCCTCCCAAGAAACCTCGACCATTACTTATTGCTCTTACGCCTGCCCGTTGTTGCTGTCGCGATCCAGTGCGAGTGTATCGCCAGAAGGTGCCACTTGTTGCGCTGGTCTTCTCCCAAAGAAGCCCGATGATCAATTCTAGATGTATATGCCAGCCACGCTTCTAGGGCTTCAGTCTGGATCACTCGCTCTGGCTCCCACGACGTCGCATCGTCACTCCACAGGATGCGCAGCTCATTTCGAGAGCTGTCGCGTAGTGCGATCCTATGTCCAATAACGGACTTGATTTCTTGATGTTTCTCGATCGGTTCCTTGCCTTCAATGGGCTCGGTCGCGGCGGGAGCACTCTCACGATGCTTGGATGGGCTCGATTGTATGGAACAGAATGCACTGCTCGACTGCTTGGAAGCGGGAAGAGAGCAATTGACGATTATCGTCTCGTTCGGTACAGCAGCGTGGGGAGCTCGGTTAGGTTCGACTTGTTCTCGTATGCTGGGAGACGCAGCATAAAGTCAGCGCGCAATTGTATCTAGCAGCAAGGGAGGAGAGACCTACGACTTCGAGACACTCCATAGGTTCTGAAGCGCTTGACGCAGTAATCCGCTGCTTTTCCGGCTTCGGGTGCGTATGTGTTTAGGGGGTGGCGCAGGTCTTTTGTGCACTCCCCAGCGATGATGCATCGCCGTACGCCTGGATTCCGGTAGCAGTTGGTGACGAAGGGACGTCTTCGGAGCCTGGAAAGCAAGCTGAGGCCTTCACCTGGAGGCCCAGTTCGTCGTAGCTCTCGGCAAAAAACGATCACATGCTTTGGGCCAATCAACAAATCGCAGGCACCACCCCTATCGTGGCACTGGACACGCTAATGTGATACGTGGGAGACGGCTGTTACAGTACAGTAATAACAACACAAATTCTCCTAGGTCGTACCCGGGTCGCTCACGTTTTCCCCCCAGTTATGCCTGTGGCTGTACAGTGAGCAAAGCTTATGTAAGTAAGCGAATCGATTCTCTTTGACTACGAACCAATTTCCTTTGTCAGCGAATTGATTCCCTCTGTTAGCGAATCGATTTCCTTTCGGAAGCCATTCAACACCTCTCTGTGTCCGCGAACCAGTATGGGCACACCCTTGCTGGTTTCCCCGTATGCGTCTTCCATTGTCTTGAGCTTTCTTGTGACACAAACTTAGACTGCTGCCGGAGCTTGAAGTACACACGAGACCGAAGAGGTGAGATGAAGTTGCTATTTCTCTCGAAAACGCCAGCCAATCAACAACGTCTGCAGGTCATAAATGTTTACGGGCAAACGAGCGGCAGGACCTGCACGTTCCCATCAGTCGCTACTACTGAATAATCTCTTAACAGATCCTCACTTGTTTAAGCTTAATCACCCAGTACGGAAACGATAGAACGCGGACGCTTTGCTGTTTGACGGCATCAGTGATGCATGGCCGTCACTTTGCAAGTCTTCTCTCATCCTGCCTCACACCCAGATGGACGAAGCCGCAGTCACAGCGAATAGTGCGGCTGATAGCAGGCCAACTATCATCGTATAATGGCAAAACGCCTTGCTGCATGCCAAACAGCAAGGCCAATCAGTCACTCTGTCATAGCACAGCCCACAGGAATGACTGAAATCCAAGAGAGTGCCAAGTTCAGTGCGACGCAGGGATGGCATGATAGTGCATCATATCCACACATGATCGACAGGACCACGAAGATGGTAGGGCACAGATAACCAACATCAGCAATGCCGCCAGGAATGGCAGAACACGGATAACCAAGACCAAACCCTGGTGGTGGTGGTGGTGGTGGTGGTATATTTAACATCTCGAGCGACAAGAGACGTGTCGAGCGCGATGCCGACATGGTCTATGCTAATCTAAACTACGTTACAGGGCTACGTCTTCACCTAACGCTCCTGTTCAAACCGCTCCAATATGAAGCAGATCTTCCCACCTGACCAGAATTCTCTTGTCCGCCATCCTTTTCCCGGGTCGCTTCATTCACAAGAAAGGTAGTTCGGATTGTACTAGGAAAAACAACAAGGGGGAAAAACCTAGCACGGTCGGTCGTGAGGTGGTTCCACGCCTTTCTTCTCTCCACTTTGCGTTGGAGGGAAGCTAGGAGGGCGTACAGCGAGTCGGCTCCCAGCCGATGGCGATACAGGAGCCCGCAATAATCGCTCTCCGTTACTGCCTGAATAAGTCGGGCTCTGGCGGGAGCGGAAACGTTCAAGACCTTCAAGACAGAAGGTCTGGCACGAAGACAGAAAGTGACCTAACTGCTGTGCCGGGGCTTTGGTGTGTGGACAAGGGCAATTCCAGCCCTTGTCTGAGTGGTGGCCCGCACGCGGCGGGCGCAGCGCGCCGCAGGCTAGCGGACGCGCGGATCGGCGAGAGCGAGAGTGACCTTCAAAGCTTCTAAACTCTCGCCCTACTTCACTTTCGGGGGAGGTCTCGTCGTGTTTGGTGTTGTGAGAGGAATGAAGGGGAGGGGTGCTGTGGTGGTGTTGAGGGACGAGTCCAAAAGTGAAGACGGAAACGATGAGACCCGTTAGGGATGCGAGACGAAGCCCTGCAAAAACCTAACAAATCTTAACACTGGGTGCCAAGAAAAATTTACAGAAGGTACCTCTGGCCAGGATTGCCCTACAAGGGATAGATACCACTCGTTTATATAGATCTCCTGCAGGCCCAGCAGATCACTCTAAGCAATACAACCACATTTTGTTAGATAGTCGATGTCGATTCGATGCAATACACCTGGGTTCATTGATCAAAGAGTGGTTGTTGTGCTTGATTGAGGGATTCCTCCCATCCCGGTCGAAGCGGGGTTCTGTCTTGTATCTACCCGTTCTCACCGGTTCTTGCATATTACATTTATGCGAGTATTGTAGTTTTGACAGCCTTTAATCCGGACACAGGCGTCAATCTAACACATTTATCCCCATTCATTATGCCACTGCTAACCATACTGAAGATCTGTCACCTTCCTCATCGATCTTCACGAGTTTGGCCGTTATAGATTTACTGCAGAACCAGCAGACTACACTAAGCAATACCACAACTAACTTGTCCCATACTCGTTATGTCACTAGTAACTATACAGTCAATCTGTCACCCTCTCTATCAGCTGTAACATACTACTTTTAAGCGCGACGTTCAGGTTGGTAATAACCTGGACAACGGCATTACCCGCGTTCCCCTCGTCACCCGCATCCGGTTGAATGACTAGTCGCGATAGTCTCAGATGCATCCGTATCGACGCAGCACGAGTCAACCGCTCCATAGTATCTGCACGCATTATACATATTCTCCCCTGATATCCTGGTACCTGCATAGGCGGTACACCAATACCCGTCCCAACCTAGCAAGTTGTGATGTCCTAGTAAGATGAGTAGTGTACCTCAGCTAAGAAACTAAGATTCAGTACTACGCTCACTTACGAACTGCCCAGGGTCCGACTGCAAAATATGGCTTAGCCCGCCTACAAGCGTTGGTTTGTAAATCCTCGGTTGAAACTCTGCCCTTTTTTCCGAGTGCGGGATTAGCTCTTTCTTGTATACAAGTACACCAATCCCATGCTTTAGCATAGGCGATTGGGGTAAACCTGTGTGCTAATTTAGCAAGTTATTTCGCATCATATGTCATATGCCAATGTGAGATAGGTAAGGACGGAGTAGGTGTAGACAGTGATGAGGATTACTAACAGTGTGAGAATCATTGTGAGTAAGGATATGATATCCATTTGTGTTAGTTTGGTGACAAGTCGTTTGCTACTGGTGAATTATTGCTAGAATAGATTGTGATGGCGGAGCCAGAAGAAAAGATAGGGAAATATGCTATATTAATACTCGCTATCTCAGCAATCTGAAGTAGCCAGGAGAGGGGTTTAGGCATTTTCAGAGATATATACTAGCATGTTACTCTAAATAGAGAAGGCCGCGCAATCCATTACGCGTTTACGCCTTTGTTCATATCTGCTATAGAGGGGAGAAGTCTACACTACTATGGAGCGCAAACACCTAATTAAAAACACTGTTACGTCTATACTATTCCCTAGTGACAGGAAAAGGTAACAAAGCCGTGTTGCGCTCCACTACTAAAGAGTTGTTTTGTAAGCAAAACCTTTATTTAGTTAGAATCTATGGTAATCTTATTTCCAGGCTACGAACAGGATTACGCGGCCTTTTCGATAATCTAACGGTGTCTCTTGAGGAAATTTCCGGCTACCGAAAAGTTTTAGGCTACAGCAAACCAATAGTAGCGTTTTAGTCACCGCAGTTAGAGTGCTAGTTGGTGTAAAACGGGAGGCTCTGTATGTTCGGCAAAAGCAGAACATAGGTACAGCTACTTGTTTGTACGCATTCAGCAGACTTAATAAACTAGTACCTATGAGATCTTAAGACAGAGTCAGCAACCTCCGAGTTAGCTAAAAGATTTCACCTTATCAACCTTATATTAGGCGTAAACTATGATTTACAAAGAGCAACTTTAGACATTTGAATTTTATGTAGTTGTTGCTAGTTTTATCAAGGATTTGGAAGGCTCCGGCGATAATATCCTTGTAACTGGAATTTGGGCACTTTAACGTCAGGCCTACCAGAGTTTTTCATGCCCACTAAACTCTATATGATGCTTCAAGCAGCACGCAATCAGTGCCGCGTTGTCAAGCGCCTTTCCATAGTCACTCTAAAAGATAAATAGTCGCCGAGAGACGACGCAGTCAAAAAGTTTAAGAGCTGTTGCCATAATTTACAGGAATTGATAGAGCGGCGTCCACCTTACAGCCGCGTCCGCGTTCGTGAATTTTATAGGTAGCAAGGAGCCCAGAACCAAGCGGGGCATTTACAAGTAGTTGACTTGAAAAGGAGCAAGAAGTTTCACGCACATTTTACAAAACCGAGAACGTAGCTTTTGCATATGTTTGTAAGTCAGCATAAGATGGAATTGTTACGTCTTGGGCCTGGAAGTGGTGTCATGCTCAGCAGAAAGGATAGTAACGCTTTGCGGTTTCTCCAACGTTACTTGATAAGCCGAGTAGGCGAACTTAGCTCGCATATTAAATCAGACTTGATCAAAGCCAGATCGTTTGATGGATCCTAGGGAAACACGGTTTACGTTACTGTAGTGTGCAAGTCTATGTTGTTGGAGCGTTTACGTCGCTCTCAGGTTCGCTGCCCTTCTTATACGTCATGTCAGTGATTGGCTGAAGTGACTCGGATGGTTCGGAAGCGGTTAGTGAGCATCTCGATATCAGCCCAATATTCGGCCGAAATGTGCAAGTGCTGGCTGGGTGCTGTAGGAATGAATGCAGAGACACCACCTAGCATGACCTATCTTGACCAAACTTTTGTCCCGCGGTGGAGGTGGTTGCCATGATGCTTTTTCAACGCGGATTTTGCCGCTAAAAACCTACGCAGTTGTGAGGAGGCATACGGTCCCACCAAAGCTGCACATATTTAGCCATAGGCATAGCCAGCAAAGTATCACCACCGCATTCTCTCACTTTCCAAGGAGTAGATAGTTTAGCTTGACACGAATGGGTTACGTATGTGTCACGTAGCACAACGATACAGTTAGTTACGTGGGCAGTAACCAACACTTATATGACATACCTCGTGACAGTATGTTTGTAGTAATTAAGGCTTCTGTAAACGTTACCTCATTCCTAGATAAGGGACGGCTAACCAGTTGTTGTGTAAGTAGTACAGGCTGGTTTAGGAGGATCCAAATTGTTAATGTACAAGCCAGTTGAAGGGAGTTCCAAGATGACCGCTAGCTCTTATGTAGCATGCTTTAGAGAAGGAGGGGGTCTAGCGGGTGCTCTTAATCGGTGTTAACTAGAAACGTTTGCCCAATTACATAGTTACATATCAGTGTTTTTAGAGTAGTGTAAACCTTCTTATCTTAAGCCTTGACAAAAAAAAAAGAGCTAGTAAGGATTCCTGCAGCAATCATCCCACCAGCAGGCAAGAGATAGCATACCGAAAGCTTGATAATACTTAGTTTAGCTCTAATACAAGGATTTCTGCTTTTAATCCAATCAACAAAGGGCTTATGCCGTGTACCTGTTGTTTTCCCCCGCAGTTAGGTAGACGGCTACACTATGCGTGCATTACAACCCTGTCAACAAGGACACAAATTCAAAGCTTTGGGTAGAACTCTCTTAGACACTTCAATACAGTTTTCCCTCTTCAAATCAATCGGCCGCGTAATCATCAACGTTCGACAACGTTTGATTGTGCTTGCAATTGGATGGATGTCTAATTAGGGGGACAAGACAACCTCATTTTCCAGTTTGCAGCTCCGAGTTGCAAACTTCAGGCGCGAAACTTAGAGTCCCTGCTCCCTCTGACGGTTCCGATTTCGAGACGGCCTGCGCCTAGGGCTATTCTGTATTATTCAAAGAATTAATTAATTCCCAAGTACTTACTGCTTTTCTGGTAGGCAGCCGCAAATTTTGTACATTCAAAACATTCCAAACCTCCACTCCACATCATTGACACACTTCCTTATTGCGCACCACTGCATGTGATCCTGAGAACCCTGAACATGACCAGCCCCTGTGTCTTAGAGGTCTTCCCTTATAAACACTGCACTTGGCACTACGGGGCCAAATTCCGGTTTCAGAAAATGCAAAATTTCTAGATACGTCTGCATGCAGTTGCGCTACCAATAGCCTCTAGCATCTATGGCTTTTAATCATTCAAACTCTATCCTGCGAGGTTAGCAACCCCCTCCCCTTAGCCCTTCTACTGCAGTTGTGAACGTTTGTAGACGCATGGAGCCGCGTGTCCTGCGCCTAGGACTGCCGTAAATCCTGGTGTTGGTTTCTAGATGCATCTGTCGTTTCTTTGCCGACAGCCTTTAGCAGACATAGCTATGAATCCTTAAACTATATCCTGGTAGGTTTGTCCCCCCCTGGCCTCGGCCCTTCTACTGCAGTTGCAAACGTTCGTAGGCGCATGAAGCCACGTCTCCTGCCCTTGGGTCTGCCGTCAATCCTGGTGTTAGTTTCCAGGTCAAGATTATCGTGAGGGGACTGGAAAGGTCATGCAGGATGGGTCTGAGATCGGCACTGTGCAAATCACAGAGGCTTGTCGGGCCTTCCGTTGCCAGCCTCTCCACTGCTATTTGAGGGCATGTTTACGGTGATTTCCAATTTATACAGCGTCGCCTTATCACGTGGTCTGTTGGGCAGAATACTCTGGGGTGTAGGGCGTACTGCATGGCTATAAGTAGCTTACAGGCCTTTCTTCATCCACTAGCTGCTTGCGTACTGATTAGCAAACATTACCTTTTTTAGTAGTAACCGCTTGGAACAAAATACAGCACATTCTCAACAATGATCAGAGTCTCCTGCGTTGTCGTGCTCCTAGCAGTCTGTATGCTAGCATGCGCTCGCGTACTTGTTCCGCCTGGCTTCCTCCAAGACATCAATCGGTTCGTTGGCACACTCTGCGCACATGGACACTATCCACGTACCTGTACGGGGCCAGTTTGAGCTAATTACAAACAGCTTTTCGAACTCCCTTTCGGGAGATGGTGTCCAGAGTGATGACCCGAATCGGTCTCAAGTAACCCCTCCCAAACCTGACATTTCGATGAGGGCCGGGGGCTTGGAACCGCCCATCGCTGCCAATATGTTATCGGCGAGGGGTTGGGATTCTCCAGACTTTCAGCAACTGGCGCAGTCTACTACGGAGTCCGACGAGCAACAGGGGGAAAAGGAGAAGAAGAAGAAGGAGGAGGAGGAGGAGGAGAAAAAGAAAAAGAAAAAGAAGAAGAAGAAGAAGAAGAAGGTGAACAAGGGGGGTGTTGGCGGTAGTGGCGCCTGTAGGGGTAGCGGCGTAGGTAATAATTGTACTGACAGTGGTGGTGTTGGCGGTGGTGTTGGCGGAGGTGGTGTTGGTGGTGGTGGCGGAGGTGTTGGTGGTGATGTTGGTGGTGATGTTGGTGGTGGCGGCGATGTTGGTGGTGTTGGCGGTAGTGTTGGCGGAGGTGGTGTTGGTGGTGGAACCGGAGGTGTTGGTGGTGGAACCGGAGGTGTTGGTGGTGGAACCGGAGGTGTTAGTGGGGATGCCGGCGGCGGTGCCGGCGGCGGTCCCGGCAGCACTTCCTGCGGTGTGGCCGGCGCCAGGATCGGCAGGGCATAAGCAGTATGCTGGATTAGGAAAGATAACAGGCCTCAACGTGTTGTGCTGCTCAGCTATAACAGACACGGTGTATCCCATCGACTGCGGAATGGCTACAGTACATCCCCGTGAGGGGTAGTAGCCACTCAGGAGTCAGCCAAGCCTTATTTCGACCAACCAGATAGCCCAGTTTTTCGGTACCTCTCGCGTCTATATATTCTGGTTATGATAGAAGTACCAGCATTCTTCTGAGGTACACATCGCAACCCCACACTGCTCACACCCTGATCTCGTTTTTTTCCTTCGGTCTCGTGAGTTCCGTGAGACTTCGCCTAGGACAACCTTAGGCCGATTACAAGCCACGCAGGCAGAGGGGGTCTTCCGTGAGACTCTCGAATGCTGTTCCCACGGTATAGTGTCTGTCGGAACATTAGCTGTCCGGCCGCCGGCCGGATGACTCGTGTGCCCGGAAGGCTACATATCGGCCTCTAACGGCCGTGGCAATAACCTCCCTTTGTATTCCACTCACTAAGCAATATCATAAGTAGACCAATATAACGAGTCTTCGTTGCTTCACCTCGCCGTATATACGGATACCTGGTATAGTTACCAACAGGGACTTTTGCCGAAATTGCTTCCTCCATAATCTCTTGATATATGATAAGCCATTCGGTTAGCCTGGTTCGTTTGATTGACCGCTTGTGAGCATTGTATCTCTGTAGAACCTGCTGCTGTCTGGCGAATCTGTCTGGCTCCAGTTGAGCCTTCAGGGCCTTGACCATGTCCCTCACTGTTGGTTGGCCTGTGACTTGACCAAGATAAACTTGATCAACCGTGGAAGTCAACCATTCAGCAACTTTGATGATTCCCGCTTTTCTAGCTTCGTACTTCCTCATGGAGTTTCTGTAGTTGAAATCTATAAGGCGCATTGTGTCGGAGAAGTCTGCTGAGCCTACAGCTGGGAGAGGCTCTGGTTGAGGCTCTGAATTCTTTGTGTTTTGGTTTGGATCTATGTATTGCCAGACTTCGTGGAAGTTGGCCACCATTTTAAGGTTGTTTAGCCATTTTACCCAGTCGGCGTCGCTTCGGAGCCTCTGAGTTGATTTAGAAGAGTCCATAGTGATGGATCTGCTGAGTTCCTCCTGTGTTAGGAGATGTTGAAGCTTGAGAATTGTGTTGAGTTTCGAGTTGATTGCCTCGTCTGTGGAGGACTTCGAATTGTTTGACACGTCTGTGGACTTTGAGATTTGTACCTCGTCTTTGGAGGACTTTCTTATTCAGCTGATAGCTGGTGATCTTCGTATCGCGAGAGCAGATCTTGTTGGCTGCCTTCTGGCCATTTCAAGTGCCAGGGGTTGCAATGGTCTCAATCGACTTGGATTCGGCGATTAAGAGCCAATTGCCAGAAATCAACTGGGCTCATAACTGTCAGGCGACAGCTTGGCAGCCAGCAATAATGTGCATATTGGTCTATTCCTACTAAGCGAGTGAGGTGATGTTGTTGTTGTTGACACGTCTTTCTAACCTTAAACAATAAACAGAACAAGGTTTCAAGGCCATAATGCCTATCCCATCGGGTGCTGCTTGACGCCATTTTTGCCAAGTGACAGAATCCATGCATGCTTCTATGCGAGTCATGGACATAACCCATCCAGGATGGTCTGACTGTACTTAAACAGGCCAGCCTGTCATTTCCACCTGGCCCTAGCTCTGGAACAGTTATTAGGATAGCATTAGGCCCACAAGCCTGTGGTGATCCCATCCACTCTTTAGTACGAATAAGACACTCTTTTCTGCTCACTCATATATGCATATTCCGCTGGCCACCCTGACTAACCGTCAGTTATGAGCCCAGTCGACTCTAGCAACTGTCGTCTTGATTGATTCCTTCAGCCAAGAGGCAAGGACCTGTCACTCAGACAGCATCAATCGATCAAGTGCATTGCAACTCTTGAGACTATTCAGTCTCCTTTGGCCAGCGCCAATCCTGCAGCCACACAGGCCAGGATCTTCAGCTTCAACGGAAGCAACAACTCTGCCTCTCTATAGGCAATCGATCCATCCTAACGATATCGATACAACCCCACAAGGCTACAATTGCCTCTTCCTCAACCATGGAGTCATCTAAGGTCACTCAGAAGCTGACTTCTGACGCTGACTGGACCAAATGGTACGGAAACCTCAAGCTGGTGTCTAGGATCCATGAGGTCTGGAACTATATAGATCCAGACCAACAAGTGGTGAACATCAGGCCCCGTCTTACTGAACCAAGCCCTGAAGCCGAGAACTTCGTCAACGAGCTTGCCTTGGCTAAGGCCAGACATGCCGATCGAATGGAAGACTACAAAAGGGCTAACAAAGGCATCATTGCCGTTCTTTCCTGGGTCACCTCCACAGTTGAGGCCCAGTACATCAACCACGTCAGTGGTAAAGAGAGTCTCAGAGAAATGATCATCGCTCTCAGGGACGAGCTTGCCCCGGATAACTACGCGAGGCAACAACTCATTCTTCGTCGCTATCAAGCTCACATGGGCTCAATCAAGCGATCCAAGCTGTCTGATTGGCTCAGCAACTACATTGACATCATGGATGAGGTCGTTGACGTTGGACTTCCAGCGCTTCTTGACCCAACCACCCAAGTTGCTGACTTCCTTAAGGCAGTAGAGCCACTCGCTCCCAGCTACTATACAACTGCTACCTTCTCCTTCAACCAAAACGGCATAAAGAAGCCTCCTAAGACAGGAGAGAAATGTGCTGGAATTCAACAAGCCAACTTCTTCCGTCAATGGGTCAGGTCCTTCCATCCTGACTGGCTCTTCAGAGACGCCAAAGCATCCAGCTTCGCCACTTGGCAAGGAGAAGATGAGAAGGGCAATCCAACAGAGTCACAAGGGAAAAGAAACGAGATACTGGTTCCCAAGTGTCCTGCTTGCCTTGGTTATATAAAACACTGGGTCATTGACTGTCCTCACTTCAACCCGGAGAAGAGGAAGGCTAGTTACGACCCAAACCATCCTCAGAACAAGAAGGCTATTGAACGGGGTCAGGCCTGGCTTAAGAAGAACCCAAGGGCGCAGGGGCGACTCAACAACGCTAAAGTCTCCTCGTCAGCCTCGTCAGACAAGCCGGCTACTCAATCTTCCTCTCCACCGTACAAGGAGAACGCAGGTCAAAGTTCTTCCTACTTCAACCAAGAGCAGTCAGACTCCGATAGGGACACCGAACACAGTTCTGATTCCTCGTCCTTCTATGCTGCCCCAAACAGCGCTCCAGCAATAAGTCTATATGCTGGTTTTCCACTCCGGAACAGTGTTATCGTCGACTCTGGGACTGGATTCCACATCTGCAACGATCGCTCTAGAATGAAGGATCTAGACTTCAGCCATTCAACAGAGTTCACTACTGGAGGAGGAAGAATGACAGCTATCGCTCGCGGGACTATGAAGATCCGCCCTAACCAAGGTGGTCTCAGGAAGAAAGGGTTTATCGTACGGGATGCCTGGTATTGCCCAGACTACCCTGTAACCCTCATTGGAGCTGAGCCCCTGAAGGAAAAAGGCCTGATCTTCACGGTTCGCCATCCAGGACTTGAGACCAGAACAGGAGAGGTCCTGTACCACACACCTTGGAAACATGGTCAATATCTCCTGGAGTACCACAATCATGACTCGACTATTGCTCAAGCTTCATCCTTCAACAACAATGACACCTCGACGTCAATCCCAACAAATCCAACCCCTGATAAACATGTTAGCTTCGTTCTTTCAGACGCCCAGCCTGCTGTAAAGCGAGGTCAACCTAATTCTAGGGATCCCCTTACGCCCTCCAATGCAGAGGCCATGATCTGGCACGAACGTCTCGGCCATCCAAGTGCGAAAGCTCTCGAGCATCTGCTCAAGAACAGCCGGGGAATCAAGATTCAGGGGGTGACGACCATCGAATGCGAGGCTTGCAGCACAGGCAAGGCGATTCGTAAAGTCTCAAGAAGGAGGCCTGACCACAATCCGACCGCCCCAGGAGATTACGTCTCCATAGACTTCTTCACACTGAGAAGGACCTATAATGGTGAGAAGATCGTTCTGCTCGTAAGGGACGAATGGAGTGGGTTTACATGGGTCCGGTTCCTCAATTCTCGTAAGGAGGGACTCCAGGCGATCATTCAGATGGCCACATTTCTTGAGCAACAATACCACTTCAAACTCTCGATCCTTCGCCTTGATTGGGAAACAGCTCTTCGAAATGCCTTCGACTTGTGGGCAGCAGATAACGGCAAGCTTATTGAGCGATCTGCAGCCTATACTGGGGCTCAAAATCCAGCAGAGAAGGCTGGTGAGATTCTCTTCAAGATCACCAGGGCCCTACGATATCAATCACGATTCCCAGAGGAATTAGCCCCTGAACTTGTGAGAGCTGCAAATTATCTCAGCAACAGAATGCCCCGCAAGAGGCACGCTTGGCAAACCCCAGAGGGATTGATCAATTCTTGGCTCAACTCTAGGCCCTGGACTACTCATCAGAGAGCTGAGCTCCCCCAACTTGCTCATCTACGACGATACGGCTGTAAGGCCTACCCTCTCACTGCAACATACCTTAGAGGGGAAGAGAAGGCGAACAAGACCGAGCCTAGAGCCCACGTTGGGTATCTCTGTGGTTATGACAGTACCAACATTTATCGCATCTGGGTCCCAGCAATCAACAAGGTCATGAGGACCAGAGATGTCACATTCGACGAAACGAAGCTATACGATCCCAGCCAGGAGGATACCAGTCTCCTTCATCGAACGGAGCTAGAGAGAGTCTTCTCTATTCTGGAGATTCCGATTCCTGATCCTCAGAGTGAAGATCTCCCCATGGATTCACGACTGTGGAATGACGAAGACCTCCAGCATCATTCAGCTGCTGCAGTTGGACCGAGGGATGCCAGGGAACAGTGCTTCGACCAACAGCGAGAGCCTCAACTGCCTACTCCTACTGGCTCTCCAGGAACACAACTTCAGGAGTCACACACTCCTTCAGTTGAGGGGGTGGAAGAGCATGTTTTAACCTATACAGACCCAGAAGAAGAGACAGTTACTCAGCAACTGTCACTACAAACAACTTCAGACTCAGATCAACCTTTCATTCAGGACCCTCCTACTCCTGAGTCAACAACCCATGAAGAGTCACCCACTCCGGATACTGCAATTCAGGATCGCTCGCCCTCCACCTCATCATCATCCTCAGCAACGACCGCTGAGTCAACAATCCACGTCGCTGATTCTTCGGATGCTCCACCTCCTACTATAGGTACAGGGAGACCAAAAGGACGACCAAGAGGAAGTCGCAATAACTCTATTTACAATCGGGAAACGCCAATTGGTCAAACCAATCATCAACCAGAGGCAGCTACAAGATCCTCTCGCCGACTTAAGGATAGATCTTCATCAATCAGATCTTCCTTCTTCCAATTGACCGATTCAGCCAAGGAAAAGGATAGATGGGACGACTTCGCTCATGATCTAGGTCAAATTCATCGCAGAGACCTCCCCTCACCTCCCCAGAAATACTCCGAAGCAAAAGAGCACAAGTTCTGGCCCAAGTGGCTGGCGGCAATGAACGTGGAATATCGAACAGTCTGGAAGAAGGGCACCTTCGAGCTTACCAGACTGGAAGACGTCAATCAGAAGATCCATCGAATTCTTCCTCTCAAATGGGTATATACCTACAAATTCGACAAGCATGGATTTCTCAAGCGATTCAAAGCAAGGATCTGTGTTAGAGGAGATCTTCAACCACTCAATGGGCTGGAAACCTACGCATCGACACTCGCTGGAAGATCATTTCGCAGCGTGATGGCCCTTGTGGCACGTTTCAACCTAGAGACGATGCAGCTTGATGCTGTAAATGCCTTCACTAACGCTACCCTTGATGAACTGGTTTATGTCTGGTTCCCTCCGGGCTACAGCAGGCCGGGATCCTGCCTCATCCTTCGCAAGGCACTCTATGGTCTGAGGAGAAGCCCTCTTTTGTGGCAGAAGAGCCTCTCCGACACTCTCAAGAGACTTGGACTTGCTCCCCTTGATGAGGACGACTGTATCCTCATTGGCAAGGGAGTCCTAGTCTTCTTCTTTGTTGACGATATTGCGGTGATCTATCGTAAGAAAAACGAAAAGATGGCCGAGCAAGTCGTCAAGGGACTTCAAGAGATCTACGAGATGAAGATCATGGGAGAAATGAACATCTTTCTAGGCATACGAGTCATCAGAGACCGCAAGGCTGGCAGGCTTTGGCTCAGCCTTGATAACTACATTGCCAAGGTCTGTGACGAATTCGGAGCCAACAAGAGGAAGAAGCCAACCGGGACGCCAATGGCTGCCGATAATCTTGTTCCTAATGATCAGCAAGCAACTACAGCAGAAATCCATCACTACCAGCGACTTATTGGATCCCTAAACTATGCAGGAGTCGTTGGAAGACCAGACATCTCTAGAACTTCATCTAGACTCTCTGAATTCCTCACCAACCCATCAGCCAACCACAAGAAGGCAGCCGACGCTTGCCTTGACTACCTCGATCATACTCGTTATCTCGCGATCGAATACAACTCTCAAGGACCAGGAACTCTCTTCTGTGCCTCAGATGCCTCCTTTGCTGACGACCTCGCAACTCGCAAGAGCACCCAAGGGTATATGATGATGATGTTTGGTGGCCCTATTGGCTGGAGGTCATCTAAGCAACGTCGCGTTGTTACCTCGAGTACTGAGGCTGAGCTGGTCGCCCTCACGCAAGCTGCAAAGGAATACAAGGCCACTATCCGACTAGTCGAACAACTTCAGCTTGATCTTGATGGTGACTACTCTCTCCAGTGCGACAACCAAGCAACCTTGAGACTCCTCACCACCGAGAGACCTCAAGTGACTAGCAAGCTTCGTCATATCAATATCAGCAATCTTTGGCTTCGTCAGGAAGTCAGGGGTGGTCTCATCAACTTCAACTGGATCAAAACCAATGAGATGGTCGCAGACGGACTCACCAAAGCACTGCCAGCTCAGAAGCACTGCCGATTTCTAGCCCAGCTAGGTATGGCAAACGTTGAGCAACAAGTCAAGGCTCTCAGAGAAGCCGAGATAGCTCAGGCAGCTTAGATGCTTGGGTAGGATGATCTGCAGACCAGATCAGCAGTGGTCACAACACCACACGACTTGATCAAGGGAAATCCCAATCTTGGGTCTTCAACACTACATTACCCTACCTTCTGTCGCTCTCGCTAATCGTCAGTTATCAAAAGCTCTGCTTTATCCAGAGACACAACTTCAACAGTTGCTTCTCTGAGGGGGTGTGACAGAATCCATGCATGCTTCTATGCGAGTCATGGACATAACCCATCCAGGATGGTCTGACTGTACTTAAACAGGCCAGCCTGTCATTTCCACCTGGCCCTAGCTCTGTGACGGTTAGTCAGGGTGGCCAGCGGAATATGCATATATGAGTGAGCAGAAAAGAGTGTCTTATTCGTACTAAAGAGTGGATGGTATCACCACGGGCTTGTGGGCCTAATGATATCCTAATAACTGTTCCAGAGCTAGGGCCAGGTGGAAATGACAGGCTGGCCTGTTTAAGTACAGTCAGACCATCCTGGATGGGTTATGTCCATGACTCGCATAGAAGCATGCATGGATTCTGTCACGTTCCCATGAACCCCAAACATTACTGTTTACACCACAAGTGCCATCGCGTCGATACTTTGAGCAATATATCTGTCACGGATACCTGTTCGAACAAGATAATAACATGGTTTCAGTAAAGTACGTGCGCCGACGGAGGACCGCTGAGACCTTCCGTCGAGTCAGCAGCAGAGTAGCCTCAAGGCGACCAACAGCGACAAAGACCTCAAGGCGGCCGGAAGTATCAAAGCATTCCAAGCCCAACATCCAGAAAAAGACGACATCCAAAGCCGACACCAGCATCAGTAACCCGGAGACGGCAAGGGTACCAAAGTCACAAGGTTCGGAAACCCGCATTTCTTATCTCTATCTTTACCTTCTCCAGCTTCCTCTTGATGCAACAGCTCACCATGGGGTAGACTATCTCAATTCCGACGAACTGATCGGATGGAGATACTGTTCATCGACCAAAGATGTTGAAATACTTACTCGCCGCCCTGACGATGGTTCCAAACGACTCGTCCCGGAGAGGCTCATCCAGCAAAAATGCCCCTCCCAATTGTACGCTTATTGGAAGTCCTTCCCACAGCCACGTGAAGAAATAATCCAGACCAACCAATACCACGTTTTCGATATCATTGACGAGAACTCTTCACGCGGGCTTAAAGTCCAATGGGTTGGGTACTCGCCGTCCGACAGCGATACGACGTGGGAACCCGCCTCAAAGATTCGCAAGATTGCTCCCGAGTTGTTCGACAACTATGTCATCCGAAAGAAAGTCAGCAAAGGGCACTCGCACATTCGTAGGTCTGTGGAGACTTTAAAGTCGGATATTACACAATGACCTTCGAGATATACTCCAGAAGAGAAGACAACACAGGCCCTATACGTCCCAATGCAGCCGATAAGTATACTGCCAATGGGTGTACGTACCCTTTTCAAGGCGAGCAATGTCAATCCTCGCGATGTGGATCGAAGTTTGCATGGTGAACCCTTTACTCAAGGGAAACGAACCAGGCTACAGGCCAAGTTCCAAAAAGGCAGAGCAAGCTCAAGGCACCCATGTTCGAGCATCTTGAATCCAGCTGAGGTGGGATGGCATGGTAGAAGGTTGGCAGACGCGTCGTTTGATCCTTATAAACCATACATCAATGTATTTCCAATTTCTCTCCCCAATAGCGTCGAGACTCCTTCCACTGTGATACGTCCATCACTGACCTCATGATAAGATGATAAGATCTTTGTTCCTCTTCTAGTTCATCACTGTCTTTCCACCGTCCTGGGTCAGCCGGGACCGGATCTTGACCAAGAGGGGTCTATGGGCCAGACGCTGAACGGTGGCCACCGCTTCTGGCTTCTTTCTTCTCAGTCCAATGACCGCACCGGGCGCGAAAACAAGAGCTTGCCCCGTTTGCAGAGATACAATTTTAGCAAAAAGCTCGCCGGCCGAATCTTGTCCCCCAACCACAACGGGGCTAACATCCTCCGTGAGGTCTTGCTGTGCTGGTGCAGTGACTGAAACAGATGAGATCCCAGCGATGTGACCGCGCAGGGTCTGTAACCAATTCGGCGAAGTGAACCGATGAACTACTGTCATCGAACACAGGTCAAGGAGCTTGGTCGACACGGTAGGCTCCTGAGTGGAGATGAGCACGCGAACGCCGAGATGTCGTTGCAGGCGGATCGTATTCAACAACGAATTGGTCAGGGCGTTGCTCTCGTCCGATTCTTGCATATACTTATGCACTTCGTCGAGAGCAACAACCCTGCCAATACACGACTTTTGCTCTAAAAACAGCGAGAGGCAGATGTTGAAGAGCAAGCATGCTGTCTCTGCTGTGACGCAAGGACATGAGAGGTCGACGATAGTGAGTTGTCCAGGCTTAGGAATCCTGTCAGTGATTCGTTTCTCATGAAAACTGGCAGGTTCATCGTACCTTCGGCTCCCAGTCAATCTTTCCGTGTTTTGTTTTGCTATTGACCATAAAGCTTTCCAGCGTATCGAGGCGCTGGCTCAAGGGGCCCCGTTGCGCCAGAGTAAGATCCGCCTGTTCCAGCTTCTCTTTGAAAGAGGAGTAGTTGAACCTCTGTCCTTTTTCCTGCTGTTCTAAGCGCATTTCCCGAAGAATACGGTTCACCACGTGGAGGTAAAGTGGCACGCCACCTTCCTTGACTGCCATGAGGTCAAGCATTCTTCGGGTGTTGAGGTCCTGGTCGCTCAGCCTCAGAGGCTCAATTTTGACTTGGGGAATGCTGTTATATATGCTCTGTGAAAACGACAACAAGTTAAAAAACAGGGTTCTGAAGGTCGACCTAAGGGGAAAGAAGAATAAAACTTACCTGAATGGTGCGAACGTTGGTCGGAGAGCACAAGATTCGGACTGAAGCTTGATTATGAGAAGCCAGGAACGCTGTCTCGCATGGAAGACCGCCAGCATCCGACACAAAGCTGTCAAAGTGAAAGATTATGCCAGCGAGAGGCTGTGGTAACTTTCCGAGCTTGCTTGGTATGATACAGTTCTCCAAAAGACACGCGAGCGTATTGCTTTTGCCTGAACCCTGACTGCCACATATAAGCACGCTAGAGGGGCATGTGACATTATAAAATAGACGTGACGCTTGCGAGAGTGTACAACTCTCCGACAGGCTGCCACCGAAGAGACCAAATTGAGAAGGGGGCGAAGCATCAAGCAGAGAAACGGTGAGAAGAGGGCTGGATAGGATCTCGTCTTGTTGCTGGGCGGCAGCATCAAAGCTAAGATGTGACATATGGATGGCAGTCTCATCCATATCATTTTCCTTCGCTTTGCCAACCTCAATCCCGGCCTCAGATGTCATTGACTCCAGGATGCCTGAGGGTGCAACAGAGAATGGAACTTGCATGGTTTGTTCAGTGAAGTGTAAATCAACAGGGCTGTCACCATTGTCGTACATGGACCCGCGAGGTGGGGTCGACGACAAGTCCGCCCAAGAGTTCAGAACACTCTTATGTTCGTCTACGGCTTGCTGGGTTTTCAGACAGCGGCCATAGCCACCCTGTTCGATGTCGGGGACATGCTCCTTGGCAGTGAGATGTTGCTCGCGGGATCCATGAAGATCCCATGCCGCTGGGCGAAGCCACACAACCGACGACAGCTGTTTGGTCCGATAATCAAGGGCCTGGCGCCAGTATAGAGCTTCCTGGATTTCTTCGTCGTTCTCTTCATTCCACTGCTTAACATCAGCAGGCGACGTCACCCTGGCGACATTGATGATATCCATGTGATTTGAGGCAATGAGCTCGTTCCGACCATGGTATGACTGGCGGCCCGCAGGATATCTTTCTCCATCCATGGTACCTTCTGGGAGCTCCTCTGGCCAATACATCCAGTAAACGCGTGCGAAGACATGGTACTCGTCGCTGGCGCGAATTTCCAGTATGAAGGCCACCCAGTTTTCTCCAGACTTCGACGTTCTGCGTCCTTTTGTTGAGCCGTTATGTGCCTCCTCCTTTACCTCGGTTCCCTGTCGTTGTGCCTTCTGGCCGTTTGCAACATAGATAAAACTCTCCCGTAAAAATTTGGAACCCTTCAGGACAAAGCTGTTGTATTGCGTCATGCCTAGCCAGGCATTCTCTGGTAGGATGCTGTATTGGAGACCAAGAGCTTCGCGGGCGCTCTTCCCATTCAATCGACCGATGGGAGCGAAGGGGTAGGGCTGGTCAAAGCGGGGTGTCGCAGCAGAGCTTCGGTTATGGTTGGGTCTCTTCCTCTGTAATGTCGAATCGCGCTCGGTACACGTGATCCGGAAAGCACATTCGATCTGGCTCGATTCTCTGGGGCGACGGTTGCGGGAGGTGGTGGACATGGCGGTGTATAGTTGCCGCGATCGCAGTAGGAGCGAGCGAGAGAGCAGGTGAGGTGGTTTGGTCTTGGCCTGAAGAGTTCGAGATGGGACGGGAAGTTAAGGCGAGGAAGTTGTTGCAAGGGGAAAGGAGGTGAATACCGACACGTTGGGAAGTGGTGCGACCTAAACTGACGGCAGCATAGAAGCGGAGTTCATTGAGCAACAATATGGATTCTAATCAATAGAAAGGGTGGGCGCCTTAAGCTGACAGTCATTTGCCCAGCCCTGACAGGGAAAGTGGGCACAAACGCCTGTAGACGATGTCCATACTTACGACAAGACGAGCGCATGACTAAGGGCTGCATGGAAGTCCACTATTACGGGGCTAGCAACACTTAACGTGGTTGATAAGCTCGGCGATCAGACAAGCTCGGCGATCACCCGACCGGACAAACTAATCTTTCACCTTTACATACACATCACACCATACTCATCACACCATACTCAGCAATGTCCCTTATGAATAAAGAAGCTCAACTGAACTTAGCTATCCAGGCAATCAAACAAACTAAAAATCTTAGTATAAGAGCCGCATGCCGGATCTACTCAGTACCCTACTCAACGTTACGCGACCGAATTAAGGGAAAGCTGTCACGACGCGACGTATTGCCTAGCTTACGAAATTTGACTGCGCTTGAAGAGGAGAAGCTAGTTGAGTACATTCTAGACCTGGATTCCCGATTGTTTCCTCCTCGCCTCAGTGGTGTGGAAGATATGGCTAATCGACTGCTTGCCGACCGCGACGCACCCCCAGTTGGGAAGCGCTGGGCTTCAAACTTCGTCAAGCGACAACCACAGCTTCGGACGCGCTTTTTTCGTAAGTACGACTATAAGAGGGCCCGATGCGAAGATGCAGGCGCGATAAACGCGTGGTTTCGCCTTGTGGCGAACACAATCGCGAAATACGGCATCGTGGACTCCGACATCTACAACTTTGACGAGACTGGTTTTATGATGGGCCAGATTGCATCCGGAATGGTCGTCACTAGTGCCGAAAGGCGGTCAAATACGAGAATGATGCAGCCTGGCAATCGTGAATGGGTTACAGTCATTCAGGCCATTAGTTCGTCAGGCTACAGCGTTCCGCCGTACATCATCGTTGCAGGCCAATATCACCTCTCCACCTGGTATACTGAAACCGGTCTCCCACGCGACTGGGTCATTGCAACGTCTGAAAATGGGTGGACAACAAACGAAAGAGGCCTAGATTGGCTACGGCACTTTGATCGGCATTCAAAACTGCGTGCAAGTGGTAGTTATCGCCTCCTTATCGTCGATGGGCACGAAAGTCACCACGCCGCCGACTTTGAGATATATTGCAAGAAAAACAAGATCGTCACACTCTGCATGCCGGCTCATTCGTCTCACTTGCTTCAGCCCTTGGACGTTGGGTGTTTTGGGCCACTAAAGACGGCATACGGTCGACAAATTGAGGATAAGATACGCCGGGGTAATACGCATATTGCGAAAGAAGACTTCTTCCCTGCGTTTCGTAAGGCTTTCACGCAAGCTATCACGGAAAATAACATTCAGGGAGGATTCAGAGGAGCAGGGCTTGTCCCTCTAAGCGCAGAAAGTGTGCTTTCAAAGCTTGATGTCAAGTTACACACTCCAACACCTCCAGGGTCCCTCCCAACAACACCCCCTGCGTGGACTTCTCAGACGCCAAACAACCCAACAGAAGCATCTTCTCAGTCTGAACTCATTAAAAGGAGGATATCCCGCCATCAGAATAGCTCCCCAACTTCAATTATTGAAGCTGTAGAGCATTTATCAAAGGGAGCGCGAGGATTTATGCACCAGATTGCCTTATTAAGGTCGGAGGTCCAGATCCTTCGAGAGGAGAATAACCTGCTTAGCCGACGCAGGAGGGCTAAGAAAACCCGTCTCAAACAAGGAGGAAGTCTTACTATAGCTGAGGCAGAGGACCTTCAATCACAGAGAGAGGCGACAGCTCAGATTGAGGAGGAAACGCGCCGGAGTAGTGGTCGCCGACCGAGGACTGAGACGGGCCACCGGCGGTGTGGCGTCTGTGGGAACACCGGTCATAATGCGCGAACATGTCAATTTGTCGAAGAAATATCTGAGGAAGAGGACCTCCATTAGTTTGAATTCAATTGATTTCCTGGGTGTTGCTTATTAGTTGGAAATGTGCTGTGGTTGCGGTTGGGTGATCGCCGAGCTTGTCTGATCGCCGAGCTTATCAACCACGTTAGACATACTTTCTTTTTAAGCTTTGAAAATGAAACCTTTCACGCGCCACCAGTCCTTTAGCAGTAACTGTGCATTAAGTCACGCATCTATCCCTCACAGGGTTAGTAGAATTAAGACTTAACTGAAGTCAGTTACAACAGCAGCCGGCAAGTCCAAAATACCTCTCTGGGGACAGGTGCGCAGGAAGCAGGATCACTGGCCTAGCTATGTACGCACTCCACAATTACAAGGAGCGTAGTGCGGTTAAGCCGAGAGGTATCAGACCTGTGACTTGTACCATGGAGCCATACAAAAAAGAGAGGTTCCGCTCATGCATGTAGGTATAGTAGGTACACACATACGTCTGACAAGAGGTTTCTTTGCATCAGTGGGTCCAGGATTCCATGTCAAGGAAATGTACGCCCTGTTGGCTGGCTCATACCGGAAGTTCATTTAAAGTCAAGACACCTAGCGATCTTGAAGACCACCGACACCGCGAACCCTTTTCAGACCCAATTTTAGCGCGCAAAATTATTCGCAAGAGATTCCTGCGACTCTTGAAAGCGATTGATAATGCATTGCCCCGACCCGTTCCAAGCCCGCTTACCACCAGTCACGACGTTTTACTCGTCACGACGATTTACTCGCACTTCCTCCTGGTCATCAATGCGAGATGACTGACCAAGAGGCAGCAGCGCCGCCACCCAACAACGTATTGCCCGATCTGCAGCACCCAACAGACATTTTGCACACCATCAACTTCGTTTCACAGCTTCTGGCAATTGTGTTGGTCAGTTTCTTTATGGTCTTGCGTTTGTACGTAAAGATCTTCATTGCACCACCGTACTACACTGATGACTGTGAGTCCTATATGTCTCTAAGTGTCTGTATATTTCCTAAAAGATGAACTGCTTAGGGATGGCATTGATAGCATGGGTAAGGAGGCATCGGTTGACTGAATGTAAGGTCACCTATTTGTATAAACGCTGATAAACAAGCAGATCCTATCTCTTGGTTACAACGCTGCTGCACTTGTTGGTGAGTAGTAACAGCTAACGAAAGCCGTGCCTTATGCTAATCATGTTCATGTGAGATGGCTACTTTGGCGGCGGTTTTCACATCTTTGAAATTTCGAAGGAAAACTTTAAAGGATACAAAAAGGTATTTCCCCTTGTCTTCTAGAAGTTTAAGTATATGTTTGACTAACGTCCTCGTTGGGGGTTTATGCTGCCACTATCATTTACAGTCCTTCGTCTTTTTTCACAAAGCTCGCTCTTCTCTGGATCATAATCAGAGTCTTCAGACCGCACAAGAGGACGATGATCGGGGCAATTGTTGTCATCACGTTCCTTACTGGATATACCATTCCAATCGTATTTATCAAGGCGCTCATATGCCGGCCTGTCGCTGGCTTTTGGGATCCTGCAATCAAAGCAACCTGCTACAATCAGCGCGCCATCTATGCAGCCGACACCGCTGTCAGCGCCATTACTGATATGGCTGTCCTACTCTTACCAATACCTGTTGTTATGAATCTTCAGATGTCGTGGAACAAGAGGTTTAAGGTTATAGCCATGCTAGGCTCTGGAGGTCTCGCTGCGGCAGCAAGCCTTGTACGAGCTATTCTTGTGATCAAACTACAGACTTCGCAAGATGAGTCGGTAGATATCGTCCGGTTCAACCTTCTCGGGTATTTGTCCAATCCCCAAGCTTTGTTTGATTAGCCTTATTGCAAAGACTGACAATGTCGTTAGAACAGCAGAAGTGAGCATAGGATTAATATGTGCATGCCTTCCAGCCACTCATGCTCTCATTCTGCGAAGCTTTGGCTCTTCGTCACCTAAAATTCAGCATAACATCTGGAGTAGCAGAATAATTGAGATGAGATTTCTCAGAGGCAACAGGCATAGCATTCAGGGCATGACTACCGCGGAAGTCGCGCCCGTGGCTGCGTTTGGGGATATTCCTTCGGTTCCAGCCCAGCAGGAAAGAAGAGGCTGCATTTTTCCTTTCGAAAGAGTCAGTCGCCCTTCTCCAACTTCGCAAAAAGCTGCGTGTAGGGAAGTGCTACCAGATGAGTGGGATGAGTGGTACTCACAAGTAGTCGCTTCACCATTTTCAGAACCTGGGGCTCCAGACTGGATTCAAAAAGCAGTTGACTTATAGGTTCATATCGCAATGGTTTGTAAATGTCGGAACATTAGCTGTCCGGCCGCCGGCCGGATGACTCGTGTGCCCGGAAGGCTACATATCGGCCTCCAACGGCCATGACAACAACCTCCCTTTGTATTCCACTCACTAAGCAATATCATAAGTAGACCAATATAACGAGTCTTCGTTGCTTCACCTCGCCGTATATACGGATACCTGGTATAGTTACCAACAGGCTTCAATGACCCCAAAGAACCCAACGGAGGTAAGCTCTCAGACTAATTTCATCAAGAGTCGGATCTCTCGTCATCAAAGTAGCTCCCCAACGTCTATTTACGAGGCTGTTGAACGACTTTCCAAGGGGACAAGAGGAATTATGCACCAAGTAGCCCTACTTAGGTCTGAGGTCCAAGTCCTTAGAGATGAGAACAACCAACTCAGCCGACGGCGGAGGACTAAGAAAACACGCCTACAACACGGAGGGAGTCTTACTGTAGCTGACGCAGGAGATATACAGTCGCAGAAGGACGTAACGGCGCAGGTTCAGGAGGAAACACGTCGCACTAGTGGTCGCAAGCCAAGGGCCGAAACAGGTCAGCGACGGTGCGGCGTCTGTGGTAACCCAGGACATAACGCACGAACGTGCCAGTTTGTTGAAAGGTAATCTGACGGTGAGGATTCCGAGGAGTTTAAATTGAATTGATCTTGTTGATGTTGATATCGAAGGCAATTTATCTCATCGGCGCGTTCTCGTGTCTCACTCGCTTGTGATTCACGTTACACTCTTAGAATGTGTCCTTAATTTCCGCCACAGATTCCAGACAAAGACAGTTGAACGGAGACGCGGGTCGTCGCAGTAGTGCAAAACCATGTCCAACTTCTGCGTTTGCTTGTGGGACCCGGGCGGGGGTGGAAGACTCGGCATGTGTCTACTGCCGAAACCTTATCGAACGCCTTCTTAATCGAGGCAAAAACCGCAGTTTGCGGCGACAGGCAAATTAACAAGACCGACTCTAAGATGTTAATACAGTAAAAAGGTACGCTTAGGGACATGTGGGCATGGAGTTTGTACAGGGAATAGGGAGGAGGATAACTAGCGGGATGACCTCCCAAGCAATCATTGACTGTGCAATTAGAGTGTTACGCGTCCGCGAATACGGAAAGTCGCAGGCGACAGTTGCCGCATTCGACGTCGAAATTAGGTTTATTGGTAGGTTTCCTAGGAAATGCCTGTTCTTGGTTGGGGCCTGGACAGACTTTGCACGGCCCACCATCCTGCCAGCGCTAATGCATGTCACCTAAAAACCCACACCGACACACCTCTGAATCTGAAGTATTAATGGGCCATGTGCATTCCCTTGTCATGCCCCCGCTTATTTGCATTCACAATTCATTACTGTTACGTACCATCAATGAGATTGCAGCTGACCGGGCGTTATCAGCTTCGGCAGCCGCAAAGATGCCAGTTGCCGAACGATCGCTTGCACCGCTGACTAACTCATCATCGCCACTACGACCATGTCAGTCATCTAAGAAAACTCACACTAAAAATAAAACGAACTCGATCTGCTGCAGTTTTGCTGTTTTAGAGGCCTGAAAAGCACCCACTAAGCCTCTGTTATACCGTATACGGTAATTTTGGTGGCAAACGGGATAATAATGTTGTTATTGCTATCTTTACTCTGCGTGACGAAGGGAAGAGGGAGCTACCTAGGGGCTGGGGCTGAGATGAGGTTGATAAGGTGCAGGCCCTCCTTTGCGGCCGTGGTCAAATACCACAAGCTTCCCAACATAACACGGAGATTCAGCAGCGCTTGTTGCTCTTCGCGACGTTCTTCTTTTCCATCCATTGATAAAGTGTGTTCCAGTCGCGGCAAACATGAGTTGTACCGAGCCCAAATGTGCCACATCGTTGCCCTGCCGCGATGGAAGCGGCGTTGCCACCTTCCAAGGCCATATCCATGCCACACATGAGTCCGAAGCGGATGTAGTCGAAACAATGAAGAATGTGCGAAGGAAAAAGGTCTTTCTGCTCCTGGCCGTAGAAATACGCCACCCAAGACCGTAGTATGGCATGCAGACAGTGTAGTTGATGCAGCGCAGCCGCCAAAGCAACGCCAACAACGCAAAGTCCAACTAAGTCAAGCAAATGAAGCTATTCAGACCACCCAAATAAGTAAGCCAACCCCCCCGATTTGGATTGATTGATTTGACTTCTGACTAAGGTGCTTTGACCAATGAGCGTGCTGGATTTCAGTCTCCCTCTGTCATATACCTCACCCTCCATACTTCACCCACCAGCCCCTTCATCCCTTTACTGATCGGTAATTTCTTTCCTTAACCTTCGCTGACGATATAAGGCGTTCGTTTTTCCCATTTGAATGGCTGTATTTCTATTATTAGCTTTATCCAACCTTACCTTCCCAGCTCCTACTTGATCCCCTTGTGGTCACTACCTGTTGCTGTTACCACCTCTGCCATACATACAAGGTAATGTTTTTTTCTGTCTATCGTACAGTCTACTGATAAGGCTATTCGTAGATGTCAGAACCTCTCACTGCGACTGCCCTTACCAGATTAGGACAGCCACCAACTAGGGTCTCAGCCCAAGTTGCTACCAGTCGCGCCGCCACCCTCCCTTCGAATCCCTCCATCTCCGACCTTCAACCTATCCTATGGGGGAATCGGCGATTCGTCATTGAGGAGCAGCTGGCCCGTAAGGGTGGAAGAGGCCGTACAACTTGGGTACGGGCTTATGGAGTCTTCCTTGTCGAACTCAGTCGCAACAACGAAGCTGGGCCAGCCTACTACTGTTGCCAACGATGTGACGAAAAGGGGCGGCCCGAATTCTTCTCCGCAGTCGCCACCAGCTCTGCTCAAGAGCATCTACGTCGGTAAGTCTTTATTGTCGTGAAGCTATTCGCAACTTACTAATCTCATAAAGGGTCCATCATATTAGCCCTTGTGACCCCATTGATGGGCACAGGGATGACCCCTCTTCCGACGAGACAGCCACACCACCCCCCTCGCAACGTCCCCGCCTCACCACTTCGAGTATCCCTCGATCGAAGGTCGCTATTATTAGGGATCTCGCCCTTGCTACGATTGTTGGTCAAGACCTTCCTTTCAACCACTTCGACGATACCTTCCTCCAGCGCCTCCTTCGCTTCCACAACGTCGATCTATTCGCTCAGGTGCCATGGGGTAAAACCTCAATGGCTGACCACCTTGAGACTATATGGAGTCGAGGCAGAGCAACAGTCAAGGCTGAACTCCGCGAAGCCTCTACAAGGATTCATCTCTCTTTCGACCTATGGACATCGCCGAATATTTATGCTTTTATGGCTGTCACTTCTCACTTCCTTGACTCGAAGGGGAAGCACCAATCGCGCCTCCTCGCCTTCACTCAGCAACAAGGAAACCACTCTGGTGTCAACCTTGCGACCACCCTCGAAGATACTGTGAGGGATTGGGGCTTAGTCAGCCGTATGGGAGTAGTGATCTGCGACAACGCTACGAATAACGACACTTGCTTGGCCTCCTTCTACCCACGGATAAACCCCAGGATGACTTCACGTGACTGCAAAGCACATCGAATGCGTTGTTACGGTCACATCCTCAATCTTGTGGCCAAGTCCCTCCTCTTCGGCAGCGACTTCGAGACCTTTGAGGCTGAGTCGGAATTCTACCAGACAGTCCATCGCGATGAGGAAGATCTCAAACTTTGGAGGAAGACCGGGCCTGTGGGCAAGCTTCGGAACATCGTGAGATTCATCCGCGCCTCTCCACAACGGTCAGAACGCTTCAAGAAGGTCGCAAAGGAGGTTGATGGTGGTTCTGATTACTGTCTCTTCAACAGAAGCTCGTCAGAGCTACAGTTAATCCTCAACAATGATACCAGGTGGAATTCGACCTACTTAATGATCGAGAGGGCAGTCGAGAAGAGGCATGAGATCCGGGCTTACCTTTCAGGTCTCAACGACGACGAGGAATCCCTCCAAATTCCTATCTCTGATCACTTGACGGATGAGGATTGGCTTGTTCTCGTTGAGGTCAAGAGCCTCCTGGAGCCCCTCTTTTTCCAGACAAAACGAACGGAGGGATGGGGCAAGGGAGACGGTCATGGACGCCTTTGGGAGGTGATTACTGGCATGGAGTATATCCTTGAACACCTCGAGGAGTGGAAGAATTACTACAATCACGAGATTGCTCCTATTGTTGTACAGGAGGATGAGGAAGATGAGGAGGAGGAGGATCGGCAACTCCCTACTCGCAACAGTCGTAGTCTGAGGTCTTCAGCTCGGCGATCCTTCAACGAGAGCTCTCTTCCGGATCACGTGGAGGTTGACTGGGCCCGGCGAAGGGCTGAAGCCACTTCGCAGTTCCGTCGTCTTCGGAAGGGGTGCCAGGTGAATCTTCGGACCTCTATTGAGCTGGCTTGGCAGAAGCTGAACAAGTATTACTCAGCTCTTGCTGAGTCACCCCTCTTTGCTGCTTCAATTATTCTCCATCCCTACTTTGGCTTCAATTACCTCAAGGAAGTATGGGGTAGAGATGGCCAAGAGGCATGGGTACGGAGTGCGGAAAAGGGGCTGGAGCGCTTCTTCAATAAGTGGTATAAGGATGACGATGTGTCAGTCGTATCACTAGCGTCTTCGTCAGCCTCCTCATTGGCCCCATCTTCCCAAGAAGACAGCCACTTCAGACAGTGGCTGAGAAGTCGTCGTAGTCAGGAAGCAAGGGCGACGTCTGACGAGCTTCACTCGTACCTCAGGCAAGCCCCAGAGGAGACAGATGACCCTGCGCGATGGTGGCTAGACCGTCAGGCTCAGTACCCTCGGTTGAGTAAATTAGCCCTTGACGTCTTTGCGATCCCAGCCATGGCGTCAGACTGTGAGCGAGCCTTCAGTGCAGCGAAACTAACGCTGACGTCGCAGAGACTCTCGATGAAGGCAGAGAGTATAGAGCGACTGCAGCTGACGAAGAACTGGCTGAAGAGAGGGGTTCTACCAATGTCAGGGATCGATGGATTTGTAGTTCATCCGTGACATCTCTAGAGACCTGTGCTTAGCTTCAGTTGTTTCCTAATCAGGCAATACAAGCAGTCACGTGCCTTTAATTTGATGGATTTATCAACAGGGCCAAATAAGCAAGGATCTAGCGGCGATGAGGCAAATTAACAAATATGAGGGCCGATTTGCTTTATTTGCTTTGGCGGCTGCGCTGCTCCCACCCATATGCAACTTTCGGCTTCACTAGATAATTCGGATACGCTGAATACGTCTGTTGTATCCGTATCGTCGCTAGGCGGCCTTTGCGCCCGCTGGATATCCCATATACTTGCGAAGGTCCGGTTAGGGGACATAGGGACCTTTTTCCTCCTTCGGTGACGCTGTTCATCCAGCAGGGATTTCAGTGTTTTATTTTCCCCCTCTAGAATAACGTGGTTGATAAGCGAGTCGATCAGACAAGCGAGTCGATCACCTGACCGCGACCACATCACAAATCCAGGCACATGTTAACGCCAACTATAATAAATCAATTAAAACTACTCGGAATCCTCTTCCCCAGACATTTCGTCGTTAACTGACAAGTTCGCGCATTATGTCCTGCGTTGCCGCAGACGCCACATCGCCGTTGACCTGTTTCGGTCCTCGGTTTGCGACCACTACTCCGACGCGTTTCCTCTTGAACCTGTGCTGTTGCCTCCTTCTGCGATTCAATATCCTCTGCCTCAGCTACAGTAAGGCTTCCTCCTTGCCTAAGACGTGTTTTCTTGGCTCTCCGACGTCGGCTAAGTAGGTTGTTCTCCTCGCGAAGGATCTTGTTCTCGGATCTTAATAGGGCAATCTGATGCATAATACCTTGCGTTCCTTTATGGAACTGGTCAACAGCATTGTTAATATGTGTTGGGGAGCTATTTTGATGATTAGAGACCTTGGTTTTGATAAGAGTTGACTGAGAAGTTGCCTCGATTGGGTTGTTTGGTGTCCTGGAAACCCAAGGTAGTGGTGATGTAGGCTGTGATCCTGGGGGTGTTGGAGTGTGTAACTTGACGTCCAGCTTAGACAGCACACTTTCTGCACTCAAAGGGACAAGCCCAGACCCTCTGAATCCTCCCCGAATGTTTTTTTCTGTAAGAGATTGCGTAAAGGCCTTATGAAACTGTCGGAACATAAGCTGTCCGGCCGCCGGCCGGATGACTCGTGTGCCCGGAAGGCTACATATCGGCCTCTGACGGCCGTGGCAATAACCTCCCTTTGTATTACACACAATAAGCAATATCATAAGTAGACCAATATAACGAGTCTTCGTTGCTTCACCTCGCCGTATATACGGATACCTGGTATAGTTACCAACAATTACTTTCAAGGGAGGGGCCCATGGCCATAAGGCCGACATTGTCTGCGTACTCGAAGCGAAGCTTCGGGTCTTCTGCTAAGATGTTTGTGATGTAAAACAGGGAAAAAATAGAAAACAGTGGCGCCTCGAGTATGCTCAATGTCTTACAGTTGCCCACATGCAGCTTGCATTGCCCAGGAGGGCTTGACTTCAACGACAACCGCCCGATTCTCATGAGGCGCTTCATACTCCGTGAATGCGACTACCGCGATCTCGATTATTGACGAAGTCTCCAGCGTATTCAGGGCTACGCCTGTTGGTCTGGGATAAACAAGACTCTAGCGGTTGGTCCTGCAGAGAACTTCATCCGCAGAGAAGCCGTGCTCATCCTGGGATGACAAGGCGGTCCAAGTCGTCTCATAGGGAACCGGTGGGTATCGCAGGACTCATGGCTTAAGGTTGCGTTAGGTCGAGATCGACCTCGTCTTACACCTTTAGGACGTAAGGCCGTTATCACCGAATCCTGAGTTGAGGGTATTATGTGATGTTGTGCAACAGCAGCACGAGGCTAGCCAGACGTTTGCTAGCCACGAAAACACGCTGCGCCATCTCTCGAGCTTGCCAACGTCACGGGCCAGATGGCTAAGCCCTGTGGCACAAAATCAACACCAAACATCCCGAGAGCGTAGAGGTTTTGTTTGGTCGCATTCCAGTGGTGAGATAAACCGGGTTCCGAGTCTCTTTTGCAAGCTCATAGGTCGAACCTTTGCTAGCCGTAGTTTCGAAGATGAAGCCAAACATCTAAATTTAAAAGGCGAAAGTTGACAGTGTCGTTCCACTCGACAATGGACAACAGCGAAAAGGCTTCAGGTCTCGTCTGAAAACCGTAGAACGGCCTGTTTGAACCACGGCCAATACGTTTCCTCGATCCACCGCTTCAGGTATTGCAGCACGCACACGATCTGATACACCCCTGTGGCCTTGGCCGTAGAGCCAATGTGCTGGCTCGTCCATAGCGTCTGCTGGTTGTCAGCTCGAGAGCCAAAAAGTAGATCATCGCTTCAAGATGCCGGTACAGGGAGTAAAAGTCACAACTCACCACCTGATCGCCTCGTTTCGTGCTCGCCACGAACAACCATTCGTGTCCTTGGATGATCATCCCTGGCAGAAACTCCGGTAGCTGCATCTTGGGGTCTGCCCGCCCCACCAGCCGGTCCAACAGGCGCCACTGCGCAGCATGCCATGTGACGAGCTGGGCCTCGGCATTGTTCATTCCTTCGCCGTGAATCTTAGTCTCGATGGAAAGGGCGATTGGCCGGGCCTGAAGAGGGGGGAAGTCGGTGTGGTTGATGGAGACGCTCGCCAGTGCATCTTGGTCACGGACGGACTGGATGGCGATGGCAGACAAGGCGTCGGGGCGGATGCACGCGCAGAAATCGACCTTGCGGCTAATGGCATCGGTGTAGTTGGACATGATGGTCGCAGACGTACTGGGATGGCCATGTTAAAATGATTCAAAGCGATGGCGTGGGAGAATTACCAGGGAGAAAATGCAACAATATCGTCGTTTTTGCACCACAAGCCGGTAAAGGCGAGTTCGAGAATTCGGTTGTGGACAATTTGGTTCCAGCCGGCTTCGTCCATCTGCTCGTCACGGCAGCTGATGCCTCGTTCCATGATATCTAGGACGGCGGCGACAGAGGGGGTGGGGCCGAGCGCGGTGCGTGTACCGTCTCCCGCTGGTGGTTCTTGCTCGTAGAAGAAACCCTCGAAGATATCCTGCTCGTATTCCGGGATCGTGGTTTGGGCGGCTTCAACCGCTTCCTGCACGTTTCGGTCAGCATACCCCATCAAGGGAGAGGGACAGGGAGAGAAAGATGTCGCAAATAAACTCTGTACCTTTTCCGCGAGCCCAATGGTGCCAATCCCCCTATCGTATCGACCAATATCCTTCCACATGCTTTGAAGCGACGCTGGGATGTCTTCCTTGATGGTAAACTGC
This sequence comes from Colletotrichum destructivum, assembly GCF_034447905.1. NCBI lineage: Eukaryota > Fungi > Ascomycota > Sordariomycetes > Glomerellales > Glomerellaceae > Colletotrichum > Colletotrichum destructivum. The sequence continues at coordinate 427,695 of NC_085907.1, forward strand.
CGTGCAGAGGCATTCCTCACAGCCCAATTGCGGGCCAGCTTCTTTGGGGAGACGGAAGCACTGCGTCGCGAAGATGTTGTAGGTGGCTGGCTTCCCCATTCGGGCACCATTCTTATTTTTTTGCTCCTGGGAGTCTGATCGTCATCTTGGTTCGAGGAGGAGGCGACACTGATGGAGTCGGGTGTGTCGTGCGATCGTTTGGCTGGCGAGACGGACATGATGGTTGATGCTGGAGGGGTGAGGGGGCAAGGTCGTTTGAATGGAGGTTTTGGTGAATCGGAATCCGGGGCTCGGCGTTTCCTGTGTTCGTGACTGCCCAGGGTGCGACAGGCGAAGGGCGGATCTGGACAAGATGTCGAGAGCGTATCGAGCCAGGTCAGAACGTTCGATCGCGAACGGCTTGAGAAGGTCATCGGATTTGGCTGCCCAGGTCCCATTGATCAGGTCAAATGGCTGCGAACTCGGTGGTTGTCTCTGGGCTGTAGAGAACGCTGAGGGGTCAGCTTGTTAAGGCTGCGGTGCAATAATTGACACTTCAGGTCGGGATAAGCGCTGGTTGCAGGTGAATTGATGTCGTCAGGTTTGTGCTGTGCTGTGCTGTGCTGTGGTTGATGGTCTGTGCGGTTGCGCGGGGCAACATGGCATGCGAGTCATGGACATAACCCAGTCAGAATGGTCTGACTGTACTAAAACAGGCCAGCCTGTCATTTCCACCTGGTCCTAGCTCTGTAAGACTTACTAATATATATTTAAAGCGATCACGTTGAATAACGTAACCTAAGTGTCGGGTCAGTCGTGCATGTGGGTCAGTCGTGCACTTCTCAGGACCTTCACAATAACTACATCAATCAATTACTCACCCACCTCACCCACAACGCCTTGAATTAACTTAAACTAATCGAAATCTAAACCTCCAGATGCTTCTCTTATCATCTCACAAGTGCGTGCATTGTGACCAATGTTTCCGCAGATGCTACAGTGCTTTCCGCGCGGTTGCGCCTTCCTCGCGCGACTACCACCCGCACGCGTTTCCTCCTCTAATTGTGTATTGGCGTCTTTTTGGTCCAAAAGATCTTGTGCCTCGCCGATAGTAAGTGTGCCCCCTTGCCTCAGATTCGTTTTCTTTGCCCTACGACGTTTAGCGAGGCTGATGTTTGCCTCTCGAAGGGTGCGGTTCTCAGCCTTGAGGAGGGCGTTCTCGTGCATTATCGCCATCGCACCTTTCGCAAACTGGTCAACTGCTGATATGATTGGTGTTGGAGAGCTCCCTTGGTGACGGCGGACTCGATTTTTAATAAAATCAGTCGGTGAAGTCGCCTCGGTTGGGTTGTGTGGCGTCTGAGAGGCCCATGGGATGTTCGCGGCTGGAAGGCTCCCGGTCGGTGAAGGTGTTGATAACTTTACATCCAGCTTAGACATGACCTTATCTGGGTCAAGAGGAACTAAACCAGCCCCCTGAAATCCAACCTTAATGTTGTATGGTGTAAAAACCTTTGAAACCGCAGTCTGGAAGGCAATAAAGAACTCGGTCTTCGTAATGTGGTTCACATGTGATCTCATGAACTGTTCGATTTCGCGACCGTACGCCCGCTTCAATGGACCAAAACACCCAACATCAAGTGGCTGGAGCAGATGCGACGAGTGAGGAGGCATAGCGACTGTGATGATGTCCATCTCTTTGCAGAAAGCCTGGAAAACGGCCGAAACGTGGCTCTCGTGCCCATCGATCACCAACATCCGATAAAGGCCCTTTGTGCGTGCAGCAGTGTGTTTACCGAAATGGTGAGTCCAGTCCAGGCCAGTTACGTTATGGGTCCATCCATTTGTAGTAGGTTTAATCACCCAGTCGCGTGGTAAAGTGTTGTCAGTGTACCAATTCGCAAGGTGGGTTTTACCCTTCACTACTATGAACGGCGGAACGCACCAGCCGTCTGCACACACGCCCTGGATCACAGTAACCCATTCTCGGTTTTCAGGCTGGACTTTCTTTCGTTTACCCCTGCGATCAGCGCGCGTAACAACCATCGAGGGCGCGATCTGGCCCATCATAAAGCCGGTCTCGTCGAAGTTGTACAGATCCTCGTCGAGGATACCGTACTTTGTCTTCATGTTATGGAAAAGCGTAAACCAAGCTGCAACCGTCTCAGGATCTTCGCAGAGGGCCCTCTGGTAGTCGTATACGCGAGAAAAACGCGTCTTTATTTCTGGTTGTCGTGCGACAAAGGTCGAGGCCCAGCGCGTCCCAACGCGTGATGCGTCGCGTGCCGCAAGGATATTATTCGCCATATCTTCCACATCGCTGAGCCGAGACGCAAACCCTCGTGAATCCAGATCGATGACGTATTTGATGACCGCATCCTCTTCCAACTTCGTCAACCGAGCGCTGGCGGAGCGGGTATCCTGTCGGGCGCGTTTTCCTTTCATTCTATCAAGGAAGGTTGATAGAGGAACATCAAAGATCTTCGCAGCGCGTCGGCGAGACAATTTAGGATCCGTTCGGATGGCCTGAACAGCCAGATTAATTTGAGACTCTCTCGAAGGGTTTGCCATGTTTATTGATAGAGATATGTTGAGTTGAAGTTCGGATAGTGGAAATTAGTGCAAAGTGCACGACTGACCCACATGCACGACTGACCCGACACTTACGTTAGTTTAAATTGATTTCGTACGATGCAGCTTAGTTGACTTAACGTCAACAACCCCTTATTCGTCCACCCCCCTTATTCGTCACCCCGCACGACGCGTAATCCTATGATCATGATTTCTACCCCCTCATTTCAAACTATTATAACAATTGCAATTATTACTCAAACAACATCAATCTTTCACTACAGACTACTCTTATCATTATGAGTCAATATACCGAAAATCAGATCCAACAGGCCCTTATTGCTGTTACTGATGGCAAGTCTGTCAGGAGGGCTGCAATTGAATGGGGGATTCCTCGATCAACACTGGAGTATCGCATGCGAGGCTGCCAAACCAGATCTATAGGCAATAACTATCGCCAGCGATTATCGACTGATCAAGAGCATCATCTAAGTGAATGGGTGCGAATCCAGCATGCCCTACGCCTTCCACCAACCCATCGCCAGCTGAAGGACTTTGCAGAAAGGATCCTTCAGATCAGTGGCGATAGCCAGCCTATTGGAAAGAACTGGATCCAGGCCTTTATCAAAAGGAACCCATCTATCAAGGTTAAAAGAAGCCGATCTATCGATTCCAACCGTGTTAATGGAGCAACTGCTGATATCATCAGACCATGGTTTCAGCATCTCGCCATACCAGAAGTCAGGGCTATAAAGCCACGTAATCGATATAATATCGACGAGACTGGAATCCTTGAGGGCAAGGGATCTAACGGCCTAGTCCTTGGATGTGCTGAAGTGAAGGCAGTCCAGCGGAAACAGCCTGGATCGCGAGCCTGGACCTCTATGATCGAGTGTATCTCTGCTGATGGGCATGCTCTGCCGCCCCTTGTTATATTCAAGGGTAAATCAGTCCAACAGCAGTGGTTTCCTCTTGATCTTGGCCCTTATACCACCTGGACCTTCACAGCAACTGAGAATGGCTGGACAACAGACGAGACAGCAGTCACGTGGCTGAAGGAGGTGTTTATTCCATTGACAGGGGCAGGGGGCAAGGCGGAGGCAAGGCTGATGATCCTGGATGGCCACAGCAGCCACGTTTCAACAGACTTCATGTGGCTATGCTATCAAAACAACATCTACCTACTTTTTCTGCCACCTCACACCTCACACGTCCTCCAGCCTCTTGATCAGTCAGTCTTTGGGCCTCTGAAGGCTGCCTATAGGAAGCAACTAGGGTACTTGGACCTCTGGAACGATTCAACTGTTGTGGGCAAGAGAAACTTCCTTGGCTGCTATGGAAAGGCACGTCTGGCAGCTCTGACAGGGCAGAATATCACTAGTGGGTGGAAGCGGACAGGGTTATGGCCTGTCTCTGCCAGTTATCCCCTTAGGAATCCTTTGGTGCCTGACAACAGCCCTTCAGCACTAAATCAGCAGCCTCAGAGTAGGTCTGCTGATGACTGGGACTCTCATACGACTATAGTCACGTGGAATACACCAAGGAAGCCAGCTGAGCTCAAGGATCACCTGGACTTATACAGCAAGTTGGATAACAGCAGCAATAGCAACAACAGCACCCAACGGCTGTTATTCAGAAAGGTCCAAAAGGCCTTTTATGATAAGGATTATCAGCTGGGAGCTGCCCAGCTGAAGATCAGCATGATGGAGTCCCAGATGGACAGCATAAGGAAGAGGAAACGTAAGGCAGTTAAGATAGACCCCAACACTAAGTTTGCAAGGATCAAAGACATCCACAGGGCTCAAATTGAGGCTGGCGAAGTCAGCGATGGTCTAGATGAAACCGGCGGTAGTAGAAGCCCTAGTGGAAGTGTTGGCAGCTGTATTGTAGTAGCTGATAATTAGTTGTGTTAATTTCAGCGATTAATAGTTATGTTGTGATGCTTATGATGCGGGGTGACGAATAAGGGGGGTGGACGAATAAGGGGTTGTTGACGTTACCCTTCAGCTGCTGACATGGATGCAATATCTTTGGGCCAGCTCCCAATGCTGAATGGTTGCATACAAGAGGCACTTCGCCTGTTCCCTCCTGCAAACGGCAAAGGCACCAATAGGACATCACCAGGTGTCAACATCGACGGCGTTTATATCCCGCGAGGCATCAATGTCTCTGCGGATATGTATACCATTCAGAGATCTCCATTGTACTGGACCCGTCCAAATGCATTTTGTCCGGAACGTTGGTTCAACAATGGCCCTGGAACAGAGTTTGCCAACGACATCCGCTCTTCACATTGTCCTTTTCTCCTCGGCCCACGAATGTGCATTGGGCGAGCTGTAGCCCTACAGTCTATGAGGATGGTACTTGCGAAAATTATCCACTCGTTCGAACTGCAAGCTGCCGAGATGTATAACTGGGAGACTGATGTTTCCAGCTCATATCTTTGGACAGGATACAGGTGCATGGCTCGAGTTACACATCGCTAGACTATGCCTTGAGGAGGAGAAAAAGAGACGGTCAGTATAACAAAGAATAGTATGGGGTTCTGGAATTACTTGTTTCTAGTGTTTGATTCTAGTTTCCAATTGGGATGGGGGATGTAAATTGGCCGTACATCGAAACTGTTTGGTGGTGGTTTTGGTGAATGCTTACATGTCAAAGATAGTTTCTTTTTTAAACAGATAAAATTTTAGTGCCTTCTCTGATAGAAAATACAACAATGGTAGTAGTGGTAGTCTTGAGTAAGTTTTGTATGGTGGTTGAGACCACAAAGAGCATGACCGTCAGTTGGGTTACTCTGAAATGGCCGGGTAAATTTTGACAGATGATAGAACTGCTTATTGCTGTGAGATGAATCAAGCTGACATTTGAAGATGTTAAGACTACAGAACGAAAGCAAAAGAGTGTGCGGCACCCCAAATTGCGTTATATTGATTGATCTCAAGACGAATGTAATAGCAAAATCTCCGATCGAACAATCTGTGTATTTCTACCCTCCCAAACATGTAAAGGAAGCTCTTCTACCTGTCTTATACCGAAAAAGCTCATGCCCTTTATTCCTTTCTTTTGGTCTGCTACAGACTTTACTGCCCAGGATCGTAGTCAGGATGTGTTCTCTGGTAGTTCCTGATGATGTTCATAACACCATCAGGAGCTGGCACGGACTTCACGCCATGAGGCTTTCGAACATCCGTTTCGGTCATGTCTTTAACTGCCTTTTCGTTGTGTTCCTCCATCACAGTCTCAAAGTCCCAGCACTGGCGCCAGATGTTTGTGTCAGCGATCGGACGATTAAACTCTTCCATCCAACGAAAGAGGTATACACCGGGATCCCCCGAGCACGTCAAATGCTCAAATAGGATCATAATACAATGCGCTGTATGATAGGCATGGAATGGGTTGTCGTCAGTACCGTTCGGGTAGTAATGGTCGTGATAAACTGCCTTCCGAATGTAGTCCAGACAGTGAATATTGTGGTAGACGGCCGACTTGGCCATGTACGTGGTCTCCCCGTCGATCTTGTGGTTTTCAGGCATCGGAACAACCACAGAAGGATCTTTGCGCATGGCTTTGATGTCCGACTCTTTGACAGGGAAGAGATATTCAGCTGTGACACGCTCCCATGCCTTGTCGACTTCCTCGCTAGGCTCAGCGCGCCAGATCTCGGGCCCTCCCATGCCATACTGAGCATAACTTTTGCGAGGGACAAGTGGGATCTGAATTCGATCCAACAAAGGTGCTTGCTTTCTCAGTTCAAGCTCTGGCATAAGATGATGACCACTTACAGTGCATTGAAATATCCTTAAACCGGGCGTTGAAGCGATGAGAATGGTGCCACGCAAGAAAAAGGCTCCCGACTCCGATTTGAAAAAACAAAAAGCTCACAATGAACATTGGATTCTTCATTGCTGACTTCATGTTGCCAAAAAACCCTAGAGTTCGAGACTCATTCTTGTGACAAGAAAGCTCCTTCATCAAGGGGAGGTCGGATTCATCGCTGGACCGATGACCATGGTTATCGCTCTCTGATTCTGCCATTGGAAGCGAGTGGTACTTTTGGCTCAAGGTATTTAATTTGATGAACTTGAACATCATAGGAGGACTTCTCAAGCAAGAGAGAGAGATAAATCAGGCGTGTAAAGTGATGTTTTAGTGAGCAGCGCTGACAACAGTGCTAACTGTAGAGAGCGGACTAGCACACGATAAAAAGAATACTCCAAGATTTTACAGGTCCAGGTAGCCCATGGCCTCAGTCTCGGCCCACAACCGAGTTCTAGCATGCATGCAACCTCATGTTGTTAGCTTTTCGTTTGATAATTTTACTTAAAGTTTTCAGGGGGTTCGAAATGCAGCTGTCTGTGTTTTCCGAGTCAGATAGGTTGTCGAAGGGATGACGTTATCTCTTTCGCCGGCAGGTAGGTGTCGGGGTTTTTACTCCAGGAAGTTTCAACCCCTCCCGGGGATGAGGCTAGTCTTTCAACCCAACGTCCAAGGGCTAGGGACTGACAATTGGCTTTCTAGCGCGCTAACCTGGTTGAAACTTCATCTGATATACTCGAGGATGCTAAGCAATATCACAGGTCTTGGTGATCCTCGCAAGGGACAAATTGGTGATGTAGAGGTACTCGCTGTATTTGCATGACACGGAGATCTCGTACTTAAGATTGGAATCGCGTGAATCTAATGATGGATATCATGCAACTCAAAAACAAGACATGGGCAACAACGTTGAAGTTTTTAATTTTGCCTTCCATAATTGCCTTTTGTCGACTAATGTGGGATCTAGATCGCCATAAGCATTTGAAAAGGGTAGCAATCGTGAACTCTGGTACCGCGCCTACCTGACGAACGTTTTGGATAAGCACTTCGAAGTTGCTATGCATTTTCCCCAGAAATCTGACGTCTTCACTCGGGCTGATAGTCAAAAAGATATCTCTGGTATTGGTCTTCAGATCACATTAGATCGGTGCGTCCTCCAACATTTCTTTTTGGTCTGGGTAGAAGCTGTCCTGGCCTTAATATTCCATCTGCATCACTAGCCGCCAGTCTCCACAAAGCATTTGGCAAAATGATGCTTTGGACTATCACACTCAGTGCTCGTGTCGCGATCTACCTATTGGCCTTGGTTAGTAGCTGAATCACGAATCTCTTTACACTGCTCTAGTAAAAAAAAAAACAGTCCTGACATCAACAGGGTCTTGCGTACCTCGTTGGATCATCCATTTACAATCTTTACTTTCATCCACTCGCTAGATTTCCGGGTGAGGTTCTCTACCACTGTCATCAGAATGCTTTGAGGACTAATTAACGTCAGGCCCATTTTCTGGCCGCGCCCAGGATCTCTGGGTGTCCCGTAAATGGTAGGTTGTACCAACCCGAAGAAGTTTACGTATTCTCACCAGCCTTAGGATCTCAGGTAATTGGCCTTGGGAAGTAGAGGCACTGCACGCCAAATATGGCGACATAACTAGTGCGTATCGGCCCAAACGAGCTATCTTGCGCTCACCCACAATCGATCAAGGACATTTATGGGCAGCCGAACATCAATCACCCCCAATTTTTCCGCAAATTCATCACTTTCTACAAACAATCGGATACCGGTGGGTCGATAGGCACAGAGGTCGACCCTCATGTTCATCAAGGTATTAGAAAGCGGCTAGCTCCTGGGTTCAGCTCCTCTACCCTTCGCAAACAAGGAGACATCATTGTCCGTCACATTGATTCCCTCCTATACCAAATCTCGAAACAAGGAAACAACCAGCAGGGGATGAACATGAGCCAATGGTTTATGTGGCTTGCTTTTGACGTGATTGCGGATCTCTCTTTCGGCGAGGAGCTTGGTACAATCGAGAAAGGCAAGACACAGCTGGACTAGAGCGCTTTGCATGAACTCAGAGCTGACCGACACTATCTAGGCGAAGGAAACTACTGGATGCACATGCTGGCCAACAGTGGATTCCAGATTGCCCTAGGCTATGTGGTCCGTCGACGATGGAAGGCTTTTCAGGACCTCGTCAGGTACTGCCTGCTCAATGAGAAAAGCAAGAAGATGCGCAACAAGTACCTTGCCAACGCCCGCCAGGCGGCTTCTCAGCGACTTCAGAGGGGTGCAGATGTCACCCGGTTCGATTTTTTCAGTCACCTACTGCGCGAGAAAGCCCCAGAAGCCAACATTGACTTCTTCGCCTCGCAAGGTAGCACATTAGTCGCCGCTGGAACTGAAACAACGTCTACCTTCATGTCCGCGCTTACGTATCATCTGTTGCAACGACCTGACTGCTTGAAGCACCTTCAGGACGAGTTACGCTGCATATTCCGACAGCACAGTGACATTAACGGTGAATCTACAAAGCCATTGAAGTATCTTAACGCAGTTATAGAAGAAGGGATGCGCATCTTCAACCCCGCGGCTTTCGGTTTGCCCAGGGTCAGTCCGGGAGCCAATGTCACAGGAGAATGGATTCCGAAAGGGGTAAGTTTATTGCTATCTTTACCTTCTTTCCCCTATATACCTAGATTTAATAAACGACAGACCGTTATAGCCACGGCAACGCATGTTACTTCCCGTGACGAGAGATGGTTCTGTAAAGCGAAGGAGTTCCATCCAGAGAGATGGCTTCCCGCGGACCATCCGTGCCACAATGCCACATTTGACCAGGATCAAAAAGAGGCTTCGAAGCCGTTCTCCATCGGCCCAAGGTCATGCATTGGCATCCACTTGTCTTACATGGAGGTGCGGATATGCATCGCCAAGTTGGCCTGGAGCTTTGATTGGGAACAAGTCAACGAAAGCGAAGATTTTGTCAGAGATGCGCGCTTGTTGGGTCTTTGGAAGGCTTCTCCATTTCACGTCCGTTATCGCCCGTTCCATGGGTTCGAAGTTTGACACCGCCGAAAAAGTCCAAAGGGCTGTTGGATTGTTACAGCCTTCCATTTGCTCTGCTTTGGAAGTTGAGGTACAGGGCAGTGACGGCGGTATTTGTACAAGTTACTTCGTGAAAGACCAGCTGTTCTGGATGTTGTTTATCAAGCATAACATGAGGTAGGAATCAGAATATCCAGAAAAGATTCGAACGCGAGAGGCTTCCGTCGTTTCAGTGCCTTTGATTAACTCAACCCCCCAACTTGCGAGACACCCCCACATCCGAAACACTATCACCACCACTATCACCACTTATTTCACCACCACCACCACCCACCCATATGCAACTTCCGGCCTCACTGGGTAATTCGGATGCACTGGATTCATCCAGACTATCCATTTATATGGCGCTCTCATGTACTATAAATCGACATACAATGCTTCAAGTTGTTTTTCTCTTTCTTCCTCCCAGTGCAGCAGGCATATGCGGTTGCCCCGCGACCGCCCACCGCAGAACCCGTCTAGTGCCAAGTTGTGTTCTGTTCAGGTAGGAAGTTTCGGAAGACCAAGTACCTCACTGTTCATTCTGTTTCTATAGAACAACTACTTGAAATCTTACTGCAAAGTTACATCCCTAACACTAAGTCTACTGAGGAAAATCCTCATGACCGGGTTCGTCTCTCCGAACCTTTCTTCTAGATCACTGATCTTCTCCTCCATCGCAGCCTCGAGCTCTTGCAATTTCTTCAATGTCAAGGCCATGGCGTCCGAACCTTTTAGAAGCCCCAAAACGTAGCGTTTCGTCTCGTGTGGGAGACGTAGAGGCTCGGCCGAGCCGCCTTTGGCAGCATTCGTTGTCTGTTGTCTGAAAATTCCTATAATCAGGTCCTGATACTCCGGATTCTGCCGCATAACTAAAACCATGGGGTATGACATCTTCCCCTCATCCAGGTCCTCGCAGAATCCCTTCAGGTCTGAGTACTCGCTTGAGTTGAGATTCATGAAGTCATCCCTGATCTGGAAGAACCTGCCGAGAAGGCGGCACAATCCATTCAAGAGCTCCGCAACTTGGTCGCTAGCAACCACGGACCTTGCGTGGAACATCAATCTTGTAAGCAGCCGGAACATGGCGCCGGTCTTGCTATCCACCATCTCGAAGTACTCCTGCTCCGTAGGGATTTGCAGATGAAATTTCCAGTAGAGGTCCCAGCTTTGTCCGACGAACAAGCACTCAAGCTCGCTGAGTAGGGCTTCAAGACATGCTGGGTTTGCTAGTGTTTGGGCTTGCTGAACAGCTTGCACAAACATAAAGTTTGCAGTGTTGATGGACTGAGCCTTTCCGAAGACCATATGAGTTGCTGGTAAGCCTCTACGAAGTGGGGAGTCGTCCTCAATATCGTCTAGAATAAGCGATGAGTTGTGGAGAAGGTCGATAATGCTCTTAATCTGATCGAGTGAGGCGTCGTCGACGAGAAGCCACTGGTCAAGCGCCTCAGCCATTAATTGCCTTAGTCCTTTGGATGGCATCGAGCGTATATACTGGCACGGCGCCCGCAGAGGACTGTCGCTAAGCTTTTGTGGCCTCTCATCACCACCACTGATGGTGGTGAAGCTGAGGATTTCGGAGGGTGTCACTTCAGTGGCGGGAGACGACTTCTGCGACATGGAGCTGGAAGTGGTTGCACCTGGCGACGCGGCGCAATCGTCGTCGATGGTGTCCTCGATTGAGACAGAAAGGTTCCGTCCGATGGGGTCAAGGGGAGAATCTTGATCGCGCCAAGAATGGTGTCGAGGGCAGTTCGCACACCAGGAGTGATTTCCAGCAGTGATGGCACCACAAACCTCAATGTATTTCTTGAGATCCGCGCCAATGTCGGGATTCTGTGCGTAGAAATTGGCCTTAAGCCTTAGGAAATCGGCCTCGAAAGCCAGAATCTGGCCGCGGACCTGCTCTTTGGCTTCGTCCATTGCTAACCCTTGGGTTCTCATAAAGAGATGCACGGCGTTGACAATTCTAGAATCTCTGGCCTGTTGGGCCTGCCGCCACTCTCGGTCCCAACTCCAATAGTCGTTTGTCAGGACGAGAGCCGACTCTGCAGCCGCGAAAAGGGGTCGGATCCTTGTTTTGTCAGAGTCAGGCACGTCCATCGCCATGCCAAATTCCACCATGCTCCAAAAGGCCCTGCCACAATATCAGTTAATACTGGACGATCTGACCAAAATCATCAACATCTTGACTTACTCCATTCCGCCGTTTAGATTTCTGAAACCGAGGTATTCATCAAGGGTGTCAATCTCGTTGACGTCGTGGCGTTCCATGACATCAAGCCATTTGGATCGATAGGTGTTGATCATACGCAAAGCGCGTGGACGATCAATATCCATTGCTTCAAGAAGGCATTTGGAAATGTACTTCTTCATCTTCATTGATCGGTCAAAGGCCTTGGGCCCCTGGTGGGGAGCTACGGCACTGATCTCCATAGCTTCGCTGAGGTTTCTATGCTCCTTGAGAGCCTCCTCATACGTGAGGTCATCACAAAGGTCTACAACACCCGATTAGAGTCATGGAAGGAACATAGCAGAGACACTCACCATCATGGATGTTCCCCATATTGGCGAGATAAGTGATGACACCCAGGCGCTCAGGGAGCGATTCAGGGAAAATGAAGGCACCCCAGTTGCCAACCGGACTCCATGAAGAGCCCGATTTCCGCTCCCATCCGTCACCGATATGTAAGCCCCAGTCTTGAATCGAACGCTTTGTCGCGTCATCGGCCAGGTCGTTCCGCTGGTGAATACGAATGGCAAGACTAGTAAAACAGCCTGTAGAGAGGGCCACTTCACAGTCAATCTCAACCGAATATTTCCAAATGTTGTCCATGATGATTCTGGAATTCGTGCAATCGGATAGGAAGAAATCCGAAAGCTCGGTAAGCCTATTGAAGTACTTTCGTGAGCACCCGTCACAGGGGGCAATGGCTACTACAAGCTTCCCATCTGACACCCAGAACCCACCCATGAGCCATTAGCCATCCAGTCTGAGTATGCATTGAGTAGCAATCACATCAAAACGTAACGATACAGACGCCTGGCCCTAGCTTCGAATTCCTCGCGACCTCGCCACCGACTAGGCCTCTGCTCTACGATACTTTCCCCGGCGCGTAAAGGCAAGAGTAGCTACTTCCTAATGTACTGTGACTATCAGTCCTCGAATCAAAAATGGCCAATGTTTCGGGAGTTTCGTGCGAGTCAAAAGTAAACTTAACCACAAAGAACGTTGCTTGTTGCCAATAACAATGACGAGTCAACCGGTTTGCCGAATTTTGGCAGCACATCCTTGGGTCGATGAGGAGATGGACTAGGATCGACCTACAGGCCAACCCATGGCGGCCCACATCTTCATACCAGGCTGCCAAATCTTCCTAGGCAAGCCGTACCCTCGTGGGTCATGTATACGGTGCGTTGGTTTATGATTGTGTTCCCGTGATAAAGGGTGTCGATGTATAAGCCTGGTGTGGGCGCAGGTACATAGGGTTATCGCACCTTGTCGCCGATGGCTTGTTTGATGACATCCTAGCAGGCAACAGTTTAAGTTCTGGGCTGGTTTATGCAACAAACCCCCATATCACACAGTGTTTTCTTAAGCGTCCCTACCGATATGCGGTTTTTCCGAGAAACAAAAGTTGATGTCAAGCTTTAGGTCGTTCTTAAAGCGGATTGCTTGACTCATGAGTAACACGTGTCTTGTGTTATCCCGTGTCTTCAAAGTTACTAACTAAGAATCCACGTGTTCTCACCTTGTCCAGAGTTTCACTGTTCGCACTAGGGACCGTGAAGCCAGGCTAGCAGATGAAAGTTAGACTCATTTCGTTGGAAGGAAACGGACTTTAACAAAAACTCCACAAGATCTCTCAGGCAAGAGTGCATGAGAGTTATTGTACCAGGAGGCCAAGAAACCGCTGGATCTCTTGCACGTACTCTTACCACCGCAGCTGTTTCTAGGATGGCCCTGTTTCGGCAATGCTGCAACGGGAAACTCAGAAACTGTTTGCTCTTTTCGGTTACTTTTCGTACGAGTGAAGTTCCCTTGCGAAGGTTTTCGGAATTCCACTTCGAAGCCTCTTTATGTCGTCCTGTTTAGTCCGAAAACCTTCCCCTCACGGGAATGAGGAGTCGTTGAGTGAAATTAGCCCCAAGCTCTTGCACTCACCATTAGCTAACACATCTGCTTCGGCCAGAGGGTGAATGCAACCGTCCTGTGAGACTAGCGTATGCCGGACTCTTCACTTGTCCACGAAACCAGAAGTGCAGAGTACCATTCTCACTTCTCCCCAAAGGCATTATCCACTCACTCTTTGGGTGACACATTCGGTCAGAAAGCCAACTTTCACTAAGACCATGACCTACTCCGCTTTGCCTGTTGCCCCTAGCTTAGCAGAGTCGTTGGGATCCACAAAATGCGAATATCGTCAATTGGGTAACTCAGGTCTCCGCATCTCAGTTCCCATTTTCGGGTGCGCGGGCTTCGGAGACCCTTCCGGCATCCGGCCTTGGGTCCTCGACGAAGAAGATGCCGCCTGTCTCCTCAAAGCCGCGTACGACAGGGGCATCAATACATGGGACACGGCCAACACCTACTCCAACGGCGTGTCGGAAACCATCATCGGCAAGACGCTGAAGAGCTATAACATTCCTCGAGAAAAGGTCATCCTGATGACCAAGTGTTTCTGGGCTGTGGGCGAGGACCAGGCCGTTCAGCATGCTTTGATGCCAGTTGAAAAGTCCAAGGACTACCAAAACATGTTTGGACTCTCGAGGGCGGCTATATTCAACGCCGTCGAGGCGTCACTTCGCAGGCTCGACACGCCATACATCGACGTCTTACAAATCCATCGCTTTGACCCTCTTGTGCCCCTTGAAGAGACCTTGCAAGCGCTGGATGACCTCGTCCGGTCAGGTAAAGTGCGATATATTGGAGCAAGCAGTATGTAGGCATGTCAGTTTGCCCGCTTGCAAGTAAGTCAGGCTTGACAATCCACGCTATCCATGCGGAATGGCTGATACGTCATGAGTAAAGCACACGGCCGAGTCACGTGGATGGACCAAATTTATCAGTAACGTCGGGCACCCACTTGTGGGCACCCCCCACATATGGGCACCCCAAAAATGAAGCCATCTCCGTTACCACCATCGACTTCAATTAGTTACTGCCCTCTTCTAGATGCCACTACAATACAGCTTTCAGCTTCACTAGGTAAATCAGACTCGCTGAATTCACCTGTGATATCTTCTTTTTCGCCAGCTTCAATTTGTGCCTGCTGGATGTCCTTAATGTTGGCGAACTTGGTGTTTGGATCCATCTGAACTGCCCTCCTTTTTCTTGCTGCAGTATTAGCAACCTGGGCCTGCAGAAGCTCAAGCTTATGCTGGGCAGTTGCCAATTGATAGGCCTGCTCACTGAAGCCTTTTTTCACCTTCCTGAATAAAAGGCGTTGAGTATGGGCATCATTTTCCAGCTCTGTGAATAGCTTCAGTTGGCCAGCCAGATCCTTCATCCTCCTTGGCGTCGACCATGCCACTGCAGATGATGCAGATGCCCATCTTTCAGCTTCCCTGACTTCCTTGCCTCCAGACTGCCCTTCTCAGGCCTGATCTGCTGGCCCTGGTGTTGATGGGAGCATTAAAGGGCTCATAAGGGGTTTAGCCATAGAGACAGGCCATAGGCCAGTATATTTCCAACCACTTTTGATGTTATCCATCGTCAAGCCTGACATATGAGCCTTCTGATAACAGCCTATGAAGTTTCTCTTGCCTACAATAGTAGAATCATTCCACTGACTGAGGTATCCAAGCTCCTTCCTATAGGCTGCCTTCACAGGGCCAAAGACTGACTGGTCAAGTGGCTGAAGGACATGGGAGGTATGTGGTGGTAGGAATAAGAGATAAACGTTATTAATATAACATGTCCACATAAATTCTGTCGTTGTGTGACTCCCATGGCCATCAACAACCAGCAGTCTAGCCTCCTTGCCCTGGGAGGCAGTCTGAGGGATAGTCTGAGGGATAAAGACCTTCTGCAGCCATTCAACTGCAGTGTCGTCTGTAGTCCATCCATTTTCTGTTGCAGTAAACTGCCATCCTTTATAAGGGCCAAGATCCAGAGGAAACCACTGCTGCTGGACTGTCTTGCCCTTATATACGATGAGGGGATTCAGGGCATGGCCCATGGCAGAAATGCATTCGATAATAGACACCCATGCCCTTGATCCAGGCTGTTTCTTGCGGACAGACTTCGTCTCAGCCATCCCCAGCACCAGCCCATTAGATCCCTGGCCCTCAAGGATACCAGTCTCATCCATGTTGTATCTGTTGGCTGGTTTGATGCCCTTGATCTCTGGTATGGCGAGGAGTTTGAACCAGTCCCTGATGACCTCAGTAGATGCTCCGTTAATACGTCTAGAGTCTATAGGGCGACTTCTCTGGACCTTGATTGATGGGTTTCTTCTTTTGAAGCCTTGGATCCATTGCTTTCCTAGAGGATCTGTATCCCCCATGGTATGAAGGATCCTTTCTGCGAATGCCTTCACCTGCTGATGGGTTGGAGCAAGCCCAAGGGCATGCTGGATTCGCACCCATTCAGCTAGCTTAGCCTCCTGATCAGGGGAAAGCCTCTGAAGGTCAGAAAATGCAGCTGCCCTTGCTTGGGTGCCTTGGAGTCGATGACGAAGTGTTGATCTTGGGATCCCCCATTCAGAGGATGCCTTGTGGATAGACTGGCCATTGGCAACAGCATCTAAGGCCTGGTTGACCTTATACTCAGTGTATTGGCCCATAAGGACTAGAAAAGGGTATATAGAAAAGATGAAGCCATTCGGTTGAAAACTGTGAATGTTGTGATGTGATGAAGTTGGAGAAAACAGGAGGCTGGTGGTGGTGGTGAGGCATTCTTGGGGGGGCCAAATGTGGGTGCTTGACGTTATCAGCTATAGTGTCTTTAGCTACCACTTGAATACAAATTAAATGTCACCTACGCAAGAAGCCTGGCAAACTCCGGGAACCGATGAACAGCAGCTGGGACCAGATCCAGGGATGGGTCCCTTGGAACGGCCGTAGATCTTGGGTTGATCAACAACCGGGACGGCTAAGACCATGGAGGCGAAGAGGGTGGCGAGGACGAGCTTGAGCTGCATTTTGGATAGTCACGGTGGATGTTGTGTTGGAAGTATCGGAACAGTGATGGCTTTGTTATTACCCAACTGCCAAGACAGCTCAACGAAGCGGCTTTTATAGTTTTGACGTCGGTTGTCTCGGAATTATTCATCGGATGTGACACTGTTATTTGTTTCTTCTACAGTTTCCTTGTGCCTAATTGCAAGGTCTCAGTGAAGATCTCACGGACTCCTCGCACCTCCGGCCCACCAACACGAGGAAAGCGAAGTCCACGGTATCACCCCGTGACGCAGTTAATATATTTGAGTTCCAGTTGTTTTCGCTTCTCGTTCGATCAGTCCGTTTTGCTCTTCCGCACAACACAGTACCAAGTTTCTGTGAAACTTTTGTCTTCGACACAAACCGCTCAACCCGAGCCGTGGTTCAAAGTAGGTTGAGGTCTCATCAAGAACTCAATCTTCACAGGATTCGCTGGACAAACCAAGAAGAGATAGTGTCGGAACATTAGCTGTCCGGCCGGCGGCCGGATGACTCGTGTGCCCGGAAGGCTACATATCGGCCTCTGACGGCCATGACAACAACCTCCCTTTGTATTCCACTCACTAAGCAATATCATAAGTAGACCAATATAACGAGTCTTCGTTGCTTCACCTCGCCGTATATACGGATACCTGGTATAGTTACCAACAGTTACTGCTATGTACAAGTCCAGTGATCTCCTTGATCTCTTGAGTGCCTTGGGTAGTCCCATTGTGCAAGAAACGTAAGTATCGACTCCCAGCGGTCCACAAATTTCCATGCCCCCTTATTTGGCTATGGAATCTTTTTAACTCGCCATCTGTAAACGACAGGGATTTCCCTAGGTCAGCTTGACCGACAGCTAGAAAGCAGAGCAGCCCTACAAAAGGCCCGACGATTCTTTGCAACTTGCGGCCAAGCTGGATTTGATTGCGAAGTTTGTTCCGATTATAGTCGTTGTTTTCACGTTTTCTGTGCTCTAGGATCTTGTCCAGCTCAGCAGAGTCTACTCTTTGCCTACCTGACTCCTCCTTGGTCCGGTCAAGAAGCTGAGCCATTTGCATAAGCGCATAGTACTGGCACATTTTTGTGAGACCGACCCCACGCTCGCACTTCTCTACATATCGGCTGATCAGGGACAACGATCGGTATGTACCCTGGCTCGCATGTCGTATTTCTTGAAGTTGCAGCCGGTCAAATGAATGATTACTGGACGTCACTACCTCGACGAAGCCCCTCACTGTTTCCTTGCGTGTGACATCCTTCAGCAAATCGTCCAGTCCGTTTGTTTGGGCAACGGAATTCCTAGGCGTTTTGCGGTAGGGCACTCTTGACCCGAGGGAATGCGCCGGAGTCCTCTTGCATCCACTCTGTTGTCGACCCGACCGCCTCAGGCTATTGTCATCATCCGCGCCTCTATTCGAGTAACATTTCTCGGTAGTACGGAATGGGGAACCCTCTCCAGGCTCATCAGAGGACAAAGGCTGTTCTGTCCTGACAGATGAGAGAGGTACGCCTTGGGTCTGGGGTGGTTGTGCACGCTCCGGGGAAACAACTCCTCGATGGTTCAGAGCGGTGACCTGGCTCTCAACACGGAGGGCTTTCTGAATGTACTCTGCAGCCTGCTGCAATTGCACTTTTGAACGAGGTCCAAGAGCTGCTAGTTGCTGAAGCTTATCGTTGAAGACGGATAGTTGGTGGTGAATCGGGGCCGCTTCTTCCTGATGTCTTTGAATATGCGACGAAATGTCCTTCGACAATGACGGACAGAAAGAGCAACTCGTGTAGCCATGCTCTTCGATCTGATGCGACCGCATTTGGCCTTCGGAAATCACTTGATCACAGTGCCAGCAAGGGTGCACGTCGTGTACATTTTCCTCGTGGCTGGTCCGTAGCCCTATGTCAGGGCAAATCTCATCGCAGAAACGGCAGTGAAGCCACCCGTGCGATTCGATGACATGGTGGTTGAGGTCGTCCTTGGTCCCTGTAAAGTGGCAGTCTGGGCACAATTCTGTCTGGTTGTGAACCATTTGAAAATGCCGAGGTAAGCCTGCCGGGGAGAACGCTTTGTCGCACAGAGGGCAACATATCAGTCCGTGCCTGTCCTTGAGATGTCTCTGGAATATTTCCTGAGCGACCCGTTCGTTGCAGATGTCGCAGATTGGGTGTTGTTCTTGGTGTTCTCCGAGAACTCGTAGGTTGGGGCTCGTCAGGCCACAAACATCACACAGAAGCCATTTGTGCTGAGCGATGAGATGCGCCCTAACACGGTCCGACTGGATGCTGGTATTGCACTCCGTACATTGTTCTGCGCCGTGTTGGTCGAGGACGTGTTCCATGTCGAAAGATCGTCCTGGGGGACAGGAAACGCATGGTCGGATATCGTGGATTTGAACCAGATGAGCGTCCAAACCGCCTTCCGCGAACGAAGCCATGCAAAGGAGACAGCGGTCGAGCCCATGGTTAGTGAAGACATGGCTCCAGAGCTCGGTGACCGTCTCCCAAACGTGGCAGGTACGACACAGCGTCAGCCCATAGTCTTTCCGCAGGTGGTCCAGTATAGAATCATCAAATATCATTTGATCACACCCTTTGCACTCCGTTGCAGGATGTACGGTGATGATGTGAGTTACCGGATTGTCGCCCCCGCAATCATCGCATTTGTCAAGTTGATGGGCCTCCACTAGATGGTCGATAATGAAAGGCTCATCCACATCGCACAGTGGGCATTGGTGGTAGTTCACAATGTGATCCTGGTGCTCGGAGGGCTCCCTGTGTGTTCCACAATGGTGGCATGTCCGGTATCCGTGAAGCCTCGTAACGTGGTCGCCAATATCATCTAGCGGTACTCTCTTGTCGCATACCGAACAGATCGTCTGCTGGTGTTCTCTCAGATGCTCGTTAAACTCCTTCAAAAGAACAACAACTTCACAGATTTCACAATGTCCCAAGTGATCTGGCAGTGGCTGCGGGACCCGGAAATATGGAAGCTCGTCTTTGTGTGAAAAGAATGTTTGTGGAAATCCCTTGAACTTCTCGAGCGCTTCCGCTCTGGCGTGTAAGAGATAGTCCCTGGCTTGTTCTAAATGCCACATCTGGGGCCAACGATGTGGTCTAATGTCATTCTGATTTCGTTTGTCCGGATGACATACGAGAGCTGCTCGTTTGTACGCCAGTTTAATCTGTCTGGAATCGTACGCTCCCCACGATAGACCGAGTGCATCAAAGGGACTAAACAGCATGATTGGGCTCCTGTCATGTGTCAATCTCGCCGCCTTACAGAATGTGAAAACAGAAGAGTGCGTACACTGATAAGATCATTCGTGGATGCAAGGACCGACAAACTGGAATTAGAGCACTTGGGGGCTGACTGACTTGATGTTAAACCCGGACAATGCATGTCCAAGTCATGCGTTCAATTCATGCTTGATTCTCTAGTGTAATAAGGGACACCGGCATTGTGGCCATGTACCTTGGTCTGTTTCGTTTTTTTGCGTTAAACAGACGTGTCGACAGCACACCACTCGTTGTAGGCAATAGACCAATATGCCTAGGATTGCTGGCTGCTACGCTGTTGGCCTAACACTTTGTTACGTAGACTAACATCCTCTCCCTGCACGGGCCACAAGGATTCCCGGACTCCTTACGGCTCGTGCCATGTGTTGGTAGATAGGAGTATGGCCCACCCGGGATTGCGTTGGCAAGCACGCACCACTGAGGGGCAAAAGAGCCTAGGGTCCTGAACCTTGTCTGTACAGGCCCGGGATTCACTTCAACCCCATTATCCATAGGCGACGAAGAGGTCGCCAGGGATGGCAGGGCTGAGAGTTTCCCAAAGGCGCAGGTGCTGAGAATGTTAGGTTTGGAGAAAAGGTTGCTGAGACCGCGTTTTCCATGTTGTAACGACATGCAGGAATGCATGGTAACACGAACATACAAGACAAGGCCCCGAGGCGACTGGAAAGAAAGGAAAGCATCCCTGAATGGAGCACAACAAACACTCTTTGATCAATTAACCTGTCGAGTTGCGTGAAGTGCTTATCTTGTGCTTGTAGGTGTATCTGTTCAGTGCACTCACAGGTACAATGTCAGGAGGAATACCCTTTTACGGGCTAATCGTCTGGAACCGTCTAGCCGAGTCAGAGCCAACTACGTACGTGGTGATACATCGTAGAAACTCAGTTACTTGGCACGGACATCCTCATATCCGTGCCACTTCATTCTGACAGAACCCCAGTCGTAGTGCATCGAATTGACGTCGATTGTCTAACAAAGCTAGTACAGGTCGTGGCGAGGCAGTTTCCTCTTTAGGGTGAGTCAGGCAACCAGTCCGGCTTAGAGCAGTTGTTCCCAGCCAGAGTTCCATCACAACAAATTTCACCAAAGGCTACTGTAGCAAGGCATACTTTCTTTTCAAAGTGTTTGAAACCATACCTATCACTCGCAGCCAGTCCTTTTGCGGCAACAACAAGTCAAGTTGCGCGCTGTCCCTGACGGTTCTGGTGGAATTAAGACTAAATTCAAGTCCGTCACATTAACAGCCGGCGAGTTCGAAACACCTACCTGGAGAGACGGGCACCAGATATAGGGTTTTAAGATGACTCGATTACGTTACTTTCCGCGCAACCCTATACGTCAGATGGTTGTTGTTGTTGTATTTTACGCCATGGCGGCAAGAGCGCAACCGCCCTTGCGGCAGACCTCCCGAAGGGTATGTAGCGTGGAGAGCCGTAGGCCTATAACTACTACTAGATACAGTCTAAATCGTCCTCCAAGTCGTGCCTAGAGGCAACTATGTGTTTGAGCTGTCTCTGGGTGCCGCTGGCTTGCCCGAGACAGTGCTTTGGTCGTCCCTAAACCGCGATTCCGCCAGTATTTCCTTTCCTTCGACCCAGAGCCCGCAGGCTGCTGGTTTACACAACGTCCCAGTAGCCGTCCGAAGCATATCGTGATAGGTTATACCGCCACGAGGGAAACCACAAGGGGCGAAACCTCGTGAGGATAGGTTGTAGGGTTTGCTGTTAGGCTCTGTAACAAGCACAGCCGTGTATTACCGTGGCTATACACAGCAACCCTAGTGTCTGTTTGTCTTTTCGAGGGGGTCTTCGATCGTTTGAGGGGAAAAGGTGTTGAGGGAGCGAAGTCGAAAAGTCGATCGGTGGTGTTCAATTTGGGCCCGGAAGTGCCGCTTGCGCCGGGAATGAAGTTCGCCCGGCTCCTTCGGGAGGCTAGATGGAACCTCTGCTTCCTGCCCTACCAGGAAGACTTCATCTAGCCTACAGAAGGCGATGTCAAGTCGGCGGCGGCTCGTTAGGTTGAATAATCGTCGGCTCGAATCAAGGGGAAAATGTGCGTTGTTAAGGGTTTAATTAGCGTATAGCTAATCTGCCCCAGCGCGCGGCGGCAAACCGCGGGAACTGGGGCCCCTCCTTAGCATGACACTAACAGCCCGTGCCAAGCCGGAGAGATGTTTCGTGGAGGTTGATTACGTCAGATGGTACGGCCATGTAAATGGCATAGTTATACGAAAGAGCACAATCAAATGGATAATAGCACCCATCAAGCCGTATGTGTGGCTGGGCAAGACTTGGCCCACTTTGCCCCTACTGACAGGCGAAGTGTCAGAACTTAGAACATGTACCGTTAAGCCATATGTACAAAAGAGAGGACCCCTCATTTGTATAAGGCTATTCTATGTACTTATGTAGTTCCGTCACGAAGGATATGACCGGGGTCATCAACCGCGTAAACACACAAATTCTCCTATGCACAACTGAATCACGACAACAGGGTTAACAGCGCCTATACAACCCCATTAGACAGGAGAAGATACGCAAAGCGATGTTTCTCGAGTATATTCTACAGCAATGCAATTGCATAAGTACTAATGGTCTGACAAAAGGTGGATTGCGCTTTGGTCCGCTGCAATTCAACCACTGTCTCTGCTTCAGCTTGATTATCAAAAATAAACACATGAAAGTCAGGCCATATTTACCACCTACAGATTTCGGATGCAAATGCGGCATTAAATTTGCGAAGAGAAAGCGCCTCAATTTTCTTGCCGGACGCAAATGAGTAGATTGTAGAGAAAGCCGGCGGGAATTTCCTTTTGCAAAACCAATAAGTAAAAACACACAGATTTGAGAATGAACGTGTGCGAACTTCCTATCGCGATGAAAACAAGTAAAAAGTAACAGAACTCAGCGCCAACGCGTGTTAATTTCTTCCCGCGATACGGATTAGTGAAATCTTAGGGGCGCAGGCTAGCGGAGTCTAACCTAATAGCATAGCCTTCCCCTCTAGCCTCGTAGTATTTAACTTTATCTTTGTAAACATAAGTAGTAGAGTTTAATGATAAGAATTTATACTTTGAATAAATTCCTTGCAGTGACTTATCTCTAGGATGTCCCATAGGTGCGAAGTAGTATTTAAGCCTCTTTCTAAATTGATGCTGTTAGATCAAGTTCAGCGAGGCTTCCACCAGGTGTCGATAGAACAACATCATTTCCCACTATATTTCACTGCAGCTTTATATCCCTAAAATGCATCCCAGCAGAGTTTTGAGCGCGGTGATCTATTTCACGCAAGCATTTTTCAGTGAGCAATCCACTCTTTATGAGCAAGTTAGTGGGGAAAGCGCTTGCAAACTTGCCGTCATTAAGGACGATGAATCTCTATGCCCTCTTGTTCGTGGGCAGCCAGAATTTGATTTCCACACTTCGCAGCATAACACCTCATCTGGTCGACAATCCACCACCTGTATTTGGACAGATAATCAGGAAAAGCAATACTGCGTGTTCACAGATCCACACTTCGATCATGGAAAGGGGATGGCCGTGATTACGACCCCAGAGCGTGCCCGACACATCTTCAAATCCATTGCGTCTCTATCAGGTCATTCTAGCTTTTTATCCACGCCATTGTTCAGAACAAGAGCCAGCGGAAGCAAAGGTCGAGGCATATTTGCAACTAAGCACATACCTGCAGGCAGTCTCATCACCCAAGAGCCACCAATCATTTTTCTGGACCGTAATTGGATGGTGGATATCTCATCCGAAGAAGATCGATCAGCGGTTCTAGCATTGGCTGTTGAGAAGTTGCCAGCATCTACACGCCAAACGGTTCACGAGCTATACGCGGGACCATACGAAGAGGCCTTGAAGCAAAGATTGTGGACAAATGGCTATGGTGTATCTGGCGGGCCTACATTGAACTGGCCAGGCTTAGAAAGTGAATCGGATCTTGGTATGATTGCAGTACATGCAAACATATCTGTAAGTTTTTTGATCGCATATGAGCAGTTACAAAATAGCTTGATAGCTAAGATTACAGCAGAAGATCAATCATAGCTGTCGATCAAATGCAGCATCTCAATGGGATTGGGATATGCTTGCTCACAGGCTGTACGCAGTCCGCGACATTGCTGCTGATGAGGAGATCACAATATCTTATATCAACCCTATACAGACCCTCCAGGCGCGGCAAGAATATGCCAAATCCGTTCTTGGTTTCGTATGCGCTTGTAGCCAATGCAAGGCCCCAAGGAAATTTAACGACTTATCTGACGATCGCATCAACGAGATTTTGTTGTTAGAAGATCATTTAGAAAATCGGGAAATCGCCCCAGCTGAACCAACAGCAATGGCTGAATTGCTAGTAAGTCTATACAAGCAGGAAGGTCTGGACTCCTATATTTGCAAGGCGTATGCAATTGCTGCACGCGAGTGGAATGGTGCAGGATATGAGTACCAAGCACGCTTATGGGCATATCAAAGTTTGAAGGCTGGTCTGATCGCTGGTTACGGAACAGGCATGGAAGAATATGTGAATGACATGGAAGCACTGCTGGATGGGGCTAGAAAGCATTGGTCTTGGAGATACCGCGTACATTCATAGGCAAAGCTGCGAGCTTCACAAGTGTCGTTAAGACCTGTACAACGTGAATCACAAGCAAGTAAGACAGACAAGCGAGTAAGACATGAGACTGCGCCGATTGGATAAATTGCTCTCAATATACACATCAACAGCATTGATCCAATCCAAACTTCTTAGAATCCTTATTATCAGATATCTCTTAAACAAACTTGTACATTTTTGCGTTATGTTCTGGGTTACTACAGACGCTGCACTGTCGCTGACCTGTTTCAGCCCTTGGTTTGCAGCCACTAGTGCGACGTTTTTCCTCCTAAACCTGCGCTGCCACGTCTTTCTGTGACGTAGTATCAGAAACCTAGTAACCTAGGCATAGACACCCTTCTATCCATGCCCCTGCATTCTGACAGGACCCTGTTATATTGTATTGGATCGATATCGATTGTCTAACAAAGCTAATGCAGGTCGTGGCAAGTAATTTCCTCTTGATGACGAATTGGGCAACTAGTCTGACTTTAGGCAGTTGTTGCCAGCCAGGGTTCCTTTACAGTAGATTCCACCATTAGTGAAGATAAAAAGATTAAGGTTTAACCTTCTGTATGACTACGCTTTTAATGTTTCGTGATTAGAATTGGTTGCTAAGGATATACCTGTCATTTGCAACGAGGTTTAAGACGCATGCATGAAATTGTTTTCTGTTTTGTTACACCTCCTCCTCCATCCGAAATTGATGCTGAAAATACTTGTCTAAGGGCTATTAAGGATGGCTAATAAACGTAGTTCGCACTCTACAGAGATAATCCTTGAGTCTACTTCCTGTCCTATGTAGCATCATTCTGAAACCGACCTACAAGGAATACCCTAACAATACGGGAAGATACCGTACCGCACACGGATGAAATGTGAACCTACATCGAAGAGCTGTTAAACAGCCTATATGCAGCTTACTTCTGCTGTATTGAAAAACATCTTCTTTTTCTCCCCACAGATCTTAGCGCTACCCTTTCTGTCTTCCGCTTGCCTTTGACTTCTTGCTCTATGGCGCCAGGGACTAGATACAAGCTAGTTAACAATGCGGACGAAAACAACCGTAAAACCTCTGTTGCTTTACGCTTGCAAAGCCTTTTTAAAAAAAATGGCGTTTACTTGTCAATGCTTTTATGGCTCGGTCTTTTCCTTATCTTCTCTCTTAACAAACTAGTTACGGACAAGAACGCTACACATTCTGAATTCAAAACTGTCAACTTTACTGAGGTAGACGTATATCAGGATATCTCAAGCGCAGCCGACGCTGCTTGGCTAAACCTGACACCCCCCGGAACAGGTTACTTATGGGAATACGACATAACACGAAGGCGACCCAAGCCTACCGGGATTGCTATGTTCCATCAGCTCCATTGTTTACAAATGATTCGTTTCGAAGTACAGGTATTTATAGCAACCAATTCTCTTCTTACTTCAGGGCGGACCTGCTAATTAGGAAGCAACATAAAGATCTTGTTACATAAACAAACTGAGGTTCACAGAAATGTGCACGACGATATCGAAAGCGCACATTGGCTACATTGTTTTGACTATTTACGACAGGTACGTGTTCTACTTGTCTCCCTTCCCACTGCAACGCCGGAATAGAAACAGTAGTGAGCTGTTCACTTGCAATGACTTTGGAAGTACTGACATGTCTTTCAAGACCTTACTTTGTCACGCTGACTCTGGCCTTGAGGTAAGATTTAATTCTCTAAGGACTGAAACTTCTCGAAGTAAGACCATTATAGGAAACCAAGATGTTTCAAGGCGAGGAATATATTGACGGTATGGTTCCGCATCAGTGCCGGGATCCACAACCGTTATACGAGAAAACCTTGAGGAGTCGCCTTGACTATGGAGTCTCTGAGGCTACAATGTGAATGTCTTAGGGTCTGTAAACGTAGAGGCTGAAAACGGTCTTTAGAGGAGTGAACTTGAATACAAGTTGTTTTATGGAGGATGTTATATAGTGTATTTCGGTCTAAGGTAGTCCACAAGTGAATGGTCCATTTTCATTACCCTTGTGAGGGTCACGGCTATAGAGAGCAGGCTCAAACAATAGATGGATTCTGATGACCCGTAGGGTCAGGTCTAGATACAAGACGTAACGCGAAGAAGAGGAAAGAGAGATCGCGCTATGCGAGCGGCGCGCCGCCGCAATAAAAAGGGGTCATGGCTTCGCCATGACTCGCGATACCCTTGACACCACCCTGGCACGCGATCCCGTGACAACCCTCGTACAACAACATGGACGAGACGTCAACCACAACGCCTTAAATCAATCTGTTGGTAACTATACCAGG
Organism: Colletotrichum destructivum; assembly: GCF_034447905.1. Lineage (NCBI taxonomy): Eukaryota > Fungi > Ascomycota > Sordariomycetes > Glomerellales > Glomerellaceae > Colletotrichum > Colletotrichum destructivum. The sequence goes on from NC_085907.1 coordinate 454,497, forward strand.
TATCCGTATATACGGCGAGGTGAAGCAACGAAGACTCGTTATATTGGTCTACTTATGATATTGCTTAGTGAGTGGAATACAAAGGGAGGTTATTGCCACGGCCGTTAGAGGCCGATATGTAGCCTTCCGGGCACACGAGTCATCCGGCCGGCGGCCGGACAGCTAATGTTCCGACAGGTTTGGATACGCATTCTTGAACGAGCGATTGCGAAACTGGAGTCTCTCTGCTGGGATAGACGAGTTTTCGGGAAGCATCCAAGACATGAAGCAACCGTTGGTATTCCAACCAGGAGAATCATGGGAGTATGGTGTAAGTCTGACTACCCCTTTCTTCTTGTGACCTACCAGCTTCCTAACCGATGTAGATCGGCATCGACTGGGCCGGCATTGCTCTGGAGCGGGCTTCCAACACGAAGCTCAACGACTATATCCAGGTCAACGTTTGTCAGCCGCTCAACTTGCGTAGCGTCAACATGGTTCCGACCCTGGAGATGAAGAAGGGATTGGCTTATATGCACTCCAGAGAGCGTGGAGGCAACATCAGCGCTCGGAAACACCCTCTTCATCTTCCGCTGGTTGTTAAGTCGGAATTGGAGAACCACGCTTGCTTTAAAAGTGGTGGCGCTGGAATATTTGCAAACCCTCGAGAATACACCCGTACGTCGTTGTTCAAGCTGACTGGGGTCGGACTACAGCGTTGACCCGTCCGCAGGCATATTAGCGGTCTTTTTGAACGACGGCACCTGTCCGCTCACGAAAGCTCGAATCTTAAAGAAAGAAACGGTTAACGAGATGTTCACGGACCAGATTCCGGATGTTCCTGGCTCTGCCGAGAGCGGTGTTCAAGGCGTCAAAACCAAGTTGGGCAACATGCTTCCTGAGCTCTCTGCAGTTCTCGGTGGCTCGCCCCGAGGATGGGGCTTGACGTTCATGATCTCAGGCGGCAAGACTGGGCGATCGAATGGAACCGCCTGGTGGGTGGGGCTGCCGAGTTTATTCTGGTGGTGTGACAGAGAGAACGGTGTTGCTGGGATGATCTGTTCTCACATTTTGCCGTTTGGCGATCGAGCAGTTGTCGAACTTTGGTTTAAAGTAGAAACCACGGTCTATGGGGGACTTCGTGCTACAGTCGAGGATGGACTTCCGTTGTGAGTCTGGTTCTTGTGTCGGGCGGTGTCGGAGTGTTTGTTGTCTTTGACTGAGCACACTTGTAGCTAAATTGCGGATGATCGATGCTGATGTTGGAGCGTACTCGAGAATGCCATGCACTACGTGAAGCACTGTGGAAACTATTGCGTATCAGGCTTTCGGTTTGTTTAAGCTGTAGGTTATGCTTCGCAAAGCGCGGGGGACGTCGGAGAACAAGGTCCACATGGAGCGGACGCAGCGAGGGCCTGTTGTCACGTCGGACAACCAGTTTGTACAACTGTACGCCGCTTAGAGGGCTCAGGTGTGTTGCAGACTGTCAATTTATGAAAGTTGGATTAGGCATATATCGTTACGCTTATGGCGGTGGTAAAAGGGATTTCTGAACCACGATACATGACAGACTGTTTCCTTTACATCTCACGTCTACCGTAGGCAATCCCAAAATGACTTTAAGGCCAGCCCGTACGTTTCCACTGGCTCTACTCCCCAATCTGCGGCTATCCAACAGGGAGAGGCCGGGGATGAACTGTCTCCGGCGCGATGTCTTCTATGGAGGCTGATCTTGCATTCGGACCAAGCCTGGCGGCACTGTTGGTTTGCCCTGGCGTTGTCCCCTCGTTGACGCAGCATTACGGCTCCCGCCCGTCTCCCAGTACATGGGCTTTCACCTAAACAGATGCTAGGTGAGTGGATAAACGCACAACAAGGGTGGCGTAAGTCACACGCTGAGGTGTGTGGAGAGAAATCTGACCCCTGCAAGTGCGTACCACCTCGACAGTCTTTCATGGACCTGGACTGGCCATGTTGAAGAACCCATCGATCTATCAGTGGGTACGAGAGCTGCAAGTGGCGACCTGCACTCAGACCACCGTAGAGTCGGCGGTTGGCTGAGGTGCTTTCCCTACTCCCTACAGTGCTGAAACAGGCTGACAGCAATACTAAATGTGCCAATTTTGGAGGCGGCGACGCTTGTGTGTCTTTGGCAATTTATCGAGTGCTACGGTTAACGAATGTCGTCATGTAGCTCGTCAGCATGAGGGTCCAAAAACATCTAAGGCTGGAAGTCCCCGAGGGAAAACAGCGGAAACCGGCTTAGCTCTCGGTCGTAGTACCACACACACACACACACAATTTATTACGCCCGGCGGCAAAGCCGAGAGGGCACCTAAGCTGATTACATGTACCTTGCTGAGCTTGTGTCCTTGTCTCCTTGAAGCCCATAAGTGATGTCTCCATTTCCTGCTTGCACCTCCATATCTGCCGTCTCGCTTCGGATTCCCGTGGTTTAGATGTATTATTAGCATGCCACCTTGAAGCCTATTCTCCAAGTGTTCAGCGTCCTATCTACGGCGGCTGAAGCGGTGCCTGCTGTCTGTGGCACGGGTTGTTATGTAGTTAGGTTTATGTCGAGTTTGATGTGTTAGGGGGTTGATCTCTATTTCCGCCTCCCATCACCTTGCGTCTAGCCGACCTGTTGCCAGCGCAAATCGAATCGTCGCTCGGACCGCTTGCATGTTTGGCGTCCATTTGTCGTCGTCCGATGGACCCTTGCCTCCTAGGTAGAAGGATATGTTGCTTCTCTGTGTTTCTGTGCATTCGAGCATTTCTCTGCGGTGTGTCGTCCATTTGGTGCATCGGAAGAGAAAATGCTCAACCGTTTCAGCTGCCTGTCCGCATCCACAGATGTGCGAAGACGCTGCGTCGATCCGATGAAGATAATAATTCAGTCTCGCCATTCCGGTTCTGAGTTGTGCAAGCGTGGTCGCTTCTTTCCAAGTAAGCTTGTCGTAAAGTTGGCGGGTATGCTTCCCTGGCAGCGCTTTGTCGACTCGTTTGGAGAATCGTCCGATCTTTTCCGGCAGCACTCTTTCTGGTGAGCACTTTGATCGTGCTACGTTGAGCGTCGTTGACTTCGCCGCTGGGAAACGTGCCTGCGGAGTGGCTCCCTCTTTGGTCGCTTCGCGCGCTAGTGTCTTTGCCTGCTTAAGCAGTTCGTCTTCCTCACTAGCGGCCTTCCACTGTACTGTGATGGCGTTGTCGTCCTTTCGAAGCTCTTCCACAGAATCGTAGATGCACCGTATAAACTCCTGCCCGGACTGTTGGTGCGGTCGTTTCAGCGTAAGCGCCGCCGCTTTGTTACTTGTCGTCACCGTGATCCTCTCGCTCGTGAGGCCTGACAGTGACCTCCGCAGCGCGTATGCCATGGCTGCCAGCTGTCCACTGTAGGGATTCTGTTCTGACCTCGGGCCTAACGTGAAGGAGAAAGGCTCAAGTTCGGGGCCGTCTCGCCGCTCCGACCCTTTCTGAACGACACCGCCAACACCTACTACTCCGTTTCTTGCTGAACTGCTGACCGCGACACGGACCGTGCTAGTCGTATCGGACTCTCTTGTCTCCTCCTCACCGATTTCAACCTTGAGTCTCTCTTCCCATGGCAACAACGTAAGCGGGTTGATGGTCTCGATATTTTCCATCGGCACGTCCTTCAAAGCCTCCGCCACCTGGAAGAGAGGCGAGCGGTAGGAGTTCCGGAATTTTCGCATTTTGGATGTCACCCTGCGGAGCGGATTCGTCTCTGGTAGTGTGTGGATATCCGCCCACATCTTGACTGCCTTCCTCCAGAAGCGCTCTTTCGCGGTGAGTATGTGAGCCTCCGCTTCTGCCACGCTTGTCGCGACCGTGAGAAACGTGCCGACTATCGCCTTTGCCGATACTCTCTGTACTCTGTTGATGGGCCCTATGAGCTTGTCCTTGTACGCGTGCATCCATACGTTAGAGGCGTAGTCCACCGCCGGCGCCACCGTCGCTGTGAATAGCTGTCGCGCCGTCGCTGGTGACAGGCCCCTCAGTCGCTGTAGCTCGAGTGCGGCTTTCAGTCCTTTGGACGACGCTTTCGCAATGTGCTCTTTGTACTTGAGGCCAGCGTCCATGATGACGCCGAGAACCTTTGCGTGCTCCTTAGGATGGACGGCCTGTCCTCTGACCGTGAACGGTTCCGGGTCAGACTTGTAGTCTTTGCGGGTAAAATGGATGATGGCCGTCTTGTCCGCCTCGAACGTCGCTCCGCTCCTTCTCTCCCAGTTGAGCGCATCGCTGATGATGGCTTCGATGCCCGCGCGGTTGTCCCGAGCTGTCCGTCCGGTCACCCATGCCGTAAAGTCGTCGACAAACGCCATCGCTCCTCCGTTGCTGTCGATGCGTCGTTGCACTAGGTCTGCGTTGAAGAAGAGGAACAGAATTGGGGACAGCGGCGATCCCTGAGGCAGGCCTGCCTGGGGTAGGTTTCGCCTCTCCGACGATTGTCCGTTGACTTGGATCGTTGCCGTTCGGTCGGAGCAGAAGGCCGATACCCACCGGAGCAGTTCCTCGGGAATCCCTCGCGCCCTCATCCTCTGGATCAGCCTTTCCTTGCAGACGCCATTGTACGCTCCTTTCACGTCGAAGCTGACCAGACTGAGCACGCGCCGGCCTCGCCATGCCGTGTATACCTGCTCTTGAAGAAGCAGGAGTGCTTGCTCGGCTGACCGTTGCTTCCGCGCTCCGAAGTGATTGGTCGGTAGGAGACCGTGGCTCTCGACCGCATGCGATATCCTCTCCGCCATCACCGACTCCAGCACCTTTCCCAGTGTAGCTAACAGCGAGATCGGTCTCCATGCTTTTGCCAGCGTGTAGTTGTCTTTGCCCGGTTTCTTGAGCGGTATGATCTTTGCATGTCTCCACTGGTGGGGCAATGTTCCTTCTTCCAACGATGCCCGAAAGATCGACAAGACCCAGTCCCGCACCACCGGCCAGATCTGCTTCCAGACCACCGCCGGGAGCCCGTCTTCTCCGGGTGCCTTCCACGGCTTTGTCGCAAACAGCTGGCGGGGTCCACCACAATCTCCGCCTCAATTGGTTCCGCCATGACGGGAGGGTAAGACACCTCCACTCACACCACCAACTTCTCAAAACAATAAACCAACGACAAAAAAAGTAAAAGACGGACAGCAGAATCCGAAATCGGTTTTTCTCTCCTGCGTCACATACATCTTTCCTCTCGTAGTACCATTTCTGGACAATTTTGGTTATTGCCAGTGGGGCCGGGATGTTGAAAGTATCAACGGGCGCTTGTATCCACATCGGAGCCTGTTGTGGCTCTGCGGGCCAACAAAAGACACCGGATGGCAGTTTCGGCTGGCGCTTCCCTGGGGCGCCGATACGTTAGTGTGGGTATGGATAACAAACGGACTCTAGACTTATTCCGCAGTCTGTCGTCGGCTTTTAGAGCCAGTTTTGGCGTCTGCCCTTCGCCCGGCAAAGCAAAGCAGAAAAACGATCTTCAGTACAGCACGACAGAGTATCGAGCATGAGATCCTTCGAAGATCTCCGAGCCGTACTCACGTTCACCGTCTTGTGGCGTCAGTAATCTCTATGTAGCTTCAAAGCCGTTTCAGACTCTGCGCGCCATCGCAAAGTGTGCCACATAGAACAACGGAAGCCCGAGATGGCTCTCACCTCGTTTCTGGCCATCCTTGCACTATCAAGTTCACCTCTACAACCAGGCTTGTTCACAGCCAAAATTGGCGCTTGACGGGTGACGTTGGCTTCATGGGCCGCACGTTCGTGAAAATCAACATCCCTGGCGTCTCCGGAACCCCAGCGTCCGATATGAGTTCGTCAGAGCTTCCGCAACAGCAGCAGTCGTCAGTTTCAAGGTATCCCGGTCCGTTCCAGATTTCTTTGCGTTGACCAAAGAGAGGTCCGGACCTGGAGATTCTCTTAAAGAGGCTGTTGACGGCATCACTCAATATTATTTGCGGATGAATTTACTTGTCTCTGTGAGTGGGCCATCTGGCTCCAAAGATGCCAAAAAGCCTTTTGAGATTTACCCTTCATCTTACTTTTCAGCCTGGAGCTTTTTTGACTCCTTAGCTCAGCATCATGACGTGATGCGGAGCCATTAATGGATGTTCTCAACGTGTTCTGGCTGTAGCCTTGCTAAATGGTAATAGCACTTGTGTCATCAATTACCGGCCGATCAATCAACCTACAGAAGCTAGAATTTTCTGTTTGTTCAGTTTCTTAAATTGGACACCTTGTCAAAGAGCCACTTTTGGCTTTCATGATGGGTGTTGTTCTGCTGTTGGCTATGTTCCAAATACACAACCATTGGGAGAACTCGAAATCTTCGGAAACCGAAGAGATGTCGACCTCAAATGCGCTGTGCAAGTTGATCGTCGAATTTCCGGTCTTGATCTTCCAGTTGCCTCGACATGATTTTCATCCTGCTCCTGCTGACAGTCAACCGAAGTAAGTATCTCAAGCCTTTCGCAGCTTTACATCGAGAAAGCAACACAGATAATCAGACTAGCTTATCAAATCTAGCATTTGTATTCTATTCTCCCCTACTCCAACAAATCTGTTTATGGAAGGGTGATAATAAGAACAGGTGAAAGCCAATTTTGCGCCAGCAATTAGCAACAAAAACGACTATTAACCCACAAATGACACTGCCTCAGCGTTTTGGAGCTTATGGGGGGCAATATGTACCAGAGAGCTTTATAGCGTTCTTGTCAGCACTTGAAACCGCCTTCATCCGAGAAGCCAACGATCAGAGCTTTTGGGACGAGTACCGAAACCATTACGACTACATTGGACGGCCAGGTCGTCTCCATTTGGCCGAGCGGTTGACGGCGTATGCCGGCGGCGCAAACATCTGGTTTGCTCGAGAGGACCTTAATCACACTGGATCTCACAAAATCATCAACGCCTTAGGCCAAATTCTCTTGGCTAGGCGGATGGGAAAACAGAGAATTGTCACAGAGACGGGATCGGGTCAACATGGGGTTGCTACAGCTTCTTTGTATGCGAAGTTTGGCCTAGAATGCGTGGTCTATGTTGGATCGGTGGGAGATTGTAAACACTACTTGACTTGGTTTTATATTAATTGATACATTTGATACATGAAGAAAGACAAATCACCGCAACCGACGAATGTGTGGAAAATGAGAATGCTAGGTGCTAAGATTATCACAGTCAAGACAGGAAGCCAGACACTGCGGGACGCGATGAACGAGGCGTTGTGTGCTTGTGCTGCGGATGACGGCAAATCGTTTTATCTGGCCGGCACACCGATAGGACCTCATCCAATTCCTTTTGTTGTGCGAACCTTCCAGTCAGTCATTGGGGTGGAAACAAAATTGCACGCCCTGAAGAAGATAGGGCAGCTTCCAGATGCGGTTGTCGCGTGCGTTGGCACTGGGGCAATTGCGGTTGGGCTGTTCTCTCAGTTTCTGGATAATACCACAGTCAAGCTAGTGGGTATTGAGGCGGGTGGTGATGGCGTACATACCTTTTCACATAGTGCTGCTTTATCATCAGGAAGCAGGGGTGTCTTCCAGGGTACCATGACGTATGTGTTGCAAGATGACCACGGTCAGATCAGACACAGCCATTCTATTGCTGCCGGTCTGGATCACCCTGCCGTCGGGCCTGAACTGAGTTCTTGGAAGGATTCCGGGCGCGTTGACTTCGTTACAGCAACGGATGAAGAAGCATTGAATGCTTTCCGGTTAACAGCTCAACTCGAGGGGATCATCCCCGCATTGGAGGCCGCCCACGCCATTCATGGTGCCGTGGAACTGGCCAGGTCGATGTTACGCAGTGACAACATATTTGTTTGCGTCAGTGGAAGTGGCGAAAAGGACACTCATACAGTTGGCGGTTTAACTGTCTAGGATGGAGCTACGAGGTGCATTTGGTGACCGCAGTCAAGTGTTTCTTCAATCAATCAAATGTAATGGTTACTTACATTTAATGCCGGACCATCTCGCTCACTCTAGCAAAGTAGGTGCATATCAGACGGAATCCAAGTTGTGAAAAAGTGCGTTCCACTACGTCTGGCGTCATCGTCAGGCGTGCACGGGCCAAAAGACCCCCCCATGTTGGGTCTTGTAGCCCGTGCATGCGAAACCTAACGTTAGAACCGTTGCGGTTCAGCGGAAGGTTGCCTCCAGTGAGCACACTGGATGCTGCTTGAAAAAGCAGTAGGACGATGTGGCAGACCTTCTCGTGGTGTCCGGTGTCAGTAGGAGTGGTGGGTGTGGCGCGGTGCGTCGCGCGCGGTCGAGAACCGCGGCTGGACGGTGCTGTGAAAAGTTTTCATCGGCACTCTCGAGCCTACAAACGGACTACGCGATCAACGACAACCGCACCACCCACGCCATTTCCGAAGCCAACAAGCTACATGGGGGATACTGGCGTAAGAAAACCATCCGATTCTTCATTGACTGACGTCAATGAAGAGACAGGACACCCTCCGGCCCATCCGGCTCTGGGCTCGGGAGGCGGACGGGTCGAGCATCTGAAGCATCGGCGCGTCTCCCGGCGAGGGCTTGGGACAAGCCTACGTGCTCTGGTCGAGCGTAATGGAGGTTGTTAAGACCGACGGGTTGACATGGTGTCAGCAGACTTGTTAAGCTTCGAGCACAGGAAAAGCGGCCGGACCGATCCCGAGGACACAGCGCACCGCGATCGAACATCATACGGCAGACATGGGTTGGGTTAGTGGACAGAGTGCGAGTAGCCGTGCCGGCGTGGCGGTTACTCTGCGCCTCTGATCTGCAAGACATGGTCGGCTGCGAGTCGGAGACGAGTCGCGGTAACGGGAAGCTGGACCTTGGGTTGCACCCGGGGTTTCCGGTGGGCCGTAGCACCGTGGTCGTGACCAGAAGGCAGCGGGGGAGCTACGTTCCCAGCTCGTACCTGGGCCGTCGTGAGGAGGGAAAGGACTGGTATGTCGGACACGTTCCCAGCTCGTACCTGGGCCGCCCTTGGGCGTGGTATCGCCGGTGTGTCCGGTGTACCGAGATGCCACGTCCCTCCGATACGACGTGGTATCGCCGGCGTAGTAGCCCCTGCACTTGAGACCTGCGGAGACGACACGGTGGCTCGAGAGGACGGAGGCGCATGTCGGTCGGCTCAGAGACGGGATTGCCGTTGCGGCCGGCTTAAGGTGCAAACTCGGATGACGCGACCGTATGGCCCGTACCGGATACGGGGCGGCACCGTCTCGGCTTTGCCTGGGGACGAGACACTCCTGTGGGAAGGTCTCCAAACGGAGCAAAAGGCTAACGGGGTCGTTAAGGCGTAGCCACGGCCGGCCGAGTGGCTTCCCGGAAGGAGTGGGTTGTTCGGGGCCGTCATCAGGCCGTCGCTGAACGCTAGTCTGGTGGGAAAGCTGGCGACCGTCGCGGCAACACTGGGCGACCGGGAGAAACAGAACCTGTTCACAGCTGAGCTCGCTGCCATCCACAGAGCTCTGGAGGCTCTCCCAGAGAGTCTAAAATACGGCAACATCGCGATACTGAGCAGGAACAAAGCAGCCGTACTAGCAGCCAGCAAGCCCCGCCAGCAGTCGGGACAAGCAGACATACAACGCATCTACGAGAAAGCCAGCAAGCTCAGGAAGGCAGGCAACACCGTCTCGATCGGATGGATCACGCCCGATGCAGATCCAGAACTGATCCAAGCGGCCAAGAGGGCCGCGCAGAGAAGCGCGAACCCGAGCTCGCCACCGATAAAACGTCCGTACCGAGCAGCATCAACAACACTCGCCATAGCAGTGAGAAACCAAAGGCACACCTGGACAATCCCAGCAGGAGTCGGAAAGTACAGCAAGAGAATCGACGCAGCACTGCCAGGCAAACACACACGAGAACTGTACGACCCGCTGACGGCAGCACAGGCGAAGGTGCTGGCCCAGTTGAGAACAGGGATGACGCGGCTGAACGGGTACCTACACAAGATCAAAGCAGTGCCATCAGGAATATGCCCTTGCGGGCAAGCAGAGGAGACAGTGGGGCACTTCCTGTTCCGGTGCACAAGATGGGACCAACAGCGAAGGGAAATGCAAAAGAAGACAGGACAACGGACAGAAACCCTTCCCTTCCATCTCGGAGGAAAGTCACGTACAGACGCAAATGAATGGGAACCTTGCATGGAAGCAGTGCAGGCGACGATCCAATACGCACTGGCAACAAGACGGCTTGACGAAAGGGCCTAGGCCACCATCGACAACCCTATACCACATACTAACCATCCAACTCGTGCCCGACAGCAGGTTCGCGCCAGCGGCTGAAGATAGGAAGCTGGGCACCTGGAGAAAACACCTTCACGGACGACTTGCTACTAACCCCACGAGATCACAGCATAAGAACAAAGACCAGAGTGAGGTTGAATTCAACAAGGAGCTTATGTAAGGGCTAAACGAGATATGTAACAAAGCGGATGTAGAGGGTTTAGGCATAAGTGTGACAGTTGCCCTTAATGGGGCGTAATAAAATCATCATCATCATCGTCAGCGCCAACATTTGGGTTCAACAAGAGGTATTGACGAGTATGAAGAACGACGACGAAAACCCCTTATACTGGTATGTCCTTCGCAGACTTAGTAGTCGTGCTTGCACAAGACAGGAAAATCTGCATATTCTGATGATCGTTGTGATGAATGAGCCGGGTTAGGCCTGGCAATAGTTACCATCGTCTGCCGTTTATAGAGACCTTTTTGTCCTTGTTTGATATATCACACACAGAAGATCAAGAAAAATCAGAAACGAAGAGTAGTCGAATCAAACAAAGTTGACCAACGTTTGTTCTTTGTTGCGCTATCGATACTAAAACAGAGACAGCATTGGATGACTGCTTCGCTTCTGCTGACGGAAAACCGCTACAGCCTGAATCTCGGTCGTTTACGGCTGGCCTCATCATTGTCATTATCTCGACACCGTTTCTTACGATGATCAGAGGTACCGAAGCACTGCTCGAGCTTCTGGCTCCGCACCAGCTGCTGAACGGTAAATGGTGAGCCGCTGATATCGCGGCCCTCGTCGGGAGTCTCCCACAGACAGACGGCCAAAGTCTCCTGCAGACTGGCGACACGAAACCTCACTTCCAAGACGAAATGGCCGTCTGGACAGATCGTCGGGTATGGCGCAAAGTCACCCGCTACTTCGTGGCCGCCGACACGGAAGTGAGCCTTGCTTCTGGCGAGTTGCGACATGAAATCCTTCAGGCTTGCAGAGTGGGCACGCAACCGACAACGTATGTGTCCGCAGCACTCGTACGCTCCATCAGAAAACACATATGGCTGTGAGGCACACAGCTTAAATACGAACAGCTCTGCCCTTGCACACAGCCGCAGCCGCTTCAATGCTGGCAGGTCTTGGAAATTGCATCCATCATCACGTTCAGGATCGTCAAAGCTGGACAGACTATCCAGCGGCGGTTCGGGGCCGTCGAATTCGACGTCAAAGCGGAAGAACTCACCCGATCGACCAACCTTTTTGTGTGCGACGAGTCGTTGCCAGGCTTTCTCGTCACTTCGAAGGGCCCGAAAGGCCCGCGCTAGGCGGAAGGGGAAGTAGCCCTGCCATCCCCCGATGGGTTTTTCCCCCCGAGAGAAGCCTGTACCCACTGAGACCAGGAGGCTTGGGTCGGGGGCTTCGGAGAAAAGCGAAGCAACCTCTTGCAAAGCGATCGAGGACGGGTTGTTGGCCACCAAGCCGCCGTCTTGGAACGTGCCGAGGCCGTTGATTGACCAAGGCGTGAAATAACTGCGCGGCCCCGTTAGCAACGATCGGCTGTGTAGCAATCGGTTGTGTAGCAATTGACGGTGTTGCTGCAATGAGATGGCCAGTACTGACTACGGAGCGGCGGTTGCACACCGGATGCTGCAGGTCAGATCAGCCACGACACGGGCAAGATGCAGGCGTGACGTATGGACGCCGAGAAAGCACGCACATCTCCCACAAAGATACCTGCCCGCCGCTGTCGGTCGTCGTCAATACCTCGTACTCTGTGAATCCCATCAGCATTGGTTTGCGGTATTTGGTCGCGTTATTGGATCGCGTTATCAAGTCGCATCATCGGACCGCGTCATCGGAAAAGGGAAAACTACCGTGATCTCCGACCCGTTGGCCTACTCCGTTGTAGTTGGTGAAGATGCAGGCGCTTGCATCGTGCACGGTGGCGACCGTCATCCCGACCATGGCACCCATCGTGTCGGCGGCCGAGTAGTCGACGAGGCTTCTTTCCGACCCGAACATGTCTCGCAACGCCTGCTCGATGTGTTGCGACGGATACCTGCTATCGAAAAGAAGCAACGCCGCGGCACGAGCAATTGTAGCAAAAAAGGGTATCTGCATCATCAGTCGTATGAGAGAACCTATGATGGGGATGGACGGGACCCCGCGGGGCGTGAATGCCTGGTTTGATAGGGACTCGAAGCGGGCAATGCACTCATCCACCGTCCAGCCGTTGATGCAGAGAGCACCGGCGCTGATTGCGCCTGCGACGACTTGTCAGCTAAGAATCAACTCACACATGCAACAGCAACGTTCCACGACAAACCTGAGCTGGTCCCGAAGACGACGTCAAAGTTTTCCTGCACAGGGTGGTCCGGCAGGCCAATGTCGTCTTCGAGCTGCTTCAACAGCTTTAGGGGATATTTTCCCCTGGTCCCGCCACCGTCAATACACAACACGCGGACCGACGCGGTGTCCGGCTTCACTCGTATCTTCATGCCGACGTTTCGTCCGCAAAGAATACACTCGTCGACATTGATCAGCCACGGATCGGCCGCACTCGTGTCACCAAAGACCTTGACACAATTCATGCACTGGCCGTGGCCACACTCGGGGAAGAACTGCGGGCGGCGCCGGAGACAATGAAAACATGTGCTGTCAGACCGAAGCCGTCCCCAGTCCTCCGCGAAGGCGGCGACAAGCTGTCGATGGAGTGACGCCGCGGACTGGCCCATCGTCAGCTGCCGGAACATACGGGCCATCTGGGCCTCGATCATCTTGGAGAATTGAGACGGCAAGACGAAGTCGGTGGACCCTTCGTGCGCCAGGACGGCGGCGCCACACACGTTGTAGCACACATCTTGGTAGAACATCTGGAAGACATCGCGCGGGTCGAAGACTGCGGATGGTATGGTCAGTAACAGTCAGATCGACCAAAGCCCGCGGACGTACGGTGCATGCCCGGGGGATAGTGGTCCAGCAGGAAGCTGGAGGCGATGACAGGCACGGCGAATCTTTTCAATGCGTCGACGGAGTCGCAATGTGTGAGAAACCGCGCGAGGTGTGCTTGTAGATCTGCCGCTACCGGGTTGTCCAGCCGAGAGACGGCGAGGAAGCTGAGGGGCGGAGCGTCGGCATCACCGAGTTGCTCCGTGGCGTGGCGTAGAAGACCGGCGAGATGGGTGGCCGAGAAAAGGCAGCTGGCGAGGACGCGCTCGACTCTTTTCGTCTCGGTCATGTAGGAAAGCTCATTGCTCAGCATGTCCCAACGCAAGGAATGGAGATGGCGTCGCAAAGACTTGGGAGACGTGTCGGCCAGGCTGATGACGCGAACGCCGTGGAACCGTTCGGACACATGGACGTTTGTCCTCTTGCGGACGGCCTGTAATAACTGGCTGCGTGCAGAGTTCTCGTCGCCGCCGTTCGTGACGACGACCAACCAGGGACGCACGGCCGATGTCGACGGCGTTTCTAGCTTCAACCACGACGCAAGCCGCTGGGCGACGATCTCCACACCGCCGACGTCGTCGGCGAAAAAGCAGACCACATCTGCAAACGGGAAAAGCATGCGGTTGTAGACATGGTCGACAAATTCCACCGCTGTGGACGGGATGGCTACGCTGTGCGCGGTCGATAGTGACCTCGTGACGAGTTCGTGACAGAGCGTGGATTTTCTCGGCCTCCCGAGCCGTTTATGTGGGGGGATGTCGGCGTCGGCAATCAGGGTGGGCCTCCCGCCGGACACGCTGGCCGGGGCCAGAGAAAGATGGATTTCGCCGTGACCCCTGGTTGTGTTGGGTCGGGCGATGTCTACTCCAAGTCTTTGCATAACGATCCGCTTGGTCGCATTTCCTATCAACACGAGTGTACTTGGGTACTGGCTATCCGGACGCGGCAGACTCTCCAGCAGTCTCTGGGCACGGGTTGAACTTTCGACAACATATGCCTCGTCTTTGGTTGACACGCGGAGCCAGCCGGTGTGTTTACAACGGTTCATGGTGTCCATGGGGTTATGTCCGCCAGTCTGCTACAAAGGAGACGGCACGTCTGTCTTATAGTAGTGGTAGACGGGCAATTCGGAAGCCAAAACGAGCTGTGGATAGATGGGCTCGAAGGCCGATATACTGGGGAGATCCAAAATTGTCTGTAGCCACTTGGCCAGCACTCTGAAGACACTTCCGGCCGAATGATTAGGTCAAACCCAGGGTGATTAGGTCCGTACAGAGTCTATGTTTCTATTCATACGCCTTTCGACAACGGCCCATCAATGCTGCAATACTACAGTACATAACGCCAAGACGCAAGAAACTCAACCTTCACGTCGCCCAACGAGACGTTTCCGGGTGAGGACGCGAACTCACACGAGTGTTCGCTAATGTAGGTGGAAACCCTGGAGTGCTGGCACATAATTGCAACATGCCACTCACGTCTGTCCAACCAAGCCGGTGTCGGCTACAGAGGCAGCTGCAGTAGGGCCAGTTGACGTAGCGTCTGCTGTCCAAGTTCCAAGCCCATAGTGGATCGTGCACATACCCCAGACCATCTTCCGTTGAAGCAGGAGGGCTCGGCGTTGGATAGTTGGAAGAAGGGTCGCCTGCGACTTGGCTTTTCTCGGGGGACGTGGGGTCATCGAGACTCCGAGGGCTATGGTGATCGTGGCGAACTTCGGGCATGTTCTCTTGCGGAACGTCGCACGAAGTGGGTGCATGCGACGTGGGTGATGATGGCATACTGTTTCTCTTGGCAGTAGACAACTTGGCCTTTTTTCCGCGAGTCGCTCGAGGTTTGCGCGTTGGTTGGACCCCCGTCAAACCTGCGTCTACAAGCTTCCAACAGGAGCCTTTACCGTCCAGTCGTCGGAAGGCCTGGTTGTCCACAGGTTAGCAGGATGCCACTTCCACTTCGCGTCGCTCTCCTGCAAAACGTCAACGAACCTCGTTCAGGCAGAGGTTCGAGCGAACACTGTTCTTCCATCCTTTGTTTCCCTTGTTGGCTCTCCAGGTGTTTCGTTTGAACCAACCGTAGAGTTCGCTGAGCCTCATCTGCTGCGTTTCGCTGCTGAGAAGTGCCATGTGAATGAGCTCCGCATATGTCGTCTTCCGTCCGTTTTCGTCCACCCTGGTGGTGGTAGTCGGCGATGATTCGTCGGCTACCTTGACCGGCTGTGGAGACGGCTCCCCGCTCAAGTTGTGCTGTGGCATGCAAGTTTGTGCCGGCATGCGGCGTGGCTTGACCCACTGGTCGGCGTGTACATCTTGATGAGATATGAGACGCTGTAATTTTTGAGGAAATGTAGGGGAATGGATTTCCGGAGAAACGGCTGATGCACGGGCGGGATCCATTGATTCAAACTGGTTTGCTGTGCTGGCACATGATAGCCCGGCGTCGGAAATACAGTGTTCGCTAACACGCAAACTCGTGGAAGTCGCATCGACTCTCCAGAGACGCCCTTCTCCGACCGATGCTCTTATTTTCTGGCTGTCACAGCACCCATTTCCCTACCTGCAATATGGAGTGGTCGATGACGTCGGAATAAATATCCAAAAGTGGCTACAATTTATTACAGTATCCAGATTGAAAAGCGGCTCCGCTTGGCAACGCTCCTCCGCTCGCTGCGGACATCGCCGGGATATCGAGAGCAACCGCCGAAAGTGGCGCAACAGAAGCCTCGGCCGCTGGGTGCTAGGTGAATGGTGCTAGGCATAGTATATAATACAGGGAGCATGTTCTGGCTCTTGTATGGGCAGGTCCAAAAACGGCACTCGTTACCAAGAATCCCATGTCAGACAACAAGAACCGGACACTGCTGACGGGAAGCCTAAGAAGCCGAAATGGGATGTCTTCGCTGGGGCGCAACAGCAGCCGTTTGTGGCCTTATCTCGTTCCCAGCCTTCCACCGAGGCGCACGGGCCCTTCCACCTTCCTACGCCCACAGCACCACATGCGTTGGCAGGAGCCTGAAAAGAATGCTCTGGCCAACAACCAAAAGCAACTATTTGAGGCAGGTAATCGTGCACGTAATCATCAGGAACAGCCAGGTGCACATTTGTGCACTAACGAGGAGCATCGGAGAACGGCCGACCGCCTCAGGAAGCCGTTTCCTTTTCTCCCTTGGCACTGCTGTGGGAACATGGCTAAAAATCGATGCGGTTTATCGATCGCCGCTCATTTCATTGTGTAGCATCCGGCAAGTGATTCTGATCCCAAGCGCCAATAGTATCAGCACCATGACGCCAGAAAAGCGCGAACCATCTCTTGCGAGGTCTCTTCTTAGCCTCTTGCGAGATCTCGGTTGTTCTCTGCCACCATAGGCAGAAGACGGCTTTACAAAGCCCCGTTTGAGAGGCCGCAACTCCACTTGATAAGGATAGACGGCCGAAACCGCCGGTGCTGCTTGCACCAGGATACTGACCAAGCAGAGCAACCAAATGACAATGTAGTTGTTACGTCACGTTTTGAAGTCTTTCATTTCATGTGATCTTAAACAATAAGACCAGCATATCAGCTACTTTCAAGATATAGCTGCCATACCGCATACCCTTAATGATATCCTCACATGGAACCCCCTGCATCTGTTGTTTCTTGAACCAATGTCCTACAGTTGCGCATCATGACTCATCACGCTGCCTTGTGAAATCTCCAAACCTGTCACAACACGAGCGTCTCATAGTTTCAACCTTTCCGTCATCCGCGTCGATACTTAATCCTCGTCAGTGATTGAGATCCACTCGCCGCCGAAAGAATAACTTCGTAGGAGATGATCTCCACTGCCGGGACTTACCGTTATGCATTGTTCCTCGGCCCAGGGTAGGCAGGCGGTGGAAAGGGCGGCACGTCAATGGCCATGGAGGACAGGCGGTCGACCTCCACCGTTGTCGTCACGAGAACTCCCTCACCTGTTTGTCGGGGCGCGGAATCGCTGTCTTGTTGCTTCCGCATTCGGCATCGTCTCAATCTATCAAAAGACCAACGCCACATTTGTTTCGGAGTCTCTCTGTGAAAAAAGCTCTCCGACGATCCGGGACGACGTCGGGACGCGATGTGGACAAGTAGCAAACGCAGAGTGGGCAAACTCGCACATAGCATCGCCATGGACTGCTTGATGAATGACCATACCACAATGTCGACATGGTCCCACGTCTCATCGAACGTAGTACTGTACTCCACCAGATACTTGATCCGGATGGCCGATGTCACGCAGGCGCTGCCTACCATGTCAGCCCTTTTCAACTCCCCTTCTGCCATAAGGTGGGTATCCTCACAAAGAACCGACGCTGAACAGCGCAATAACTGCCAGGCGCCGCGGGAGAGAAATCTTCAGCTGCCAAACGTGGGGGATCGGCAGGAGTAAGATGGCGATATCTTCCGCCATGGCCAGTCCGCCGCTGCTGAATCCCACCGCCTGCAAGTTCAGACAGCGGCGGTCGGTGATGGTGCGATCCCAGATCGATTGTACGGGCGTGCATTGCACCGCAAATGGGATGGTGAAGAGCGTGCCGTGAAGCAGGAGGATGATCTCGATGCCCTGAGCGATTCTCCGGAAGGTTTGTGACGGGAAGATGCGGCGGAGGAAAAGCACGATCGACAGCTTCACGGCGGCTTGGAGGACAGTGTAGACCAAGTTTCCAACGTAAAGCATATGACTCGACGTTAGAGCGAGGCGTCACAATCAATCGGCGGGCCCGGGTTCCCGAACCTTGCGGATAACAATGCCGTTCCCCACCGGTATCGTCCAGTAGTGCATGCCGAAACCAATGCTTGTGATGTGCAGGTAGACTGCAGTCAGAGTGATCATCAGGACCTGTTGGTTGACATTAGACTAGTTCGCTGGGGGAGTTGGGCCACTTACCGCCGCGAAGATGGTCGTATAATCGTCCCCCCACAGGCCACCGGCGTACTTCATCCTCGTAAAAAGGCGAAGTGCCACGATGAGAAACACGAGACTGCAGCTGATGATAAGCGTACGTCGGACTTCCAACCTCCGCGATTCCTTGGGATACGCTTCGCATAGGACTCCTTCCACCGTTGCTGCAGCTTCACCAGGTTAGAATGGTATTGTGAATGGAGACGGCTAAGCCAACTTAGTTGATCGCCAAACGGACAGTGTGTTTGCACACATGCCGATAGTTCCGCCTGGACGGCAATGCTAGAACAGATACAAGCAGTCACGTCTTCTGGATCGCAGGCGGATATCAAGAATGTGCTGCTGATACACTCAGACTAGATGGATGACTTATCAGCATGACAGAGACCTGGATGATGACGCAAAGACTCACAGCACATGTCGAAACCTGCGAAAGAACCTTGGCGGCCGACGTTGCCTTCACGATGGCAACAGAAAGCTGCAAAATCAGGAGAACGAGAACTGACGACTGACGGGACGTTATTAACGGCATACTGACAACAGTGACAAGAAAGTGTGAGGATGCCGAGACACATGGGTGCCAACGATGTCACCGAGGTTTCAGCTCTGACGGGAGCGGCATACCGTATATGGGGGGCACACCTCAGCGTACTCCGTACCATCATGATGGATGGAATATATGCGGCACTGGGAGAGATATTTGGCGTCGACCGTAGCAGCCGAAATATGCTTCCTGTAATTTTCACGCAGGAGAGATGGCAAGTAGTCGTGCGCGAGAAGAACAGAGCTTACAGAGCCATTTACGGCGCCGGTGGCCAGCCTACTGATCGATGCCTCGTCTTGCGTATCCGCTCGTTCGTTACGAATCTATGACAAAGGTGGTTGGTATTTGGCGATTTGCAGCTAGGCTTGGAAAGCAAGGCTTAGAATGTTATCAGAATGACTGCTCGCCACCGTTAGCACCAGTCGTGCGCGTTATCTTACGCAGTGATCTGCAAGCAGCCCATCGTAGTTTTTGATACAGGTGGTTTTAGGGAAGAACCCTTCGACACATCATGGTTGCTCTGGGGATTACCAGGAGCCTTAGCGCGTCCTGGCATGAGCTGGTTCATTCAAAGCGCGTAGACATCAAGCGAGAGATCTGAAATCATTCGGATAGCAATATTTTGTAGAGAACCAACAGCGCGAGCAAACGGCACGCGATAAAATCCCTCATGCTCTCAGAAGTAACTGCTCGACTAGTCTACATCATCCTCATCTTCGTCCGTGTTCGACTCAGAGCCTTCCTCAGACACATCTACGCCTCCATCAAAGCTAGAGTCGGCATCAGACGTGCTGACATATTCACCATCCGACAGGTCTTCATCCATGCCACACATCGAGTGGCCTGCCGACTCTAGCTCTTCGTCGCTGAGCGTGTTGAGAAACAACTCGGACACGTCTGCGGTGTTCAGCTGAAAGACGGCCCTTGTGCGGTGCATCGACGACTCGTGAGTGTCGGGAAACAAGATCCGTACGCAGCAGTACATATAAAGCATCTTCCTCGACACGGAATCGTTGCAGAGGTTGAGAGTTGCGGGCAGCAGCCCCGGCTGAATAGCGTCTTCCGGCGCATGGATCTCCAATACCCGCGCAGAGAACATCAGAACTTGCTCCAGCACCTTGACAATGACAGGTATGTTGCCAAAGTCAAAGTTCAACGCCTTATCAAACTCGAAAAGGAGGTTGATTCTGTCGTCGGACGGGCCATCGTCTGGCTGTTCGTGCGCGTCGCGGAGTTTCAGGCAGGCTAGAAGCGCGGCCACCTTGACGACGAACTCTTTGCCTTGGAGTGGCCCACACAGACTGCTTATGACATAGGCAACGAACCGATCTCCCGAGGTGCTGTTGATGTCCTCTTTTACTTTGTCAAACGGCGGGTACCACGTGTCGTCAGTCAGTCCGGTATGGGGACAGTTGACGGCCAGGCAGATGGCAAGGCAGCACTGCTCATCCTGTCTAAGTAGATTTTTCCTGATCTCATCAGCAGGCTATCCACCGTGATAGAACAATGATGCCCGGCTTACCACATGGAGTCCATGGTCTATGAGCACGTCTATGGCTGCTCGGTAGTTTCTGTTCGCTTCACGCCGACGACGACTTTTATATCGTCTACAACTTGGCTGCAAACTGGCATCGAATGGAATTGAAGCAAATCCTGCTCTTCGTCCACACAGACTTATGTTGACGTCCGACATCATCGACCCAAAACGAGTCTCCTGCCTACTGGGCTGTGCAGAAGCAACAACTGGCGTAAGCAATTCATTTCAATAGCAGTTCTGCAATGGTCTTGGGGGCTTGGACACAGTCGTGAAGTGAGACGTGGATGCACACCCATTCGTGACGTTGAAAGAACGGCAACGACAGTGGCCTGGTCCGCTTTGCTGGTTGGTGTTTTGGCTTCGCACAATGCGCTTCTGGTCATCTTCTGGCTTTTTCTTCTTGAACTCTACAACTGCATATTCCTTGCCTATTCAACAGTATATAATGATCTTGTACGCGGGGTTTGACATTCTGAAAGCAGTTAAGCCCATCCGCAAAGCACAGTGGCATGGCAACCAGACCCTTGAAACGCCCTCGCCAATCAACCGGTTGGCCGAGTCAACCGACTGACATAGACAACGAAGTTGTGGCTTTAGGCGGAACGACCCACGCAATCAACCTCACAGAGTCCACTATACAATCTCAAAAAGCACCGGTCAGTAGGGAAAAACGTCTGGAGGAACTCGTGAGAGACTCCGGCCGTCTCAGACAAGAACTTGACTACTGGAAAGGCGTCGCCCTGAAGGGGTCCACCTTCATAGCCAACGTCGACGAAGCTGTTGCGCAGCTTGCCGACATTGTCAGCAGATTTAGGAGTGTCCTTAGCGAGACAAACTCTGTGGTGGCGGAGAACAGTATGGCTCGTGATAATCCGTCAGAGTCCGATCTCAACGGCGATATAGAGAGACAGACCGGTTGTAGACAAGATTTGCCGTTGACGACAGCCGACCTCAATCTACTCCTGACTCCTGTCAGACGGGGTCGAGGGGGGTATGACTTTGAGGTTGTTGATCCGAAAAGGAGTCCGAAGCGGGCCCCAAACAATCCTGGAGGCTGGTTCTAGAGTGAAGCGTAAGGTATCACGGAGATCATCTTTCATCCGCTCCGTTATCTAGTATTGGGAATGATTCTGTGCTTGTCCCGCTCCGGGCGAAATACCTGTTGTGTCAGAAAAAGGCTTCGGCCGATCTGAAAGTACTGTCCACTAGTTATGAGCAGAAGCAGGGCAAGCAATAATCTTGAGGACGCCTAGTGTCTATGGAAGGAGCTCCAAATGGTGAGATCTCGTCACCGATTCCGAACGTGGCTGAAGTGTTCATGCTGGGCCGCAGCTGGAATCAGCTCTCCGATTCCGCAGTCACTTCGAAGTAAGGCTAGAAACAGGCGCGAAAGATGTATGCAGTATATAAGAAATGCTAGGAGCCAACAGTCTGACACTTGCTTTCGCCGCCGTGACTAACCACACCGAAGCCTTGCTAACCTGCTCCTGCGGGGAGGCAAAGGACGTAGATCATCTGGTCTACTGCCCAGCGACCCTGGCGAGGAGGCAGCAGTGGCCCACCCTCTACCCAACTGGTCCGCTCGACCCCATAGGACCTATGGGATCCCTTGAACGATACTTCAAGGGACTAATGACTGACCCAAAAGGCTTTGAGGCCTTCCTCCGCGTGACAAACTTCTTCCGGAAGATCTGTCCACGCTACTAGGGAACGGGCTTCGGCACGGGATCTAGACAGCCAACTCAACCCTCATAGGGAATAGACGGGAAGCAATGAATCTGGGGAACCAGCGGGAACCAGTGACAGATAGAAGGCATAGTAGCCATCAGGCAGGATTTGGAGGACGAAAGAAAGGGCGATGTATGTAGTACGTAGTCCTGGCCCACGGCTCTCCACGCCACATACCCCTCGGGAGGTCTGCGACAAGGGTTCCACCCTTGCCGCCATGGCGTTAAATACAACAACAACAACAACAAATATGGGTGGATAATGGCACCCATCAAGCCGCATGTGTGGCTGCACAAGACTTGGCCCAGTCTGACAGGTGAAGGATATGACCGGGGTCATCAACCGCGTAAACACAAAAATTCTCCTATGCACAACTGAATCACGACAACAGGGTTAACAGCGCCCATACAACCCCATTGGACAGGAGAAGATACGCAAAGCGATGTTTCTCGAGTATGTTCCACGGCAATGCAATTGCATGAGTACTAAAGGTCTGACAAATGGTGGATTGCGTTTTGGTCCGCGGCAATTCAAACCTTGCCGCTGCTTCGGCTTAATTATCACACACAAACACATGAAAGTTAGGCCATATTGACCACCCTACAGATTCCAGGTGCACATGCGGCATTAAATTTGCGAAGAGAACGCGCGTCAATTTTCTTGCCGGACGCAAACGAGTAGATTGTAGAGAAAGCCGGCGGGAATTTCCTTTTGCAAAACCAATAAGTAAAAACACACAGATTTGAGAATGAACGTGTGCGAACTTCCTATCGCGATGAAAACAAGTAAAAAGTAACAGAACTCAGCGCTAACGCGTGTTAATTTCTTCCTGCGATGCGGATTGGTGAAAGCTTAAGGGCGCAGGCTAGCGGAGTTTGAACTGATAACATCACTCAATCTTCCCCTCTCGTCTCTTGGCAATGGAGATCTCTTTGTGATATTGACATGTACTTGTGTCTTTCAGAAGCCTTGCTAAACTGCTCCTGCGGGGAGGCAAAAGACGTAGATCACCTGGTCTACTGCCCAGCGACCCTGGCGAGGAGGCAGCAGTGGCCCACCCTCTACCCAACTGGTCCGCTCGACCCCATAGGACCTATGGGATCCCTTGAACGATACTTCAAGGGACTAATGACTGACCCAAAAGGCTTTGAGGCCTTCCTCCGCGTGACACACTTCTTCCGGAAGATCTGCCCACGCTACTAGGGAACGGGCTTCGGCACGGGATCTAGACAGCCTACTGAACCCTCATAGGGAATAGACGGGAAGCAATGAATCTGGGGAACCAGCGGGAACCAGGGACAGATAGAAGGCATAGTAGCCATCAGGCAGGATTTGGAGGACGAAAGGAAGGGCGATGTATGAAGTACATAGTCCTAGCCCACGGCTCTCCACGCCACATACCCCTCGGGAGGTCTGCGACAAGGGCCCCACCCTTGTCACCCTGGCATTAAATACAACATCAATAACAACAAAAAAGGAGACTATGGCACAAAGTCACTAATGTACATTTAATAAGGAGCCGCTATCTAGCTGTCCACCTGTCTCGGGCTCTTTGAGCACTGCCCGCTGGCTTCGGACCGTCTCTGACCTTTTTTCTTTCTTTTTTTTCTTCTCCCCTCCCCTTTCCCTACTCCATCTCCTTCCTGTTGAAAAAGTGACTTGTGACTCGCTCCAGCAATCGCCTCCCGTAAGAATCCCGCCGCATTATATCCGTCGTCCTCTGGCGTGCAAAGCAATCTGTCCTGAGACTGATGTAAGCAGGGGATCATGTCAACCAGGTTCAATACTTGCCTGCAATATGGCCCGCAGCGATGCCCAGCAAAACCAGATCGTGCTCAAGGTGCTCTCATTTTCAGAGCCTGTATAGTTAACAGCTGCTAAGGCGGCGCTACACCCTTCGATGCTAGTTTGTAATTTGTATATATTTAAGTATCCCGGCTGCTGTATTCTGTGCGTTCGTATAAAACCATGCTTGGTCTACTACAAGACCTAAGCCGACTCAGAGCGAGCTGGCGTTTGGAAGACGTATTAGATCCCCTAAGTCTACACTACTTTCGAGACCCGTGTAGCTTGGCGTTGAGCATGTTGGGTTAGGCTTTACAAACTTCAGCAGTTTAGATGTACTCCAAAGACAGCATTGTGTGAGGCTGAAGATGTAAACTACCTATGGCTTTGCCTACCTGTGTACGCGGTATCTCCAAGACCAGTGTTTTCGTGACCCATCAAGTAGTGCTTCCATGTCGTTCACATACTCTTCCATACCTGTCTCTGAACCAGCTATCAGACCAGCCATGACACTTTCATAAGCCCACTGGCGTGCTTGGTACTCGTATCCTGCGCCGTTCCACTCCCGTGCCACAATTGCGTACGCCTTGCAAATAAAGGTGTGTAGACCCTCTTGTTTATACAGACTCACTAGCAATTCAGCCATTGCTGTTGGCTCTGCTGGGGCAATTTGTCGACTTTCCAAGTAGCTTTCCAACAGTAAAATTTCATTAATTCGATCGTCGGACAAGTCAGCAGACTTGCTTGAGGCTTTGCATTGACTGCAAGCACATTTAAAGCCGAGTTTATTTTTCGAGTATTCCTGTCGGTCCTGAAGAGTCTGGATAGGATTAAGGTACGATATAGTGATTTCTTCGTTGGCAGCGATATCACGGGCTGCATATAGCCTATGTGCAAGTACATCCCAGTCCCACTGGGATGCCGCATTTGGTCGACAGCTATGGTTGATCTTCTGTAGTAGTGTGTGTGAGTTATGATGCTGTTGTTTGGATTTTCGTATGTCTTGCACCACTTACAGATATGTTTGCATGCACCGCAATCATGCCAAGATCTGATTCATTGTCCAAGCCTGGCCACTGCGGTACAGGCCCGCCAGAAGCAATATAGCCATTTGTCCACATTCGTTGCGTCAAGCTCTCTTCGTATGGTCCTGCGTAGAGCTCGTGAAAGATCTGACGTGTGGTTCTTGGCAACTTCTCCACAGCCAATGTCTGAATTGCGGTTCGAACTTCCTCAGACGAGACTACCTCCATGTAATTGCGGTCTATAAAGATGATAGGTGGCTCTTGAGTGATGAGACTGCCTGCAGGTATGTATTCTGTTGCAAATATGCCTCGACCTTTCGTTCCGCTAGGTCTTGTTCTGAATAACGACTCGGCAGGAAATTTGGTATGATTCGATACAGCCGCAATGGTTTTTGAAATGTATTGAGCGCGCTCCGGGGTTGTTATGACAGAAATGCCCTTTTCATAATTAAAGTGCGGATCTGCAAACACGCAATATTGCTGTTGATGGTTGTCTGACCAGATACAGGTTGATTGATGATCAAATGAGGCATTATGCTGAGAGCTAAGAAGATCCAAGTTAAGATGTCCATGGGGAAGAGGACATGTTCCTGTATCGTCCCTGACGATGGCAAGTTCTTCTCCGGCATTTCCACCGAATCGTGCATGAAGTGTGGCCAGACCACTGCAACATACTTGTCCAACGCAAGTCAGGACAGCAAAAAGTCTGCCAGGATACATTTTGAAGATTCGGGATGCGGCTGTGATGAATGTTGGTTGATAGAACTACTTTGTCAGAGAAAGCGGGGTACATGTACAGCTGCTGGTTCAGCAAGAGCGTTTATATTACTTCGTACTACACACCCTTCCTGTGACATTTGACTACCATTTATACTCGGGGGATTCATATCAGGAAAATATAGAAGTTACCTTCTCCCAGCCAAAACTTACTATTTGACTTCACCAGTGAACTCACAGCAGAACTTACTACCTAACTTAGTCGACGTACTTTCCTATTTTAGCTTCACGATTATCGTACCTTTTTTCCCTTATCGGATCTCTTTCCCTTAATCAACCTACAGAAAATCAGCACAGAAAGGAGCTACGAATACTCGTGGTGATGGGTAAGAATGACTCCGTGTGTCAGGTAGCTCCCCACCATACAGGGCCTAGACATACAATCAAACTCTTAGTAGATATCCCATCGGGTGCTGCTTGACCCCATTTTCGCCAAGAGCGGGGTAGAGCCAATAAGGGGTTGTGAATCTATTAAGTTAACCAATAGGGTTAAAATACCTCTGTTGCCTATAGATTCTGAGTGTGCCAGAGGTACCAGCAATCTCTATCAATACATAATGGTACATTACAGTCTAAGCAGCCCTTCCGTGTTTTTTTTCGAGTGAGGTTATTCCCAGAGATCTCGCCTAGGGTCTGGCGGGCTCTTACTGCCCTTAGATTACTACAATAAGAGCAAGGCGAATTAACCTTCCTCGACCCCTTTCTATGTTGTTCCCATGGAATAGAGGTATTCCTTTTATCTATAGTCCGTCTAGGCCGTGACCTCTGCCGCCCTTGTGCTAATGGTCCGAACTGCTGAATAAGCTGGGCTGCAAGCAATTGCCGCCATTGGTGGTGTGATTTCACCTTCTGCCACCTAGGGCTGCCCCAGAGCTGCAGTAGGAAGCTATTCACAACTACCACTTCTAGTAGGAAATTCCAGGCAATTGACTGCCAGCCCCCTCGACGAATAGGGTGGCTGTATTGGTAATAGGACCTCATCTGGTCACTTACATCAACCCCATTCATCTTATGGTTGTATTCATCGATTGCCCTAGGGACTGGAAGGTCCTTGCGGACGTCTGGGCCAAAGACTTGTCGGGCAGCCTTCTTAGCAGCGGAATTCCCAGCTGGGCGGCGGCGGCTGCGGATAACTTCCTGGCCGTCCTGGAAGACAGTTGACAGGAAGAGCACAAGGGCATTATCCTTCCAGGTGAACTGGTTGACCTATTTGCTAGTTAGGTAAGTAGGCTGGCTAGACTAGGCAGGGTAGGACAGGGCTAGGCTGGCTGGCTGGCAGCTTACCTCTCCATCTAAAGTAGGGATACAGTGTATTTCGCCCCAGGGGATACCCCGTCCTTCAGTCTCTTTCTCAGCAACTAGGATCTCATCTATCCCACTATCCTTCCGGCAGGTACCAGAAGCTCCAACCTGTTGATTCCGTAGGGTACGAAAGAGACGTATAGAGGCAAAGAGGTTGTCAAGAAAGACGTGGTAGGTTGCAGCTGGAAGTAGGGAGATAAGGGTAGTTACTACCTGCTGCGTTGGTGTCAACAGAGCCAGCTTTCCAGCAGCTGTCCCAGTCGACCGGGCTGCCCACCCGGGCTGAGCTGGGCTAGGCTGGGCGGGCTGGGCCTGGGGGACTAATGCGTATGGGCCCTTTCCATGGACGTGCCACAGCCACCGTACACAGTAGCCAGACTGGGCAAGGATCCAGATCTTATAGCCAGTTGGGATAGGTTTCGTTGGAATCGTTGTCGTCTCAAGAGATCGACCTGTAAATCGGACCATAGCCTCGTCAACTGTAAGGTCTGAACCAGGTATATAAAGGGAATCCCCAGTCTCTTGGATGTGGGATGACCACTGGTTAACCTTCCGGTATACATCTGGCATTTGATCTTGGGTCTGACCCCGGCCCCGACCCCGGCCCTGGCTGGGCTGGGCTGGCTGGCTGGGCTGGAATTCAGCAGTGTTGAATATCCGTAGTCGCTGGAGTAGTAGTTGGAAACGGTCCCGGGATATAAACCGCGTAAATAGGTGGATAGGATCCTCCTTTTGCTGCTGGGTCGACCAGTAGGTTGATAATCTAGATTCCCTATGAATTCCTATATATAATAGGATCCCTAGGAAGAGGTAGATCTCTTCTACTGAAGTCTTCCTCCACTTATACACTCTAGACGTTCTGGCCCTAGGGCCCTCCTTAGATAACGGCGCCGCATTCGTCCACTGGGCCCACTGCTCCACGAGGCCCTGCGGAACGTATTGGACGAATAGTTCTAGCGGGCTTGCAGGTAGCTGCCGTACCTCTTGGGCCCGGGCCGGCACGTTGAAGGGCCGGAAGGAGCCCGGAAGACCATGCTCGGCAGCTGGAGGTTCGTGGGGCCGGACTGTTGCTGCGTCACAGCGCTCTGGCGTACAGTCTGTATTACAGGCAGTAGTAAGGTCTTCCGGAAGGACCTCAACTACTATACAGCTGCGTATAGAAGTAACAGAAGCGTCAGAAGCATCAGAATCGCTAGAAGACATCACAGCATTAACCAAAATGGTGGTTTTAGTGGTGAAAGTAGGTCGGAAATCATAGGGGTACATGACGTACTGTCATGTATCCCTTTGAATGCGGAGTAAAAGTGGATAATTAGTGGGTATTTCCGGGCTTGGCGAAAATGGGGTCAAGCAGCACCCGATGGGATAGCCCCTGATTGGCTATTTTTGCAGATCAAAGTACGGATAGGCTCTTGGCACAAAGAGGGTTCGAAAATGCGCCCCCGCAGTTATCTGTCGTGGATAGTTATTTCTTTCTCTGATACCGGTATACAGGGTATCCGGCCGAAACGAAATATCCCTGCCAGGTATTATCTACCCACCCCGACCCTCACACCCCTATGACAGTACTTCTTGCAGCCTGCTGGTCTGATAGTCAACTACCCCTCACAGAATGTCCTTGTTCCATAAATCATAAGGTTATGTGCGGGGGTAGACACAACAGGGATAGTTTACTTACCCATAACACCCTGTACGCCAAGTTCAGATCCTAAGGGATATAAATAGAGAGCATCCCGACGTCCCAAAGTCACCCATATAATGTCCTGAAGAATTGTTGTCAACATATTTTTCATCACTGACATACATTGAACAAACGCAGTCAACGTACCTTTCACCCCTGACATCAGATAACAATGCTCTTACTCTCATGCACCCTTCTGTTGCTGTCGTCAGCAGTTCTTGCAGCTCCGCGGATTCCCCCCGAGTGTTCTAGTGATTGCGATAGGCCTCCAGGCCCCCAAATGGCTTTCATGTTAAGGGGTGGTGTGAATGGAGGCCCGAATCAGGGAGTACCTATAGTACCTATGAATGTACCGCTTCTGATGCTCCCACCCCTTATGATGGGCATGTTCCCCGCTATGGGCGGTGGCGGTGGCGGTCGAGGGGGCGGCGGTGGTGGAGGACGCGGAGGAGGAGATCCAATCATGGAAGCCAGGCGCCCTAACAAAATACGGCCCACAAAGGCACAACACAGGCGAATGATTGGAAAGCGTGAGGCTGAGGAGGATTTTGCGTAAGTGCTCACTTGAGTTGTCGTAACTAGTGGAAATATGTTTTAACCATAAACCACGAATAGGGGCATCCAACGACCTCGAACTATTGACAAGACTGAACACTAATGTCCCAAGGTTGATTACACCATTCACTAGGAGGCCCTGGGGCTCAGAAGTCATTAAGGCTGCACAGAGAAGCTGCTTGAGGAAGCGAAGATATGATAAATTGAATGACCTGGAAGACAAGAGGAAGGAACCTTGTTAGGGTTATCTACACTGCCTGTCGTTATCAGTGAAAATCTATGGATCTATGGATATTCTTTCTCTACTTGGAATATATTGTTCCCTACTTTCTTTATATTGCAGTCATAATAAAGGAATCTGTCGGAACATTAGCTGTCCGGCCGCCGGCCGGATGACTCGTGTGCCCGGAAGGCTACATTTCGGCCTCTAACGGCCGTGGCAATAACCTCCCTTTGTATTCCACTCACTAAGCAATATCATAAGTAGACCAATATAACGAGTCTTCGTTGCTTCACCTCGCCGTATATACGGATACCTGGTATAGTTACCAACAGAATCTTAGCGTGAGTGCTTCTGTTGTTGCTTGAAACGGTGTTGTATTACTGTGAGGGTCTGTTGTCTCATGAGTGAGATCCTCTTGTGTAAGATTGGTCTGCATTTCCGAGGAGATACAAAGCACAAGTTGAAGTGGACAGACCATAAGAATGCAAAACTTACGGTTGAACTGTCCTTACTTACCGACCATAGCATCACATATTATTGCTACTATCAGTAAAAGTCAAGATGAGGTTTCCTTATGTAGAAACAGTGCATAATCGGACTGCTCCAGAGATGAGATAGGAAACTGGTATAATTTTGTTACTTTCCCCCTATGTGTCGATCTTTATGCGCCACTTGGATGTTTGAGCATGGAAATTCATGCGCCTGTGTTCTTGAGGACAGTCGTCTGCATCCTCCAACGAAACTTTTGCATTTCGCACTTCTTATGGATGCATGCGTAACATGAAGCATAAGCTTTCCAGGTGATCGATATGATGTGACATTCAGCTTGATCACTTGTATTAATAAAGTCAAATTATCGAAAAGTTTGAATTACCGCCAATGACAGCGTTGCCCACACATCGTCGGACTAATAAAAGTAAAAGATGAACCTGCTGAGGAGTATACTTCGAGAAGGATACCTTTGCTACTTTCTCTCTCATCGACTTCTTAACTTTCAGGAAGTCAGGGAAGCCCTGAATGTCATCTCATTCACCAACAGCCGGCAAACGTGCCAAATCAAGATGTTCCGAGGCACACCGCGCGTCCAAAATCAAAAGAAGCGCATCCTCGGAAGGAAAGAAATTGAAACTGTTCGGCAGCAGCTGACAGGCCCATAGAAAGGTAGGGGGTCAATGAGATGGATTGTCGAGTATGATGAAAGAAGGACTATGAACGTATCAGTCTATCTATATGATGAATGGACGATCCCCTGATACTGGCGCATCTTTGGCAGTATTTATTAGATAAACGATATTGATTCGATGCAATACACCTGGAGTTCATTGATCAAAGAGTGGTTGTTGTGCTTGGTTAAGGGATTCTCCCTATCCCGGTCGAAGCGGGGTTCTGTCTTGCATCTACCCGTTCTCACCGGTCCTTGCATAGTACATTTGTGCGAGTATTGTAGTTTTGACAGCCTCTAATCCCGACCCAGGCGTCAATTTAACAGACTTAGTCATGCCCGTAAAATGCCCTAAAGTCTGTGATGCATAGTGCGACTACTGTTGTAACGAATGTGCTGGGCTAGGCCTGACAAAAACTAACACATCAAAAGTGTTTTGCGCGGGAACAGTTCAAAATAAAAACTTCTCAGGGGTACGGAAACTGCAACTTTGAGGCGGATAAAACCTCAAGGTAAGTTGAAACAGAATGTTTAGGTGCAAAATGGGAGCCCGAAGCCTGGGAACATGTGACGGAAGCTCAAAGGTGCTTGGGGGGCGTCTTCGAGGCACAACTGTTACGATCCAACCAGTTGGGGTGCTGACCGGCACACTCGCAGGCTTCTTCCATCTCGTCCTCTTCGTATCTGCCTTCACGCAGGGGGTAATGAGAACAGATTTATCACATCGGAAATTTGCTTCGTGCTGCATCTGGTTGTCCTGACCTGCTTATCACAATAATGGAGAACCGAAACCGACCATAGTAGAAGAAAGCGACCCCAAAGGCGTCAGAACTATGAGGCTTTGGCTATGTCACATCTAATCGTCACAGCCATGACGACAGGCCAAGTAGCGAATGGGTTGTCAGTAATCGGCCGGAAAGTGAGCTTGAGAGTGTGGCTTCTCTTCAACTACTGCTCGTCAAACTTTGTCACTCATGATGCATTCTTTGCTTCTGCTTGGAATGCCGAGCTGTATTGTTTAGATCTCCCAGATAAAAGCTGTCCGTGACCACGAAAAGATTAGATCTCGACCTTGATCTTCTCAATCGAACTATTGATATCAACCCGTTGCGTAACGAGATAGAGGAGAACCCGCGCAGTTCCATCAGGGATTCCATTGTAAGCCTATGCAATCTTAACATCATGCACATTTCTAGTAACAGTGACGAAAGCCGTGGGAACTAGTGATAAAAGCGCCTCCATGTCTGACTTCATTCTGACGACGCGCGATTCAAGACCTTTTGAAGAGCAGACGCCTGTTACAACCCAGTCAACTGCAACATTGACCGATGTAACTGTGCTGTGCAGAACAGGGAATCTTAACAACGAATTCGATTTTCCTGAAGCCTTGCATAGCGTTAGAACAATCATCTTGACATGTTCTCATAAATACAAAACCACCGAACAACTATTCGTATCCTCACCCAACGTACACAACCGACCCGCCTCCGTCGCATCAAAACCTGTCCAACATAGTACACCTACCGATTCCCGGTCTGATGGAAGTCATATCATCTACATCTCTGGTGTCACCCTTAATCATCATCTTGTTGCAATGCCAAACGTGCTCAGGGTCTGCAGATTTGTAGTACAGGCCGACTCTCTTTTCTCCAGAATCCAGCCGCCGCAGCGCACTGACAGCAAGCCTCCATAGATGTAAGCAATGTGCCCTATGGAATTCCCAGGCAAGGTAAAAATCAGTAGGAGAGCTATTTTCGATGTTGTCGAAGGCGGCGAGCATGACATCCTCTAAAGTGGCCCGCTTTGACATTGCCGCATCCCAATATATCGGAAACGTCGTACGCCCTGTCGCGGCAGGATACAAGTCGGTCGAGTTGGATTCGGACTTCTCCACAACCGCGCGGTCGTAGCAAGACGATGGAAGCCATTCACTTAACAATGTATTAGTCAAGAGGGCCCGGCGGGGTTTGTGATGGGGATACAGCGGGTGGCACTGAGCAGACCTTAACGTACTTAACGTATACATCGAAAACACAACCCTTTAACCGAGCTTCTTTTTGCGACGCACCGCAAGGGGATTCCATCACATTCGCAACGCTAGGGAATATTCGGGGCCAAGGATGCTGTCGAGCGTTTAGTTGTGTTGTATAGACGATGAAGAGACCGAGGAGGACGACGACAGTAGTTGAGCAGAGTAGGTGAACGGAAGTAATCAGGTGGCACATTTTTCTGCAGCTAAAGCGCTTGTGATTTCTGTTGTTCAATGTTTCGACTTCTTTGATGAATCTGGAGAGCGGGGGATTGACGTCTCAGCTATGGACAGTAGTTATTGCACGGATGGAGAAGTCTGAAGATCACAGCTGGTGAGAGGTGCAAGTGATATCATAGCGGTAACTACTGTATTCAATATATAATCTGTGACGGAACTACATAAGTACATAGAATAGCCTTATACAGATAAGGGGTCCTCTCTTTTGTGCGTGTTAGGCAGCGATCGTCAAGTAGGGGGTTAATAGGATAAATTGATGAGCATGAAGAACGAATGACTATAGGAATATCCCGACTATCTATATGTTGAGTAGAGGACTCCTTGTACTGGCATATCCTAGGCAAACTTAGTTATGTGACAGTTCCTAGGATTGTTAGACTGACGCGTGTGTCTGGATAAAAGGCAGCTGAAACTTGCCTATCTGCATAATTGCAATATGCAAGAGCTGGTGAGAGCAGGTAGATACAAGACAGAGCCCTGCTTCGACCGGGATAGGGAGAATCCCTTAATCAAGCGCAACAATCACTCTTTGATGAATGAACCCTAGGTGTATTGCATTGAATTGACATTGATAATCTAACACACTTATCCCTATTTGTGCCTGCATGGCGCAGTAGCGTGCGTCTAGCAACCGCTTTTTGAAGGGGGGCTGGTTTGGGTGCACATGCGGCATTAAACTTTGCGAAGAGAACGCGCGTCAACTTCCTTGCCGGATGCAAATAAGTAGTTGTTGTGTTGTTGTTGTATTTAACGCCATGGCGGCAAGGGTGGAGCCCTTGTCGCAGACCTCCCGAGGGGTATGTGGCGTGGAGAGCCGTGGGCTAGGACTACGTACTTCATACATCGCCTTTCCTTTCGTCCTCCAAATCCTGCCTGATGGCTACTTTGCCTTCTATCTGTCCCTGGTTCCCGCTGGTTCCCCAGTTTCATTGCTTCCCGTCTATTTCCCTTTAGGGGTTGAGTTGGCTGTCTAGATCCCGTGCCGGAGCCCGGCCCCTAGTAGCGTGGGCAGATCTTCCGGAAGAAGTGGGTCACGCGCAGGAAGGCCTCAAAGCCTTTTGGGTCAGTCATTAGTCCCTTGAAGTATCGTTCAAGAGACCCCATAGGTCCTATGGGGTCGAGCGGACCAGATGGGTAGAGGGTGGGCCACTGCTGCCTCCTCGCCAAGGTCGCTGGGCAGTAGACCAGATGATCTACGTCTTTTGCCTCCCCGCAGGAGCAGGTTAGCAAGGCTTCGGTGTGGTTAAAGCGTTGGTGATAGTGTTCAAAGTCCCCGTGACCCGACCGGGCCGCTAAGAGGTGGTGAAGGGTGCTCCGTGGTAGGGCGAGTTCGGGAGGGCAGGAGAAGTGTAGCCTCAGTCCAAGCTGGGTGTACCGTTCGGTCGCCTCTTTACCCCACCACTGTCTGTACTGGTTTCGTAATCTCTCTCTGCCAAGCCGTTTGATCCCGGAGAGCGTAGCTAGTTGGCCTAGCGGGACCGGCAGCGCTGCGCCCTCCTTGGCTAGCCGGTCCGCCTCTTCGTTGCCCTTAATCCCCTGGTGTCCTGGCGCCCAGTGGGTGTGGATGTTGTATATCCTAACAGCAGCTTGGATCTCGAGCACCGCTGCTTGCGAGGTGTCTGGTGCCTCGCCCCGTATTCCTTGGATGACACTGGTGTTGTCGATGCAGATGTGTATCGGCTGGCCTTGGGAGGTTAAGAGGGCCCGCCGGAGTCCTATCCTCGCCCCTTCAGCCTCGGCGTCGAACACCTCTGCTAGACCGAGTCGGCCGCAGCCCTGGGCCACGCGCCTGTTGCTGCGGTAGATAACGAACCCATATCCTGTGGCTCCGTTCGTCGTTTTGGAGCCATCTGAAAAGACAACCATGTGGCTGTCTGGTACGGTCTTTAGCCAGGCCTGGAAAGCTTTGGCTGCTTCTTTCTTAGTCTGCAGGACTATCAGGTCTTGTGACCCTGGGAGGTACTGCGGTTGGATGAGTGCTGGTCTCGGGCATTTTGGTGCAAGGTCTGCAGTCCGTTGGAGCTTCGTCTGCTGCCGCCCTCGTTGGGAGAGCCTCGGTACAAGAGGGTGTTGTGGATCAACCTTCTTTAGACGTGCTGCGAAGCGGAGGCGGACTCCTTCCAGAGCCACCTTGCTTGGTGGTAGTCCAGCATCCCTAAGGAGGCTGCGTGTTGGAGTTGTTTTCCAGGCCGGCAGGATAGCCCTTGCTGCCGTTGTGATGACCCTTTCGAGCTTGATTGCAAGACCCTTCTGGCCTGTACTGACTTCATCTATCGGGAGAGAAACATTGCGGCCGGTATCGATGGCTCTGCCAGGGGCTGGCTTGGTCATGCCTCCATACCAGGTCTCGGCCCCGTACAGGGCGATTGGCAGGACGCAGGAGATCACAGCCTTGCGTACAGCAGCGGCCGGGAGCCCGCCTTTTGTGTTTGTCAGGTGTCTAAGATGTTGGGCCGCCTTCGTCGCCGCAGCCAGCTTTGTTTCAACATGGTGTCGGAAAGAGAGCCTCTTGTCGAACCAGACCCCTAGCCAACGGATGGGCTTCGTTGATGCTACGATTCTAAGGTGTCTCGCCTTGATCTCTGGCAGATCTCTTTGCTGATTATGTTTCCTTGTGAAGTGGATAGCCTCGGACTTCTTTGGGTCAAAAGCGACCTTGTTCTCCGTTCCCCAGTCGAGGATACGTGTGATCTCTTGGCCGAGGCTCGCAGCATTACTCTCAAGGGACGGGCCCATAGCCAGAAGGCCGATGTCGTCTGCGTACCCGAACCGAAGCTTCGGGTCTTCTGCTAAGATGTCTGCGATGTAAAGCAGGAAAAGAATAGGAGACAGCGGGGAGCCCTGGGGCAGCCCGCAAGCCAGCGGGAAGTCCTCTGTTGTTGCGTCCTCCAGCCTGACTCTGGCTGTTCGGTTCGAAGCAAAGTGGAATATCAGTTTGGCCAGGCTGTGAGGCCAGCCTTGTTGGCGTAGCCGGACAATCAGACGGTTCCGAAGGACATAATCAAAAGCCCCTTGGACGTCCATCGTTACCAATGTCGCTGTGAGCCCTTTGTCGAGAGCCATCTCGATGTCGTGAGCGAGGCAGGTGGTTAGGTCAACCGCTGACCTGCCAAGTAGAGCCCCTATTTGTTGTGGGCTGGTCACCCCTTCTAGGATGGTAAGGTAGGACATTCTTCTGGCTATCAGCCTCTCGAGCCCTTTCCCAAGACAAGATAGTAGGGCTATTGGCCGCCAGGATCCGGCCTTTGAGAAGTCTGTTTTCCCTGCTTTCTGGATCATAGCGACCTCCGCTCTGCGGAAAGGCTGGGGGAAGTAGCCCGTCTGTATGCAGGCTTGGAACAGTTGTCTGACAGGCTCAGATACAAGGTCCCAGCAGGCCTGAAGCAGCCGTGTTGTGATCCCGTCGATGCCAGGGGTCGTGGTCCTTGTCAGGGTAGCCTCCCTCAGCTCTTCTCTACTGATGGCATCCTGCCAAGGTATCCGTCGTCGAGAGACCGTAGGGACGTCGAACGGGTCTCCCGGCAGGTCATCCTGGGCACTGAACCTCTCTAGGAGGGCTCTTCGGAGTGCTTGGGCCTTACCCTGAGTGTCGTTGATCGTCTGACCCTCCACTACCAGAGGGGGGGCTCTTACCCCTAGGCTAGCCTTTCGCCAGCCCATAATCTTGTAGAGGTCTTGGTCCGAGGTAACTCCTTCGATCTTAGCAGTCCAGTAGGCCCGCTTAGCTTTCCTGACTGTACTCAAGAAGACCTTCTGCTCTTCGAGGGTAGCGAGACGTGGGGTCTGCTCTAGTTCTTGGGCTTGTCGGCAGCAGGCCTCGCGGTACGTTCGGTGGGCTTCTGCGCACTCCTCCGTCCACCAAGGGGCCCCTTTCCCATGCTTGCCTCGTTTCTTTCCTACAGCCTGGACAGCCGTGGAGAGAAGGTCGACTAGTCGTTCCGCTTGGGTGTCCAAATCGGCAGGGGTAGGTTCATCCTGGAGAGTAGGCAGGACTGAGGCTCCTGCTCTGATCAGGTCTCTAAACCGGGGTAGGGCCGAGTTTGCGACTGATAGTGACTGTGGTTGGTCTGTCTGTTGTTGTCGGTGCTTTTGAAGCGGGATCGTTGCGATAATTGCTTGATGATCGGCCCCTGGGTGGATGTGTGGGCTGACCACTGCGTGTGCGAGGGGAATGTTTGAGAAGGTAAGATCGAGTACATGGCCTTGGGCATGAGTCGCAGTCCCTGTCTCGCCGATGAATGCCAGGCCGTGGCCATCTGCCCAGTCTGCTATGTCGCCCCCCCTATTCCTGTTCCTCGATCCGGGCTCCCAGGAGTAGTGATGAGCGTTGAGGTCCCCTGCTACAAGGACTCTTTCTGGCGGCCTGTATTCTAGTAGGGTTGTGGTTGTGTGATTGTGTGGGTCTCCTGGTTGTCTGTATACGTTAACCACAGTAGTTGCGTTGTCAACTGTGATCCATAGGATGTCCCTTGTCTGGACGGGCCTCTGCTGCTGGGCCTTCCACTTCATCCCTTTCCGTATGTAGGTCATGACCCTAGGCCTGGTTTCCCTGTCCTTCCAAAAGTCCACTGGGACGTAGGAATCAAAACCTGGATGTGTGTTGATTTGCATTTTGTCAACATAGCCTATCCAGGGTTCCTGGACCAGTACAATGTCGATCAGCTCAGCCCAGCAGAGCTCCAGGAAAGCTGTGTGTGCTGGCGACTGCTTCCCTACGTTGCACTGAGCTATACGTAGCACCTGTGGAGAGGCCTGCTTTGGCCTACGTCTCCGAGTCGAGTTCCAGGTGGGTGTAGGCATTAGCAACGTTGTAATCCGGTTTCTGGGCTACTCTTTGACTCCTGTTCAAGAGAGGTAGAATAGCGCGGTTAGTCTGGGGAGGACCTTCGGCGTCTTCAGGCTCATCCTCACTCGTGCTGCTACTATCGGTGTCCCTGTCACCGAGGCACATAATTGAGCTCTCGGAAGGTGTCCTTTTGCGTGGCCGCTTGGAGCCGGGCGGTTGATCCTGGTCGGAGGGAGGGAGGTCCCCAGGCTGTTGGGTGCTGCTCCTAGAGGCGCTTAGACTGACCTCATAGAGGGCGTCATAGGCCTTCTGTCCAACTTTGCGGATCCGAGCCCGCTCCTTCCGGTCTGGGAGGGCAGGGATGCCGTTCATCATCATAGGCCTAGCTGGACAATTCTTGTGGCTAGCCTGGAACGGGCCGCAACAGTTCGCACACTTCGGTTTAGCTGTACAGGGCCCAGTCTCGTGCGAGTCTGAAGGTCTGCTGCAGTTGTTGCAGAGCGGCTGTCGGTTGCAGTAGCTGTTTGAGTGGTAGCCCTGGCAGCCAGGGTCGTGTCTGATGAGCGTCTTCCTCTTCTGAATGAGTTGGGACCTGCTGCTTTGGTTGAACAGTCTGAAGGGCTGTACCTCTGTTAGGAATGAGATGACCCAAGAGACTTCGTTCGTAATGGGGTTCGGCCCAAGGCGGGATTGCCGGGCCCGGGTGGGCTTCTGTCTTGTCTGGGCAAAGACCTCGTCCTCGATCAAGGTGGCTGGGTCCAGGGCGTCCCCGTCAACGCTCCACAGTTTGGCTGGGCAGCGCGGGACGACGTAGGTAAACCACTTTATAGGGGTCTCTATCTTGTAAGCCCCTAAGCAGCCCGCTAGTTTTTGCTTGTCTGCCAGGAGGCCTTGCTGGATCTGCTTGTTTGATGGCCTTAGTGAGTATCCGGTCGCAATGTGGTAGATGTGAGGGATATCTGCCAGTTGGAGGCCAAAGGTCCGGCAAACTGTCTGGCGTAGGGCAAAAGGAGCGTTCTTTCGGGCAGCTGACAGGCCCTCCTCCGAGATGCGGGCGAAGACCCTGAGGTCCTCTTTCGGCTGGGGTTGGGGCTGGGGTGGGGCCTGGGATTTTGTCTGGGGTCTGGCCTGCGGGCGGGTCGGAGCCCGGTGGGGGTCTGGAGCTGTACCTGGTGCCGAGGCCGTGACGGCGGCCCAGCTCCGGGTCAGTGTCGGAGCATGTTCCTTGTTAATGAGCTTCTTTAGGGCTTGGATCACATAGGCCGTAGCCTCTTTCGCGATCTGCTTCCTGGGGCCCTCAAAGCTGGAGACGACATTATCCACAGACTGCGCGATAGTCAAGAAGACATCCTTGCGGGCCTCATAGTGCCTGGCCTCCTCGTCCAGGGCGAACAAGACAGAGCCAGTGGCGGTCCTACCAGTAACTGGAGTTGAGATCGGAGGCCCCTTTGCCGTTGGGGGAGCTGGGTTGAAGGTGTTAGGCTGGCTTCCCGCGAGGCTGGGCCGGAGTGGCTGAGTCTCGGTATTGCGGCGGCGTTTAGCCCTTGATGGAGAGGTTGGCTCTGGAGGTGGCCCAGGGCCCCGATCGGGGCCGGCCGGTGAGGCCGGCAGCGGTCCGATGCCCGCCGGAGGCTGTGAGGCCATCGCGGAAGGGCTCCGGAGCAGAGAAGTGAAGAGTTTTCGGCTGTTAAGGATTCTAGTGGTTCATCACCTGATTCACTAACAGCGGATGCCAAGAAAAATTAGGCGAGAGGGAAGTGAGAGGAATGTCCTGTTGTTTTGCGCAACCACAAGGAGGATAAGAATAGGGTCCAAGTAATGGTCAAACTAAGGCTTTGCAAGGGAAACGCGGCAGACCAATTCGGGAACTTGGCTAAGGATTCATCAGGGAAGAACCTAGTGAACATGCTCTCCTGGCAAGTGAGGCCTTTCGAGAACTGAAATGGTGGTGAAACATGCCACGTGCCGAGGTCACCAGCCTGTGGGAGTCCCCATGTCCAATCCATCAAATGTAGACAACTGTCTGTTGATGGGTTCAGGGTCTGCCATAGCCAAAGGATCCCAAGAAACACTCGCACCTAGATATCTCGAGAACAACTGATCAATGGGAGGGTACCCATCTTGTGTTTCGGTCGTTGAGTGATGGCAGTGGGGCTCCATTGACCGGGGCGGCTCCATGCCAGCCCTGGACCTGCTCAAATGCGAACCCAAATGCTTCCGAAGTGTCTCTATGTAACCCGGCTCGTTTGGCTGAATCCCGTTTTGAGAAGTAAGGTAATCCTCTCTGATTTTCCAAGCTCTCAAGATGAAGTTCCCAAGAGCGATGTTGTACCCTTGAGAAGAATCGAGGAACTCAGGATGGTATTCGTAAAGGGCAGGGATTTGTTGCCACGCCCTTTCGACCAAAGCTCCAGTCAAGCGCTGGCTCAGCTGGCCCACCATCAAGACAACAACGTCATATTGAAAGAGTAGCTTCAGAAACCAGTGAAATCCAGGATGCTTGTTCAACCTGTACGCATTGATGTTGTGTTCCGTGGTCATCACAGACCACTTGAAGAGATTGTCTTTCGGCGTCAAAATCTCTGTGCCCCATTCTGGCTGTTCCTGCGGAGGACAAGTGGACTCCTTAACCTTCTGAAGTACAAGGGACTTTAAGAGACTCGCAAACTCATGTACCGGGCCGGCAGAAGGGTCGGAGTTTTTCTCAATGACGCTGTTTAGTCGATGCTCGAGAATATTGATAAAGCCATTAATATGAGCCGATTGCATTTTGGTTCTTCTACCGGAACTCAGGGTGCTCAGTTCGCTGTGGAGCATGAGGGACTCGAGGTCCTGTTGTTGATAGAGGCAGAAGCCAATCTGATAGACCAATAGTGGAATCACCATTTCGGTCGGGCCTTCGCGTTCTTGATATGGCTCCGTCGCACCGGTGTGGAGATCCGCGTCGTTCAAATTCTTGGGCAGTTTGCAGTCGCTCGGTCGAGGGAGCAGCGATTGGCTCAGGCCCGATATCATGGAGAATTTCGAGTCCAGCATGAATATTTGCCACCAAATTCGGCGCCGCATTTCGGTTTCGAAGTGTGGAAGACCAAGGAGCTCCCCGTCTCTATGAAGGCCCATTTTCTGCGCAATACGAACACAGATGCCATTGAGAATCCAAGCTCCATGGATATTGCACCTACCCTGGATTGACATCTTCCATAAAGTTAGCAGATAATACAATTGAACGGAGGTTTAGTGCGGTTCAGCCTCACAATATGCAGAACCAGGGCTTGCAGGGTCGTGAGATCGTGAGACTTGAGGAATTCTGCTCGGAACAGGCTGGTCCTCACGCCGGAGGAAAACCGCCGGAAGGCAGTCTTGCATGTAGAGCCCAGCATAGTCATGCATTCTTCCTCTGTCATTGTGATAACAGACAGGCTGTAGACCGCAAAGAGAAGGGCCTCGGCATTGTGTGGTAATGTTCCCCGGCTACTGGCGGCCTCGACCACAAGCGGTTGCAACGTTGGCACGTGGATAATCTTGGTGAGGGAATTGACCCGATCAAGGAACGTTTGCCACAGGCGAAATATCTGACCAGCACGTGGATATAGGTCTCCGGGATCGTCGTATGCTGCATCTCCACCAACAAGCAGATACTCGCTGTAGTCGGGCATCGATGCTCCGGGGTCCCAATCGTGTGGCTCTGCTTCAACTGCCTCGTCTTCTTGTTCAACGAGCTCTCTCATGCCTCGCAACTGTAGGGCTTTTGTCAGCAAGATGCCCCCAAGTCTGTTTGGTTCTAGAAAACGCACCTCCTCGTAAACTGTAGCCCAGAGGAAGTTGTCCATGAACCGCACAGCTCCACCTTCCACGACGAGTTTTCCGGCAGGTTTCCAATTGAATTCGTTGTTCTGATATTGCGGGATGCTCGAGGACTGTCGCGGAGCGTCTATATTGTCAAAATCCAGAGGCTCCTTGCTGGCTGCCACATAATTGGCCAAAAGCTTTTCACATCGGGCGAGTCTGGCTTTTAGCTCTGCATTGGGTTGCCTTCGATTCCGCGCCGGTGCTGGGATACTGGGCCTGCATCTTTCTTTAGACTATCCCAATGCCATATTAGCGATAATCCGATGTAGATTTGAAAGTAACGCAAGCATATATCGGAGACGTGGATATGAACAGGCTGGTTGGGATGTTGGGACGCTCATCAGCGCCCGTCTCAGTGAGAAGAGGCAAAGCAGATGAAAGAAGGGATAGATGGCATCATGCCAAGTCTCATGGTGAGTTTTCGTACCTTGACGCAGTTTGCACACGGATATTTCCGATCGCACTTCACCTTCCGGCGCTGGCAAAGCACGCAGGCTAGAGGCCGTGGCTGATTTGATGAGTGAACTTCCTTAGGAGAGGCTGACATGTTGTTAGAGAGACAGGTCGCGTCAAATGTAGGATGAGAAGGTTGAAGCAGTCCGCTCAGTCGGCCGCGAGGAAGGGTATGTTAAATAGAGCGATCGGGTTCGGCCAGAGACAGACCGACTTGCGGTATGACGGTTAGTCAGGGTGGCCAGCGGAATATGCATATATGAGTGAGCAGAAAAGAGTGTCTTATTCGTACTAAAGAGTGGATGGTATCACCACGGGCTTGTGGGCCTAATGCTATCCTAATAACTGTTCCAGAGCTAGGGCCAGGTGGAAATGACAGGCTGGCCTGTTTAAGTACAGTCAGACCATCCTGGATGGGTTATGTCCATGACTCGCATAGAAGCATGCATGGATTCTGTCACACCCCCTCAGAGAAGCAACTATTGAAGTTGTGTCTCTGGATAAAGCAGAGCTTTTGATAACTGACGATTAGCGAGAGCGACAGAAGGTAGGGTAATGTAGTGTTGAAGACCCAAGATTGGGATTTCCCTTGATCAAGTCGTGTGGTGTTGTGACCACTGCTGATCTGGTCTGCAGATCATCCTACCCAAGCATCTAAGCTGCCTGAGCTATCTCGGCTTCTCTGAGAGCCTTGACTTGTTGCTCAACGTTTGCCATACCTAGCTGGGCTAGAAATCGGCAGTGCTTCTGAGCTGGCAGTGCTTTGGTGAGTCCGTCTGCGACCATCTCATTGGTTTTGATCCAGTTGAAGTTGATGAGACCACCCCTGACTTCCTGACGAAGCCAAAGATTGCTGATATTGATATGACGAAGCTTGCTAGTCACTTGAGGTCTCTCGGTGGTGAGGAGTCTCAAGGTTGCTTGGTTGTCGCACTGGAGAGAGTAGTCACCATCAAGATCAAGCTGAAGTTGTTCGACTAGTCGGATAGTGGCCTTGTATTCCTTTGCAGCTTGCGTGAGGGCGACCAGCTCAGCCTCAGTACTCGAGGTAACAACGCGACGTTGCTTAGATGACCTCCAGCCAATAGGGCCACCAAACATCATCATCATATACCCTTGGGTGCTCTTGCGAGTTGCGAGGTCGTCAGCAAAGGAGGCATCTGAGGCACAGAAGAGAGTTCCTGGTCCTTGAGAGTTGTATTCGATCGCGAGATAACGAGTATGATCGAGGTAGTCAAGGCAAGCGTCGGCTGCCTTCTTGTGCTTGGCTGATGGGTTGGTGAGGAATTCAGAGAGTCTGGATGAAGTTCTAGAGATGTCTGGTCTTCCAACGACTCCTGCATAGTTGAGGGATCCAATAAGTCGCTGATAGTGGTGGATTTCGGCTGGAGTTGCTTCCTGATCGTTAGGAGCTAGGTTGTCGACAGCCATTGGTGTCCCAGCTGGCTTCTTCCTCTTGTTCACTGCGAATTCGTCGCAGATCTTGGCAATGTAGTTGTCAAGGCTTAGCCAAAGCTTGCCAGCCTTGCGGTCTCTGATGACTCGTATGCCTAGGAAGATGTTCATTTCTCCTATGATCTTCATCTCGTAGATCTCTTGAAGTCCCTTGACGACTTGCTCGGCCATCTTTTTGTTTTTCTTACGATAAATCACAGCAATATCGTCCACAAAGAAGAAGACTAGGACTCCCTTACCGATGAGGATACAGTCGTCCTCATCAAGGGGAGCAAGTCCAAGTTTCTTGAGAGTATCAGAGAGGCTCTTCTGCCACAAAAGAGGGCTTCTCCTCAGACCATAGAGTGCCTTGCGAAGGATGAGGCAGGATCCCGGCCTGCTGTAGCCCGGAGGGAACCAGACATAAACCAGTTCATCAAGGGTAGCGTTAGTGAAGGCATTTACAGCATCAAGCTGCATCGTCTCTAGGTTGAAACGTGCCACAAGGGCCATGACGCTGCGAAACGATCTTCCAGCGAGTGTCGATGCGTAGGTTTCCAGCCCATTGAGTGGCTGAAGATCTCCTCTGACACAGATCCTTGCTTTGAATCGCTTGAGAAATCCATGCTTGTCGAATTTGTAGGTATATACCCACTTGAGAGGAAGAATTCGATGGATCTTCTGATTGACGTCTTCTAGTCTGGTAAGCTCGAAGGTGCCCTTCTTCCAGACTGTTCGATATTCCACGTTCATTGCTGCCAGCCACTTGGGCCAGAACTTGTGCTCTTTTGCTTCGGAGTATTTCTGGGGAGGTGAGGGGAGGTCTCTGCGATGAATTTGACCTAGATCATGAGCGAAGTCGTCCCATCTGTCCTTTTCCTTGGTTGAATCTGTCAACTGGAAGAAGGAAGATCTGATTGATGAAGATCTATCCTTAAGTCGGCGAGAGGATCTTGTAGCTGCCTCTGGTTGGTGATTGGTTTGACCAATTGGCGTTTCCCGATTGTAAATAGGGTTATTGCGACTTCCTCTTGGTCGTCCTCTTGGTCTCCCTGTACCTATAGTAGGAGGTGGAGCATCCGAAGAATCAGCGACGTGGATTGTTGACTCAGCGGTCGTTGCTGAGGATGATGATGAGGTGGAGGGCGAGCGATCCTGAATTGCAGTATCCGGAGTGGGTGACTCTTCATGGGTTGTTGACTCAGGAGTAGGAGGGTCCTGAATGAAAGGTTGATCTGAGTCTGAAGTTGTTTGTAGTGACAGTTGCTGAGTAACTGTCTCTTCTTCTGGGTCTGTATAGGTTAAAACATGCTCTTCCACCCCCTCAACTGAAGGAGTGTGTGACTCCTGAAGTTGTGTTCCTGGAGAGCCAGTAGGAGTAGGCAGTTGAGGCTCTCGCTGTTGGTCGAAGCACTGTTCCCTGGCATCCCTCGGTCCAACTGCAGCAGCTGAATGATGCTGGAGGTCTTCGTCATTCCACAGTCGTGAATCCATGGGGAGATCTTCACTCTGAGGATCAGGAATCGGAATCTCCAGAATAGAGAAGACTCTCTCTAGCTCCGTTCGATGAAGGAGACTGGTATCCTCCTGGCTGGGATCGTATAGCTTCGTTTCGTCGAATGTGACATCTCTGGTCCTCATGACCTTGTTGATTGCTGGGACCCAGATGCGATAAATGTTGGTACTGTCATAACCACAGAGATACCCAACGTGGGCTCTAGGCTCGGTCTTG
This sequence comes from Colletotrichum destructivum, assembly GCF_034447905.1. Taxonomy (NCBI): domain Eukaryota; kingdom Fungi; phylum Ascomycota; class Sordariomycetes; order Glomerellales; family Glomerellaceae; genus Colletotrichum; species Colletotrichum destructivum. Next base: position 499,414 of record NC_085907.1, read on the forward strand.
TTCGCCTTCTCTTCCCCTCTAAGGTATGTTGCAGTGAGAGGGTAGGCCTTACAGCCGTATCGTCGTAGATGAGCAAGTTGGGGGAGCTCAGCTCTCTGATGAGTAGTCCAGGGCCTAGAGTTGAGCCAAGAATTGATCAATCCCTCTGGGGTTTGCCAAGCGTGCCTCTTGCGGGGCATTCTGTTGCTGAGATAATTTGCAGCTCTCACAAGTTCAGGGGCTAATTCCTCTGGGAATCGTGATTGATATCGTAGGGCCCTGGTGATCTTGAAGAGAATCTCACCAGCCTTCTCTGCTGGATTTTGAGCCCCAGTATAGGCTGCAGATCGCTCAATAAGCTTGCCGTTATCTGCTGCCCACAAGTCGAAGGCATTTCGAAGAGCTGTTTCCCAATCAAGGCGAAGGATCGAGAGTTTGAAGTGGTATTGTTGCTCAAGAAATGTGGCCATCTGAATGATCGCCTGGAGTCCCTCCTTACGAGAATTGAGGAACCGGACCCATGTAAACCCACTCCATTCGTCCCTTACGAGCAGAACGATCTTCTCACCATTATAGGTCCTTCTCAGTGTGAAGAAGTCTATGGAGACGTAATCTCCTGGGGCGGTCGGATTGTGGTCAGGCCTCCTTCTTGAGACTTTACGAATCGCCTTGCCTGTGCTGCAAGCCTCGCATTCGATGGTCGTCACCCCCTGAATCTTGATTCCCCGGCTGTTCTTGAGCAGATGCTCGAGAGCTTTCGCACTTGGATGGCCGAGACGTTCGTGCCAGATCATGGCCTCTGCATTGGAGGGCGTAAGGGGATCCCTAGAATTAGGTTGACCTCGCTTTACAGCAGGCTGGGCGTCTGAAAGAACGAAGCTAACATGTTTATCAGGGGTTGGATTTGTTGGGATTGACGTCGAGGTGTCATTGTTGTTGAAGGATGAAGCTTGAGCAATAGTCGAGTCATGATTGTGGTACTCCAGGAGATATTGACCATGTTTCCAAGGTGTGTGGTACAGGACCTCTCCTGTTCTGGTCTCAAGTCCTGGATGGCGAACCGTGAAGATCAGGCCTTTTTCCTTCAGGGGCTCAGCTCCAATGAGGGTTACAGGGTAGTCTGGGCAATACCAGGCATCCCGTACGATAAACCCTTTCTTCCTGAGACCACCTTGGTTAGGGCGGATCTTCATAGTCCCGCGAGCGATAGCTGTCATTCTTCCTCCTCCAGTAGTGAACTCTGTTGAATGGCTGAAGTCTAGATCCTTCATTCTAGAGCGATCGTTGCAGATGTGGAATCCAGTCCCAGAGTCGACGATAACACTGTTCCGGAGTGGAAAACCAGCATATAGACTTATTGCTGGAGCGCTGTTTGGGGCAGCATAGAAGGACGAGGAATCAGAACTGTGTTCGGTGTCCCTATCGGAGTCTGACTGCTCTTGGTTGAAGTAGGAAGAACTTTGACCTGCGTTCTCCTTGTACGGTGGAGAGGAAGATTGAGTAGCCGGCTTGTCTGACGAGGCTGACGAGGAGACTTTAGCGTTGTTGAGTCGCCCCTGCGCCCTTGGGTTCTTCTTAAGCCAGGCCTGACCCCGTTCAATAGCCTTCTTGTTCTGAGGATGGTTTGGGTCGTAACTAGCCTTCCTCTTCTCCGGGTTGAAGTGAGGACAGTCAATGACCCAGTGTTTTATATAACCAAGGCAAGCAGGACACTTGGGAACCAGTATCTCGTTTCTTTTCCCTTGTGACTCTGTTGGATTGCCCTTCTCATCTTCTCCTTGCCAAGTGGCGAAGCTGGATGCTTTGGCGTCTCTGAAGAGCCAGTCAGGATGGAAGGACCTGACCCATTGACGGAAGAAGTTGGCTTGTTGAATTCCAGCACATTTCTCTCCTGTCTTAGGAGGCTTCTTTATGCCGTTTTGGTTGAAGGAGAAGGTAGCAGTTGTATAGTAGCTGGGAGCGAGTGGCTCTACTGCCTTAAGGAAGTCAGCAACTTGGGTGGTTGGGTCAAGAAGCGCTGGAAGTCCAACGTCAACGACCTCATCCATGATGTCAATGTAGTTGCTGAGCCAATCAGACAGCTTGGATCGCTTGATTGAGCTCATGTGAGCTTGATAGCGACGAAGAATGAGTTGTTGCCTCGCGTAGTTATCCGGGGCAAGCTCGTCCCTGAGAGCGATGATCATTTCTCTGAGACTCTCTTTACCACTGACGTGGTTGATGTACTGGGCCTCAACTATGGAGGTGACCCAGGAAAGAGCGGCAATGATGCCTTTGTTAGCCCTTTTGTAGTCTTCCATTCGATCGGCATGTCTGGCCTTAGCCAAGGCAAGCTCGTTGACGAAGTTCTCGGCTTCAGGGCTTGGTTCAGTAAGACGGGGCCTGATGTTCACCACTTGTTGGTCTGGATCTATATAGTTCCAGACCTCATGGATCCTAGCCACCAGCTTGAGGTTTCCGTACCATTTGGTCCAGTCAGCGTCAGAAGTCAGCTTCTGAGTGACCTTAGATGACTCCATGGTTGAGGAAGAGGCAATTGTAGCCTTGTGGGGTTGTATCGATATCGTTAGGATGGATCGATTGCCTATAGAGAGGCAGAGTTGTTGCTTCCGTTGAAGCTGAAGATCCTGGCCTGTGTGGCTGCAGGATTGGCGCTGGCCAAAGGAGACTGAATAGTCTCAAGAGTTGCAATGCACTTGATCGATTGATGCTGTCTGAGTGACAGGTCCTTGCCTCTTGGCTGAAGGAATCAATCAAGACGACAGTTGCTAGAGTCGACTGGGCTCATAACTGACGGTTAGTCAGGGTGGCCAGCGGAATATGCATATATGAGTGAGCAGAAAAGAGTGTCTTATTCGTACTAAAGAGTGGATGGTATCACCACGGGCTTGTGGGCCTAATGCTATCCTAATAACTGTTCCAGAGCTAGGGCCAGGTGGAAATGACAGGCTGGCCTGTTTAAGTACAGTCAGACCATCCTGGATGGGTTATGTCCATGACTCGCATAGAAGCATGCATGGATTCTGTCACTGGCCAACTGAAGCTATTCACAGAGCTGGAAAATAATGCCTATACTCAACGCCTTTTATTCAGGAAGGTGAAAAAAGGCTTCAGTGAGCAGGCCTATCAATTGGCAACTGCCTAGCATAAGCTTGAGCTTCTGCAGGCCTAGGTTGCTAATACTGCAGCAAGAAAGAGGAGGGCAGTTCAGATGGATCCAAACACTAAGTTTGCCAACATTAAGGACATCCAGCAGGCACAAATTGAAGCTGGCGAAAAAGAGGATATCACAGGTGAATTCAGCGAGTCTGATTTACCTAGTGAAGCTGAAAGCTGTATTGTAGTGGCATCTAGAACAGGGCAGTAATTAATTGAAGTCGATGGTGGTAACGGAGATGGCTTCATTTTTGGGGTGCCCATATGTGGGGGGTGCCCACAAGTGGGTGCCCGACGTTAGCGATGAGAAAAACTTGAAAAAGCGAGCAAAGCAAGCTCATCAAGCCAAGAGCCAATCAATGCAAGCAAGTGGAGCCTTTCCCGGCCCCCATTTATGGCCTGCTTTGACTTGGTTGACTTGGGCTCGGGGAAAAAGCCCCTGGTAGTCCGATAGGCTAACAGGAGGCGGTAGGTTCATCGGACGTACTCTCTCTCCATCTACTCCAACGGTTAACGTTAGACTATTTAGCAACGACAAGAAAGGCATGGGAGTGTAGAGAGTAGACGTCCAAAGATTTCATTCTCGGACAGTGAAGAATTTTGACCAGGTGTCGCCGGTCCAAAGGGGAAACCTTGGACCACAACGAGGGTAATTTGCATACCGTGTAAAGCTCCAAGCGACCGCAACTCTGATACATGTCACTGTTGGGTGGTAAGTCGTGTTGTGGGTTAAACCAACAGACCTTTCAGTCGAGGGGTTTGGGAAGAGCCGAGACGCGACTGGTCTCTTAGACAAGGTCGATTGATTCACCCTTGTACCTGTATTTTTTTCAAAACAGCCGGCGTCAGAACGCAAGGGAAGATATTCCTGTGCAAGCAGGCTCGTCCGGAGCTATCGAAGCTCTTGTGGGTCTGTCATACCGCGGAACCTGAATTTGGTCCCGGAAATAGCATGGATCGGCCTGGTCCCCTTGTCGTTGATCGGCGCAAAGGGTTCCGGACTTTCTGGCAAGGATGCCGATATTCAGAGACCAGCCCATTTGGCATGCTGTCAAAACAGCCTTGCTTGTTGGGGGTGACCCCGTGACTCTTGACGTATGCAGGACCCTGTGTGTCTTGTTGTCACCTGCCATTTCGGGATAAGACAAACCCTAGAAAGTACTGTACTGACTGACTCGATGGCTTCGTGCGTCATCTATGAAAAGTGGTTCTATCGATTTCCAGCTCTGCAAGGCTTGCGTCCTCGGTCAAAAGCCGTTGACCTTCGCTTGCGACCGCTCGGCTCGAGCCACCCGCCGTTATGCAAGCGAGCCTTCTTCCATCTGGACTTGAAAGGCCCGGCTGGTTCCCGCCTTTGTTCTGACTGCCATGTACGTTAGACCCTTTCAGACCCTCCGAGACCCCTTGAGACCCCAATTACCTATGCGACTCACCCCGCTTGCCGCCGAGTTTTCTCTTTCGGCATTAGAGGCAGGAAGGGCACTTACGCACGCCCCTGCTTCGACCCGACAGTATGGTAACGGCGTAAACCTTAGTACCCACAAGTTTCAGGCTCACGGCCAACCCTTGCGGATGACTGGATGCCAAAATGCAGGGGCACTCAATTACATACGAGCGGAGAATGGCCAAGCACGCTCAGAAACAAGACCAGCGATGGTCGGCTTGGCAAAGGGAGGACTGAAAGAAAACGGTTGGAAGTCGGCATGCGCCCTGCTTGTTTGTTTCCACGGAGTCTCGGCCTCACAAATCGCCATGCGAAGCGATGTTTCCTTGTTCCACGGGTTACTGTCGTAATATTTTGGCATTAGGAATTCCCCAACAAAACTATCTCGTACACGCAATACCGCGTCCCAGCTTGAACAACAACAAACGAAGCACTGGTTAGATGCATGCTTTGCTTCTGTCGCGCCTGTTGGTCCCATTCAGTCATTCCATCCCAAATTGGCAGGGCTCATCCCAAAGCAATCAGTCAAATTTTGATTGGCCAATGGAAGGGCAGACTCAATTTTGATTGGGCCAATGATGAGCCCCGCAAATTGGCGTCAGGGTCGCCGTGTCTTCGACGGCAACAGCAAGTATGGTCAACTTGGATTCCAACTGGTCAAGTCTGCGCAAGATGTCAGGCCGCGTCATTCTGGCGATGTAATTGCTCAACGTACAGAAATGTAGTGGCTTTGAAATGCTTCTCGTTCGCCTCTTCTATCTCGGCAACAGCACGTTCGACAGCAATCATGTGGCAAAACCAAACGCTGGGAGGCTTTTGGAACGCCGAAGACATTGACACGGATCTGGAATAGTCAGCTTTCTGCGGCGTTCAGTGAGAAAGGAGTGCCTAACAAGGACGCTTACTCAACATCCTGATATCCGCGGGGGTCTTGGTCTTGTGGGCCATTGGAATCGTGCAGACGTTCTGTTGTTGAGGACATCAGTGGTTTTTGGATGATACTCTTCGGCCAGTCGATGCTCTCGGGGGAAAGGCCTTTGTTCCGTTGGAGGGCTTGGACCAGTCGTGTTGTAAGAATGGTTTCACGATGCCGGGCCTGATTTGTGGATATTTGGGACCGGCGCTGTAATTTGCCAGGCCGTTGAGAACGTTGCTGAGATTGATGCATGATGTCACTCTTGAACTTGAAGACAGATCGACAGTGTCAAAAAAAGGATGAATCATAGTCAGCCGCTAAAAACGATAAAGTTGGCATGCACGGTCTTGTCATTTTTCACGCGACCAGGACGATGCTTGTACTCTTTTATACGGCACGAGACTTAGGCGGCACGACATCGTGCCATGATTCAGGAAGCAGAAGCAAATCTCAAGCGTGCCAATTGCATTTGATACCAGCCGGCTGGAACAATGCTGGTCGGGTTTGTTCTATCTTTTTCTTAGAAAGGAAACGATGTTCCGGCTATGTAGACGTCCGTCGCTGTTGGAACTAAATGGTGCAGGTGCATCTTACCATTTGCTCAGTCCGCAAATCACACTCAGCCGGCAACGACGTCCGCATATGGCTGACTGGGGGCCGATGGGTTAGACAACAGACTTACAAACGGTCAAACCTCGGAGTTGGTGCCTGTGCAGTTCCCCGCCAGCCCGTGCACCCTGTCAAGATATCCAAGCCTACAGGCACAAGGCCCTGGTTAATATTTCCGATCCACTTTGAGCCGTCAAATGCGGTTGGGTCATACTTGTTGGAATCGCAGCCTTTCGGCAACATGGCCATCGAGCTGGACCAACAGACGGATGGTGTGATGTTGTTGGTTCAACGGGCCATCGAAAGTGGATGTCAATATGGCTAAAATCCGGTACCGAATGAAAAGGGCCGTGTTCAAATCAAACATGGGCTCTCTGAGGCAGAGGCCGAGCAGTCGTCGAGATCCCGAGCTGGTTTTCGCAGTTATCCCTTCGCGGCAAAATCACCGCCAACAGAGAGGCTAGCTAGGTCTCGAGTCATGAGCCAGGAGATCGGATACCTCTCGAAAGGGTTTCCGTGCTTGAACCAGGCTTTTGTTCGCCCTCATTCCACCACCTAAATATATAGACCTGAGAATAAACAGGTCGGTAATTCTTTCGCCCCTCGTGTCCGGTAGCTTATCGATGACGTCGATAAACAGCCATGCAGTGGCGTCCGCATACGACATCTGATTCAACCATGGCCGGAAGTTCTGTCCCAGATTGTAATCGTCGGTGAAAAACTCAAATGATTTTTGAGCGGAACCGACGCGATGTAAATCAGGAAATTCGCTGGCAATCTTTTTAACTACGGGTTGCAAGTCAACAACGTCGTAATCGTAGTCTTGTGGTGGCCGAGCCAACAACAATGCCTGCCGTGCTATCTCCAAATCTGGAGACATAGACTTTAGAGAACGGATCTTGCTCGTGTCAAATCCCAAAGTTGATGCCAGACTCGCGAACTTGGGAAGAAAAGTTGGGTTACTCTCCAGATTTCGGAAAGTTCTCATCGCAAAAAGCCACAATTGCCGCAATCCAAGCTGGAAACAGGCTCTCGATTCAAGAGGCCGGTAGGAAAAGTTCATGTCGGAGTTCTCGATTGGGTATTGGGTTTGTTCTTTTGCCGGTTGTTGGAAAGCCATTGAAAACGCGGTCTGTACAGTATGACCCTCATATGGTATGGAAATCAAGCGCTTCATCGGTTTTGCACACAGCTCTAGGTACTTGAAATCGCTGCAAAATGTAGACAGCGATGGAATGGTAAAGTCGAAGGAGCAAAGGGTTTCCCAGATGGCAAGTCGTTCCGATCGATTGAAGCACCTAAAGGCAAGGCCGTCCAAAACAATGTTCTGGAGCGCTCTTTCATCCTGTGCTGAGAACCTGGGGCACCGGTGCTCTAGAGATTGGACAGTAAACGAATCAATCTTTCCTAGATTGGACACGACACCCCCGGCAAGACGTAACCATGTGTCGTAAATGTGTTGGAGATAATTCACGACTTCCTAGACACGATTAATTTATGTAAAGCTTGAGTCCAGGACAAGAAGCTAACCTCGTCACATTTGAGAGTGATAAGCCTGTGAAGGTTGCCGATAACTAGACCTGCTCGAATGCCCGGAATCCCAGATAGATTCACAAAGGCACGGTAGAAGACTTGGTGTTTTGCAATCTGTCTAACACATCTCCGCTTATGGTCGGACAAAGAGGACTCTAGTCGATGCGTGAGTCGGGCATCATTGCACTCCTTGCTTCGAAGTACTTCCCAAAAAGCATTGCGGTCCGCGAGGTCGCTCTCAGTTTGCTGCTTTTTGTTGACCATCGAATAAATTGTATGACCTGCTGCGATGTGTCTATAATCCGGTCCTCCTGCTCTTCTTATAAATGATAGACAGTCTGGAGAAAGCTGATGTGTGCGGATGGTTTTACATACAGGATGAAGCCTGATGCTGGCACTTTATGTGAGCCAGAAAACAGACCCTTGACTACAGAGAGCGGATTTACTGCGCCAAGTGTCCCAGTCATGACCAGGTGTCTTGTCACGATTCGCTTAGGTAGTAGCTTGGGGTTCGGTCTGCCGACCGAACATTTTGCCTTTTGGCCCGCTGGCCCAACGGTAGTAAACCCAAGCACTTATGTTTCGTCATATGTCTCGAGCACGTTCATTGGACACTCATCCTGGACAAACATTCTGAAAATCATCTGGCAGCGTGCTAACTGTGCTCCGCATGTTGATGGATTTCGAACGATGTTGGCCGCCCTCTAGTGCCAATTTTGTGTGTAGCAGGTACATACTCGAGTATATTCCCGTTGCTCGCCCTACCGTGAGTCCAAGCAACCAAAGCTATTAATGGACATTGGAGGCAGACATCACAGCAGCTTCTGAATTGCCAAACAATGATAACCTGTGCACCGAGGGAGCAACATATGCTCATAACTGTATGTACGTATCCGGTCATCTATCTGCGCAGAAGCCGTTGCAGAATCACAGTTACCGACTCGGTTTGAGATGTTGAGTTGGGTAGCTGACCGCGTGACAGAGATGCCCCTCCACTGTCGCCCGTTTCGGAGCCGGTGTTCTACCTGTACGCCATTCGCAATCGCTAGGTTCTGCTTCCAGCGAGTCTGCTTATAAATATACACATTTGAATGGCCGTGGAATCCATAAGCAGGAGCACACATGCCGATAATTATCATGGAACCCAACCAAAAGACCCAAATCGATGTCTTTCCGGCGCAAAATAGTCTTGCAGATACAATTGCAACGAGTCACAAGGCACGCCCTAAAGCTAATAAGGCAGCAACGAACGATGAATCGCATGTACAATTAAAGCCGAAGAAGAAACAAGACCACGTCACAAACCTGGATATGACGCGGACCGTCGTTCGATCGGGACATAAGCACTTTTCGGTCCGCACGCCAGACATCGAATGGAACTCGCCCTGGAAGCATTACAGAGCAGAATTCGAATTACACGATCTCGGGGGTAGCGTGACGGTAGCGGTGAGACAACGAACGCTAGTCCATATCAGAAGACTGGCCGTGTCGGAATCAGAAGACGCTCTATCGAAGCTCAGAAGGCTCCGTCACCAGAACATTGTCCAGTTCATATATGCGTATATGACGAAAACTTACTTATACGTAGTACTTGAGTGCACGACAATCAGCCTGCATCAGTTGGCTAAATGCCCCATATATCCTGATGAAGCCCAGCTGGGTACGATTGTTGGGCAGGTAAGCTCCGAGGAGCATAGCGTCAAAGGACCATTGATGACAGATGCTATTTGCTATGTCGTGAGCGGTCTCAGCTTTCTAGAAGCCCACGGTTTTGAGCACCCCTCGCTGGGAAGTAAGGAAATATTGGTGACTGATGCGGGATTGGTGAAAATCGGCAAGTAGACTTCTGGCGGCTGCAGCAGTCAAAGATTGATATTTTGGAGTCTAACGTCAGTAATCAAGTAGCAAATCAACAGCTTTGTCGGCCTTTTGAAAGCCACAAACAACAGCGTGTCAAGGCTCTCAGCCCCGTGGTTCAGCTTCTCATGCAGAAGTATTGCAAGGAGTCGCCAGGTGTCGACGACCTCGACCGCTGGCCTCCCGATTCAGCCGGTTTTACATTCTTAATCGCAATCGAGTGGGCATCTTCATTCAATGAGTTGCAAAATGTTGGTGTCCCCCGCCCGTTAATGTTCGCTCTCTTCCGTGATGAATCTTCTTACTCACACCTTCAGCATCCGCTTGCGAGACATCACGACACCCATTGTCTTGTTGGTCTGCTTAGTTTGGCACGCGTTTCGGTTTTCCCAAGAGAGTATAGCTGCAAGACCTAGCCATTTCATGCTCCGTAACAGATAACCCTACGTATTCTTATCTGCTAGGCTTTTAGGCTTCTAGTTTCAATGATCCATTCTTTTAGTTTCGTTCTTCCATGCAACCTGCGCGCAATCATTCTCCGTGAATTATGTAATTCTTCAGAGAAAAGAGAAATTAGTTGATGCCAAATATGATGCTGATTAGAGGTCAGGGAAAGAAAAGAAGGCAAGCATGGAAGGAAATGAGGAGAGTGAAACACTATGAAGGCCATCACTTAGGGCGACTACTCTACAGGCGGGACCAACGTCAATTGCAAGTAAGATTTAGTTGCAATGTTGCACTCAAACGTTAACCACGCAACATTGACCTCCAACTTGCAGCGTTGCCGGTGAAACAAATCAATCAATCAACTTAACCAATGAAACTTGAGGCTGTCCTTCCGCTAGCCAATCAACATTGAGACTAAATTTGATTGATTGCTTTAACAGCAACGCTGCCTCCAAGCTCACTGCGAGTTCTTCTTTCCCCATAATCCACTGGCGACCTCCTCGCTGGAAGGGGATATGTGGCCTCCTTCGGTAATTTAGCTCTGAGGTGTTACTATGTGATTCGACATACCAGTTCATCCCTAGATCTGGGGAAATTTTGCTCATTTGAGGACGTGTACTCATAGTATCTGTGCTTGTAGCGGACTTGGATGTACAAGTCGGCCCCGTACCGCCGTCTTATCTGCTCACAACGCCACATGATGTTTTTGATCGCTTTGTCGCAATTCTCGTTGGTTCTATCTCTTTTCTTCGGTGGATGCTGTTGAAGAGTCATGTTGAGTTGATCAAACGTTGTGTGGAGCCTTATGCACACAAGTAGACAAGGTACATAGTATGCTGTGTTGTGTGTGAGGGTTGGCGTTTGACAACCGAATTTGATTTTAAGCTTTTTGCCGTTCTCTTTCCCCTACATTGGTTTTAGAGTAGGTAAGCCGTACTGTGAACATTTATGACGCATAAGATAGAAGTGGAGCCACATCCAAATCTGGTTTCTGATTGTCTACTTCGAGAGGTTGTTGCAGCTGTTTGTGGACAATTTTGGTGTTGGAAGTCACATGGGACATGCAAACTGCTGCTTGTTGCGTGGTTCACGATACCTTGGTGTTTTTGAAAGCAGCAATCGGCTTGTTGTACAATTGCTGGCAAGAAGGGGCAAGGATGTGTCAACAACCTACGGTCAGAGGAAAGGTACTCTAGATGTATGTGTACTATGTACATCACGAGCCTGCTGGATGAGACGACATGCATTTGAGGAGCCAGACAGAAAGCCGTCTCATGGATGCGAGGTTGCCCAAAGCAGGCATTTTTCTTTTTCAACACAGTCATCCCCGGCATTTCCATTGTCTACTGTCAAAGTCCACCTGTCGGCGAACATGGGTTTTTTGCGAAAACGTCTACGTCTTCTTGTACAGATTCGCCGCACAAACTGTCGGCCAAGTGCTCACTTTTGCATCGCTTGTTACTAGAGTACATGAACACGTGAATTTGATAATAGGAAGGCGTCGTGATAGAAACCAAGAACGCTCTTATATGGTAGGGGAGTCTGGTCTGGGGATACCGTCCTTGGCAGACGACGTGATGGGGTCACTCGTATTCCAATCAAAACAATGTGTGATTATTTCGCCGTCGCTGTTGGTTGTCCTCAGGTGTAGCGTCCGCTTTGTGGAGGCTTTCCCATAAACGTGGGCCACTCTGAATGATGGTTTCGCGCCACTCTTCTTGGCTGTGACATCGGGTCTAACCGCTGCGGCTACCGAGCAGGCGGCCTTGATTTCAGTCGTCAAATGTTGAGGCCCTAGGCTGTTCGTGGAGCTCGTTTCCTGCAGACGAGGCCCTCGTGCTGACGACTTCTCCTGCTTGACGCTACCGCTTTCTTCGTCAGTGTCAGAGAGGAGGAAGGTAGCTACATGGTTCTGTGGAAGCCTCGGCTGAGGTGAACTCTCATTCGCTGGGACGAGCCGCAAAGGGGAGAATACTGAGTGAAGCTTTGAGCTCATGATGCTTCTGGGCAGTTTGACCGTGACCCCATGATCATTGCGGCATGTTTGAGGGCCACTCAGTTCTGAGCACACATCGCTTCCCCTACAAACAGACGCGCCAAGTGTGTGAACCTGCTCCACATGGTGTCACTGCCGAAAGAAGCCACTCCGTACACCTCTGGTTGTGAAGATTGATGATGCTCCAGCTGGCGAATAGAGCCGGAAATGGGTGTTTCCAAGTACAGCGATAAGGTTTGTCTGCTCGCTAGTGCTGTCGCCAAGCGCTATGACTCTGCTCATGGCGGAAGCGAGCGGACACCGCCACAACCGGAGGAATGGGGAGCGAAAAAGGCGACTCTCTCGCTTCATTGTGCTACATACTCGCCATGTGCACAATCGCAGTGAAAGTGGATTTTCGGAGCTCGACCTAGAGTGACGAAGGCTAGGAGTCGGAATAGGATCCAGCGGACAGGATACACGGCGACTTAACGTGCTTGCTGTGTGGCTGGGATAGTGACTCCTAGAAAAAAGAAAGGCTCTCGAGATAGAATTGCAGCGGCGTCGAAAGTCGGATGGTCGAGAACACCTTCTATGAAAGGTCAGAACCTGCTCCTGCAGGAGCTGGATATGGATTGTGCAGATAGAACACGTGGTAGAGCAAGAAAGCTCCTTGTTACATGGCTGGGAAGACTCTCGACCAAAAGCAAGAACCGGCAGGTGCGCTACAACTGGGATTCCAGGCCATGGCTTTCCGCTATGTCAATAGGAGCCGGAAATAGATCTTTGCGGGGTCCATACACGGCACAACAAGGTGCTCGCTGTGTAGCTTGGATGACTCATTTTGGTATCTTGGGAGCCCAACAGGCTTTTAGCATGTTCCGCACTTTTCAACATAGCAATGGGGAGCCAGATATGGATCTTACAGTCACCGTAAGTAGTAGAGGAAGAAAGCTCCTTGTTGCGTGGCTGGGAAGACCAGCCAGAACCAGCTCCTGACAAGAGTCAGATATGGAGCGTGTGGACAAGGGAGGTAGTGGGACAAGGAAGACCCTTATTGCGTGGCTGGGGACGTGGCCGGGGGCATCCTCCACCAAAGGCCAGAACTGGCACCTGCCTCATCGTTGCGGCGATGTTAGAACTGGATCTATAGGTCTCGGCATCCATTTCTACACAACAGGGCAAGAGCCCAGTCGCGTGGCTGGGCAGGTTGTCTCCCAAAGCTCCCAAAGCCGGAACCAAAGAGTGACAAATGGCCTTCCAAAAGAACCAGATTTGGATCTTGTGAACAGGGGACATGACTCAGCATGCAAGATCCTTGTCGTGTGGCTGGGGATACTCTCGCTCCAAACTCAGCCGGTTGAAGGGAACTGGAAATGGATTTACGGACATTATGAATAGCGCCTAACAAGAGCCAAATCCAACTTTTCCGATATGGGAAATGGAGTGGTCGATAAGGTCCTTGGTGTGTGGCTGGGAGAAAGGGCCAGAACTGGCTTCTGGTAAGAGCCAGATGCGGATGCTCAAGACAGGGGATCAAATTAGGTAAGCGAGATGCTGGCTGGGAGGGCCCTGCCCAGTCGCCAGAAGCGGCCACGAGCAACGTGGTTGCAGTGGCATTCAATGCCAACTTCTGGATCTCGACTCTCCAGCACAGTGGATGAAGCCAGAAATGGATGTTAAGAAGAAGGCACATGTCGGGATGAGCAGAATCCTTCTTCTAGGCTTGAGAATCCCTACGCCGAGAGTCGAAACCGGCTCATAGAAGGAGCCTGGTACAGGTTTTGCGGACGGGTGATGTGCTGGTGCCTGCAAGCTTCCTGTTGCGGGCTGGGGGTGCTTACTCCCAAAAGCCAGAAGAGGCTCTGAGTAGCGTGTAACTGCTCTGGCGTCAAAAGTTGATTTCAGGGCTCCCAGCCTTGGAAACTGCAGGATGAACCGGTAATGGATCCTGCAGACAGGGTACGTGGTGGAAAGAAGAAGTAGCTCTGAACAAGAGCAAGAGCTGGATTTTGCTGACAGCAGGCAAGGTCCATGGCGTGTGGCAGGAGAGACAGAGTCCAGCCAGGCTTAGCTCCTGGCAAGAGCCAAAGACGATCTTGCAGGCGGGACAGGGAGAAGCGGGGAGCAAGCAAGACCCTTGTCGCGTAGCTAGGAAGGCCTTACCCCAACAGCCAGAATCGGCTGGAAGCGCGTAGTTCCAACGGCGACGAATGCCAGCTTCTGGACCTCGACTTTCCAATACATTGAACAGAGCCAGATACAGACTCTCCGGAAAGGGCTTATGTCGGGATAAGCAAGATCTTTACTGCAGGCTTGAGAATGGCGCCATGAAGAGCCAGAACCGGCTCCTGGCATTTTGCTGCAGCTGTGACGGAACGGCAGTGCCTGATTATGAGTCAGCGGGCCACAATGCTCACCGTTCGGTTTTCTAACCGAACCCCAACTCACTACATGGCTGACCCGGGACAGCAGCAGCGCCAAAATTGTGACATCAGCCTGAAAAGCCGTAGAATGGGCGGGACATGGATCCCGCGGACGAGCACGCGGGCCTCGTTGCGTGGCTGAGAATATTCACCATCGAGTAATCGGCTCTTTGAAGTAACGAACCTCCAATGGTATGAAGGTGTCGGAATAGGATATCACTGGATAACTCTGCACGCAGCCAGTTATTACAGGCCGTCTGCAAGAGGACAAACGTCCATGTGTCCGAACGGTTCCACGGCGTTCGCGTCATCAGCCTGGCCGACACGTCTCCCAAGTCTTTGCGACGCCATCTCCATTCCTTGCGTTGGGACATGCTGAGCAATGAGCTTTCCTACATGACCGAGACGAAAAGAGTCGAGCGCGTCCTCGCCAGCTGCCTTTTCTCGGCCACCCATCTCGCCGGTCTTCTACGCCACGCCACGGAGCAACTCGGTGATGCCGACGCTCCGCCCCTCAGCTTCCTCGCCGTCTCTCGGCTGGACAACCCGGTAGCGGCAGATCTACAAGCACACCTCGCGCGGTTTCTCACACATTGCGACTCCGTCGACGCGTTGAAACGATTCGCCGTGCCTGTCATCGCCTCCAGCTTCCTGCTGGACCACTATCCCCCGGGCATGCACCGTACGTCCGCGGGCTTTGGTCGATCTGACTGTTACTGACCATACCATCCGCAGTCTTCGACCCGCGAGATGTCTTCCAGATGTTCTACCAAGATGTGTGCTACAACGTGTGTGGCGCCGCCGTCCTGGCGCACGAAGGGCCCACCGACTTCGTCTTGCCGTCTCAATTCTCCAAGATGATCGAGGCCCAGATGGTCCGTATGTTCCGGCAGCTGACGATGAGCCAGTCCGCGGCGTCACTCCATCGACAGCTTGTCGCCGCCTTCGCGGAGGACTGGGGACGGCTTCGGTCTGACAGCACATGTTTTCATTGTCTCCGGCGTCGCCCGCAGTTCTTCCCCGAGTGTGGCCACGGCCAGTGCATGAATTGTGTCAAGGTCTTTGGTGTCACGAGCGTGGTCGATCCGTGGCTGGTCGATGTCGACGAATGTCTTCTTTGCGGACGAAATGTTGGCATGAAGCTAAGAGTGAAGCCGGACACCGCATCGGTCCGTGTGTTGTGTATTGACGGCGGCGGGACGAGGGGAAAATACCCCCTCAAGCTGTTGAAGCAGCTCGAAGACGACATTGGCCTGCCGGACCACCCTGTGCAGGAAAACTTTGACGTTGTCTTCGAGACCAGCTCAGGTTTGTTGCGGAACGTTGCTGTTGCAGGTGTGAGTTGCTTCTTAGCTGACACGTCGTGGCAGGCGCAATCAGCGCCGGTGCTCTCTGCATCAACGGCTGGACGGTGGATGAGTGCATTGCCCGCTTCGAGTCCCTATCAAACCAGGCATTCACGCCCCGCGGGGTCCCTTCCATCGCCATCATAGGTTCTCTCATACGACTGATGATGCAGGTTCCCTTTTTTGCCACAGTTGTTCGTGCCGCGGCGTTGCTTCTTTTCGATAGCAGGTATCCGTCGCAACACATCGAGCGGGCATTGCGAGACATGTTTGGCTCGGAAAGAAGCCTCGTCGACTACTCGGCCGCCGACACGATGGGTGCCATGGTCGGGATGACGGTCGCCACCGTGCAAGATGCAAGCGCCTGCATCTTCACCAACTACAACGGAGTAGGCCAACGGGGCGGAGATCACGGTAGTTTTCCCTTTTTCCGATGAAGCGGTCCGATGATGCGATTTGATAACGCGACCCAATACGGCAACCCGATGCTGATGGGATTCACAGAGTATGAGGTATTGACGACGACCGACAGCGGCGGGCAGGTATCTTTGTGGGAGATGTGCGTGCTTTCTCGGCGTCCATACGTCACGCCTGCATCTTGCCCGTGTCGTGGCTGATCTGACCTGCAGCATCCGGTGTGCAACCGCCGCTCCGTAGTCAGTACTGGCCATCTCATTGCAGCAACACCGTCGACTGCTACACAGCCGATCGTTGCTAACGGGGCCGCGCAGTTATTTCACGCCTTGGTCAATCAACGGCCTCGGCACGTTCCAAGACGGCGGCTTGGTGGCTAACAACCCCTCCTCGATCGCTTTGCAAGAGGTTGCTTCGCTTTTCTCCGAAGCCCCCGACCCAAGCCTCCTGGTCTCAGTGGGTACAGGCTTCTCTCGGGGGGAAAACCCCATCGGGGGATGGCAGGGCTACTTCCCCTTCCGCCTAGCGCGGGCCTTTCGGGCCCTTCGAAGTGACGAGAAAGCCTGGCAACGACTCGTCGCACACAAAAAGGTTGGTCGTTCGGGTGAGTTCTTCCGCTTTGACGTCGAATTCGACGGCCCCGAGCCGCCGCTGGATAGCCTGTCCAGCTTTGACGATCCTGAATGTGATGATGAATGCACTTTTGAAGGCCTGCCAGCCTTGAAGCGACTGCGGCTGTGTGCAAGGGCAGAGCTGTTCGTCTTTGAGCTGCGTGCTTCACAGCCATATGTGTTTTCTGATGGGGCGTACGAGTGCTGCGGACACATACGTTGTCGGTTGCGTGCCCACTCTGCAAGCTTGAAGGAGTTCATGTCGCAACTCGCCAGAAGCAAGGCTCACTTCCGTGTCGGCGGCCACAAAGTAGCGGGTGACTTTGCGCCATACCCGACGATCTGTCCAGACGGCCATTTCGTCTTGGAAGTGAGGTTTCGTGTGGCCAGTCTGCAGGAGTCCCTGGCCGTCTGCCTGTGGGAGACTCCCGACGACGGTCGCAACATCAGCGGCTCACCGTTTACAGTTCAGCAGCTGGTGCGGAGCCAAAAGCTCGAGCAGTGTTTCGGTACCTCTGATCATCGTAAGAAACGGTGTCGAGACAATGAAAATGATGAGGCCAGCCGTAAACGACCGAGATTCAGGCCGTAGCGGTTTGCCGTCAGTAGAAGCGAAGCAGACATCCAATGCTGTTTCTGTTTTAGTATCAGTAGCGCAACAAAGAACAAAGGTTGGTCAACTTTGTTTGATTCGACGTACTCTTGTTTTCTGATTTTGCTTGATCTTCTCTGTGTGATATATCAACCAAGGACAAAAAGGTCTCTATAAGTGACAGACGATGGTAACTATTCTCAGGCCTAACCCGGCTCATTCGTCACAACGATCATCAGAATATGCAGATTTTACTGTCTTATGCAAGCACGACTAATAGGTCTGTGAAGGACATGCCAGTATAAGGGGTTTTCGTCTTCGTCCTTCATACTCGTCAATACCTCTTGTTGACCCCCTACCTATACATGGGCCTGTCAGTCGCCGTCTGACAATTATTATCTAGTGTTTCGTTGCCCAGTAGGTAACCATGCATCCACAGATGTTGGCGCTGGCTGGACTGTACAATGTCGAAGTGAGGCTTGGCGTGCACGGGTCACAACACCCCGACGGAAGGGTTGTGGCCCGTGCATCAGCATCTCAGTTGGACTCCACCGATTGCACCTGGCGGTTGACCTGGATGAAATTGACCCATGGTGATGCATCGAGAATAGGATGCAGGCAGAGACAGAGAAGCGTTGTGATAGTAAGAACAGCGCGGGAGCATCTCAGGCTCTTGTGCCGGAACATACACCGACACAACCAGCACTCGACGACCCGAGAGTCGAAGGATGGCTCCGGTCATGTCCGGTGACGGTATCGGCACTTGCTCCGCCTCAACCTCCTTGTTGACCCACAACATGCTCCTGATCCCCCATCGTCCCTCCTCTCTCCACGCCGTCGGAAGCATCCTCGTCCACCTACTATGCCGCCTCGGCACTGTCAAAACCTTACCCTCTCTCTTCCACACCCATGGTTCCTGAACCGCTATGACTGTGAAGTCTCGCAGTTGCTCATCGTTCATCAGGCTTTCGTGCACTGCATCCTGTTTCCTCACATTCAGTTGGAGAATCTGAAAGTTTCTACTCGTGGAGAGATGGGTAGAGCTTCGGACACTTCTTGCTGAAGGATTCGTGCGGACCACCGCAGAGAACACACTTCAGTACCGTCTCGCAACACTCCTTGTGGTGGTGGCCCTCCTTAGCACACCGCCCGCATACCAAGCGGTTCGGGCATCGGGACGCCTTGTGTGGGGCGATCTGCTGACATTGGAAGCACTGTTGTGGCTGAAACTGGGGTTTGAATATCCCCGTGGTTCCGGATTCTCCTCCCGCGTGGAAATAACCTTCCGAGAGGAGCCTCCTGGCCTCACTGGCTTTGGTCAGGTAGACCGCCATCGATCCGTACGCTTTCGGGTTTTCCTTGTCGCTTAGCCACACGATCTTGGCGACGGTCGTTTCGTTTTCTTTGCTGAACTCCTCTGCTGCTTGGCTTCTGTACTTCCCTTTCTCCTCCCAGACTGCTGACCATCGCACGAAGTCTACCTTGATCGGATACAGGTCGTCGTCCCGGACTCGCATACCCGGGGCGATCTTCGTCTCTGCGATTTGTTTGACTATCCGGTGTTCCGCGTCGTCTCGGCAGACGATTCTGATGAGGCTCTCATTCCTTGGGTTCACGGTCACGGCCTGGCACCGCCATCCCGTGCGCCCGTCTGCACGCATCTCCTTTTCCACTGCTGCTCTGATCGTGCCCGCGTTGGGCTTGTTGCCATCTTCTGCTTCAACTCGTGAGGTGTCTATCGTGCAGTACGGAGTGTCGGTCACGTTGGGCGATGATGCACCGGACGTGCGGGTTCGTGCCTCGATTGTCTGGCCGGTTGGGAGGTTTCGGGCGACGGCGGCATAGGATGGACCGGGGTCGCTTCGCGCCGAAGCCAGAGTCGCTAAGGCTTCGAGCTTTTCGTGCGTCTTGGTGTTATCGTCTTCGACTTGCTGCTTCAACGCCTGCAGGTCGCCGCGGACCGTCTGCAGCTCATCCTTGATTGACCCGAGTTCTTCGTTCGCCGTCCGAAGTTCGTCCGTGGCTTGTCGAAGCTCGGCCTGGATATCCTTGTTGCGCAGTTCCGATTTCTTCCATGCGTCGAACACCACCTGGAGAGATGCATGCAGATCCTTCATCTGCCTTCCCATGGCCAGGAGCATCACTCTGTCGTCGTCCTCGGTCGCCTTGGTCCTTCCTTTCGCGGCTGACGCGCCCCTGGTGGCCGCCCTCCGCACACCGTTTCCTGCCAGCTCGTTCGGTTCTGGGGTTCCATCGTCGGCAGTCTCTTGGTTTTCCTCGTTCAATCGGGCTTTGGCCGTTAGTTTACGTAGCCGTCGCAGTGACCGCTCCGTTCCGCTGACCTCCTCGTCAGGCGCGACGTTGAACGTGTCCGCCTCTATGTTTCACAACACGGGACGCGCCGCAAGTGGGTCCACTAGTGCCGCGCCACGCGTTTCCGTATCACCCCTTCCGCAAAACACCCAAACAACTCTCGACAGCAACGACAAAAGATGATAATAAGCTAGTTTCCTATCCTTCCCTGATTGTTCTCCTGGATCAGAAGGGAAAACAACAAATCTCTGCCTTGCCGTTGGCCTGATCAGGGCCATGCCGCACTGGCCATCGGATTGTCGGCGTCGTGGATTCCGTGGTGGGCCTGACCAAAGGTGGTTCATGGCCCAGCCCGTCACAGATTGTCTTTTTCTGCAGCCGCCTGAACACTGCTTAATGTCCATGAAGGTCTTTTGGGGCTAGACAGCCTACCTATGCCAATGGGTTCTGACCTACCGCAACCTTCAGTGAAGAATTCATCTTGTATGCCGGCAGTAGGAAGATCACGGTCGATTGACTGCTCCAACATCTTGACTTGGTCTGCAAGGTCATCTAAGCGATTCTCGTCTTGCTCAGTATTGCAACCTTTGTCATAGGCATTAGCAATTTTCGTTGCAAGAGTCTCTTTCTCATCTTCAAGGGCTGCGAGAGATTCTAGGAGTTTCATAACCCTTTGCAAGCCGGCATGCTGTTTCAGGAGCGGCTCCCTTGCACTCTTGACTCTAGCGCGATCTTCTTTGGAGCCTTTGAGTAGGGCCTTGGCATAATCCTTCGAGTTTTGCTCGCGCTGTTCTTGAATCATTTTCTCCTTGGTCTTTATGGCATTCGGGTTGCTCAGAATGAATTTAAGTATGGCCGACTTCTGTCCTTGGGATGCCGCGATCTGCTGGGGTAATTGATCGTTCGATGGATTTGAAGACGTAAAGTTGCCAGCATCTGTAGCCACTGGCCGGTGATGATCCATGGCTTTGAACACCGTCGATCGAGGCCCAGAAGTGGTATTCGGGGTAGTAAGTTCGTCAAATGACTCGGTGTTGTCCAGAGGAATCGAAGCTGGCCTCAACTGAGTGGCAGTGGCCGGCATCAGGGTACCCGTGGGACAACTTCGAGTAGCCAGCAGATGCTCGTCATAATCGCACACGTGGAAACAGTCGTCGGGATCTTTCATAGCACAAGGCCAAATAGGTTGCGTACTCGCCTGAAAACCTAGTGCTCTTGCTTTGCGGCTCGGCTCAGGACTTGTCGATATCTGCAACGCGTTGCTCGGAGCCCGTCCAAGAGCATGTTGGTTTCCCTTGGCTCTGGAAATTTGTCGTGGCGTACTGATGCCATTTGGGCTGTCGTTCATTATAGAAGTGCGCTGCGTGGGGATGACTGTCTGCGTAATAGTCCGCTTTTCAACCACACCACCATCCATTGTTTCTCGGTGGGTACTTAACGGGAGTATCGTTGTGCGGTTGGCCAAGCGACTAATCGAAGGGGCTGGCGTCCCCAACATCTTGTAAATATCCGGAAACTCGTCCGAGTCCGAGCCCAAACCATCCGCCTTGCTCAGTTCCGTGCTTTTCCTCTTTTGGCCGCGTTTTGGCACAGGCTCCGGTCTCGCAGCGTGCTCCACTTCCCGTATCGAAACATCGAGGGTTCCTTCGTTTTCGTTGTCTTCAATGTCGTGGAAGCCTGGTGTGGACACCGGTGCTGGTTCACGTCTGCACTCTTGGGGTAAGGACGGTGGTGACCGGTTGTTTCGACCAATCTGTGCGTCTGCATTGCATCAGTACAGGGAAAGTGTATAGAAATGGATTGCATTACCTTCTTGTCGAAAGGTGGCCGTAAAAGTTTTCTGAAGCTTCCCACCACTCGTCTTCAAGGACGGTTTTAGAGATTGCTGCTGCTTGACCACCAACAAAGAATTTCTAGGCCTTGTGGACGAGATCAATTTCGCCATAGGGCTAAAGTTTCCCCTCGTCACCGCTCTGTTGTCCCGTGACCTTTCTGCCCCGTCAAAGAAATAAAATGCTGACCCAGTATTCAGACGATCAGATGTCAATTGAGGAATCAGACTGCGACTGCAACGACTCGGTGCCGAAGGATCGCGGGCTGGCGGGAAGGAGAGGTCGTTCGGTTTGGGTGGCTGTTGATGTAATGTGAACCCGCCGGGCGCGTCTGGCCCGTCATCCATTTCAGTTATCGTGTCAGCGCGTCCCATCTTATGTCATCCATCCAAGCTTGTTCTCATGTGAGACGTTTACCACATGCAGAGCTAGCCCCAGTGGGAACATCAGGGATGTTTTGATTCTGAAAGCCAATCATACGCATTAGCTTCCTACACCCTGTCAGGGGTTTAAATATTAGTATAGTACTTTGACATGTCAATAACGTCAACCTGGAGATGTACACCGTACATCAGAGACGAAGTAACTCAACATAAGTATTCTTTCTAAGATCTTGAGGAAAGCAACTGTTTTGTGGTTTTCTGGGTCAATTCACCACGCCATCGATTAAAACCCCCGCAGGGTGTATGTGTTAGATAATCGATGTCGATTCGATGCAATACACCTGGGTTCATTGATCAAAGAGTGGTTATTGTGCTTGATTGAGGGATTCTCCCCATCCCGGTCGAAGCGGGGTTCTGTCTTGTATCTACCCGTTCTGACCGATTCTTGCATATTACATTCAGTCGAGTATTGTAGTTTTAACAGCCTTTTAATCCGGACACAGGCGTCAATCTAACATAGGGAATCGAGCATGGGTTGAATGCATGACTCGGATATGCAATGTCCAGGTCTGACAGCAGGCTGCCTTTGGTGGGGCAGTCGCTGGCGCAGCTGCCGCCGATTGGCCTGTGCCCCGCCGGATCCAGGTTTATCCCGAGATCCGGCATCCAGCCGATTCCGTTTCCAACAGTTTCGATAGGTAACCCCCCTTTCGGGGTGATGATCACCTGCCTCACGGGAAGCGTGTAATCACATCGCAGCGTCTTCACGGTGCGGGGCTCCGTACTGTCGACGTATGTACGGAGGTGGGGCAAATGCTTACGCGCTGTCTACACTGGACGAGACAGCGCTCAATGCCACTGACTTACACCTCCGAGAATGACGATGTCCCTCTCGATCACTCTAGTGGCGATGTTGATAGGGTTGGCGATTGCTGCCAAAAGGGACAGAATGCCCAAGAAACCAACAGTGCGCGCAGACATGACGGACGAGTAGGAAAGCGTAAACGATTACAGGGTGAACAGCTGCCAGTGTGGAGAAATGTTGCTGCTCATTGCCACACGTTTGTTTTCGTTGGATGTCGATGCATGCTAAATTGTGACAAAACTCGGAGAGAACTTGTAAATCTCGTTGCTACGGCCGCATCAGAAGGCTCTAATGTTTCTCAATACGTCGTCATATTCTACAGCCCAGGTATCGAGGGCTGCAGCCGCGTCGTGCCAGCTCGGAGGCGGCTCGACACGAAGGGCCTAGATGATGAGAGTGAAAACCTGCGCGACAGCCGTACGATGAAGCCTGTTCTCGTCGTCATCCAGGACGTCCAGATTGGGAACGCATGCTTTATAGCCAATGGTGGTGGGATCATCCGTGATGTGGAGGAAGACGAAGGCCTCGCTTACACACACGTATCCATATCGAATGCCCCTGCCAATCATATAGGAGAAGAACTAGGTGACAACGGCGGCAGCAAGCGCCTTCGATGCAAACGCGAAAGTCTCGCCATCCTTGTTGATCACATCGCGTTCCGGCTGGATCACGGACGCCAGGACTGTGACAACCTCGTTGCACCCCAGCTTATGCGGCACCTTGTACTCGATCGCCACGGCAGGAATGTTCCGACCGTCGGAGTTGCGATGTATGCAGAACTGGTCCGCCCGACTGCCCTTCCCCCGCGCCGTGCGCTGGGACTTGCGGCTCGGCGGCGGTTGGCCTTTATCGCCCTTCTCGATGGACATTCGATGCATGTGCTCGGATAAGCTGTCGTCGGTCTCGCCGAGGTTCGTATGCCTCTCGAACGTCACAGTTCCCTGTAAGCCAAGATCGGTTTGTAGTCGCAGGTTATCGTACACCCCGTGGACGAGTTTCTGCACCG
Organism: Colletotrichum destructivum; assembly: GCF_034447905.1. Taxonomy (NCBI): domain Eukaryota; kingdom Fungi; phylum Ascomycota; class Sordariomycetes; order Glomerellales; family Glomerellaceae; genus Colletotrichum; species Colletotrichum destructivum. Next base: position 523,118 of record NC_085907.1, read on the forward strand.
CGTTTTCGACAGTATCGCGTTCGTAATTCCGAAGCCCAATTTCGCTGCTGATCGGACTGACCTGGGATATCACTTAGTCTAGTTGATGTTGGGATGGGAAGAGGGGTTGAGAAAAGAATTGCTGGTCCAAGAGATGGGCCCAGACCTCATCTTGTGCTGTTGCTAAGTCATCCCACGGGATAATGCGTCGAGAAAAAATTCGGCCGGTCGGGTTGGTCGTGTCGCGTTGCGTAGTTAGGGAGCGGTCGGTAACAACCTGAAAGGCGAGACTGAGCGAGTGGCAGGCCTCGAGATAAGCCTGAGGTGTTTGTGGTCGTGAAGTTTTCGCGAGTTCCTCGGCTTCCTCCCGTCGGCGTTGTTATTCTCGATATTGCTGACGTAGAGTGGCAAGTTCATCCTCCGTTGTGGTGAAATTGAAGGAAGTTGAAGGAAAAAGCAAAGTTCTGGCACCGATGGTTCGATTGTTGTAATCAGCACCCAAGCAAATCCACAATTTTCAGTCTCGCTCCGACCTGTTAATGTGGATCCTACATACTAGACCCCCTAGTTCAGGACGGAAAGAGTGGCCATGTCGTCACAAGATGTACAACAGGGCAGTTCCGATGCGCAATGAAGTACTCAAAACGAGGAATAGGAACTTCTCGAATGGTTGGGTTCTAATTCATCACATCCACCACTGCCGCCACCACTATCACGACCAGTACCACAGGCTCACGATGTACCCTGCCGCCCATGTTCTCTCAACATGAAATGGTCGAGGAGCACTCAATGTTCTCTGGCCATAACTTCCGCTTGATGAGAGTGCGTCTAGAATTACCCATCAACTTTGACAATAGGCCCATTTCTCTCCGCACAAGGCAGAAGGTAAAGTCAAATGATCAATCATGGAAATTTGCCCCATTTTTTTGCATTTTGCGTTCATTGATTCGTTGCGTTTTCACCCTTGCTCCATGCAACGACTGGTTACTTTTCTGCCTACGCATTTAAACCGGCCCATCTCAAACCCGGGTTATTGTGGGGCAATTTCGTTTGGTCAGCTCTTGGATAACTGTCCGTGCAAGCTTCATCGTCAAATAACAACATGTACATCGGTGATGGCTGCCACTACATCAACAACGATCCCCTCTTCCGACGGTAACGACGTTGTGTTCCTTTGGTCTAGGCCAGTACTTCCCCCCAGAAAAGGTACGTGGCTCAGACGCGATAAAGATGGTTTCTCACTAGGATTAGCGAACCAAACCGCTTCCCCTCTGGCAACCCAGCACGCAAAGGGCCGGCACCGCCTGCCGCCCACGGGCCGAGTCACCAAACGAAGGACTCTTACGAAAGACGCTGAAATCGTGTCATCACGAAGTACGACGATTCCCGATTCCTGGAGAGGGAGATTGATCCTACTAGGCTACACCAGGGGTTCGACCAACCTCCCGGTGTACGGTTATTTGGACAAGAGAGGCGTGTTTCGCCGTGGGCAGGAAACACCCCGGGCTGGTCACCTACTAGCTATCGATCATGAACGTGTCGAGTATATCCAATGCTTCCAAGATATGGCTTATGATGCCCGAAAATTTGGCCTTTTGTAGCTAAATTTAGCCATGATGCGGGGAAGAGCTTCTTTGGGCTAAAAGAACTTTTTGGTGACATGCAGACTCTGAGGTTCCAAGATCCTCGTAATATCAACATGTGAAGCCTCTTTCTCTAGACGATTCCTCTGCCCGCACAGTCTCAAACGCTGTTCTGCATCATCACCCCCAGAAGACTATTAGCTACACGTACATCCGCCAGACTCCTCGAAAGCGATTATCAAGTGACTAGCGCCCCCTCACGCGCTGAACTCCTACGCGTATTAACTCTGCATTCTACCACACAGTTTCGCCGTTTCCGACCAAGTTAATCACAATATACAACTGTCGAACTTGTCTGCATACGTGAATGAAAGCCTTACATCGTGATTATTCGGACGTCTCATAAGAACGACTCTCTCATCCGGCTATTGCGAAGGGATGGCTTCACGATGTTCTACGCTACTTGCTAATGAATGCTTGTCTTTGCTCTATGAACCGATTACCCGTGGTCGCCTGGCTATTGTCGTTGTCTGAGCTAACACTATTGGAATTACAGGGGATTCGATACACCGTATACGGTAACTTGAGTGACAAAGAGGATAATACTGTTGTTGTTATTATCCTGATTCTGCGTGAAGAGGGGAGGAAGCTATCTAGGGGCTGGCAGCTGAGGTTGATGGGTTGAGGTCCTCCCTTTCGGCCGTAGCTATCCCAGGCCCGAATCGGTCCGAATCGGCCCGACCGGCCGAACCGCGCTGGATAACTGATATCCAGCGATATCCTATTCCGACAGTATCCCATCGAGCGCGGAAAAACGTCAAAAACACCTACTGCGGGGTAGAGCAAACAAGGGCATACGAAGTCTACGAAGAAAGTCGTTGTATCTATCCAATAACCTGCTAGGAATTTCGGCACCTACGATTCTGATGCGATCCCCATTACATGGGTCCACAGTAACAGCACGGCATCGCATCCTCAGCTTCAACTCTCGAGGTACTATGTATCAATTGTGCAGTGCAGAATGTCGGTGATGTGGGTGATGTGGGTGATGTGGGTGATGTTACGCCGAGCGCGTGGGTCCGTGCATCGGTCGATTAGCTAGTTGGGGGGTTTCAGGCAGGTAACCCCTCGCAACGTGCGTACGTAATGCGACTCCACACTAACTAGGCCGCACTTCAAAACATGTTGATGTGATGAAGGTGTCCATCAGAATAGATGCGCACCACGACTTGAAGCCTACGCATCATGGATGGATCAATGGGTGTAGAAGAACTGACAAGGCGGCTGCGAGAGGCGGAGCAACGCGCCGAGAGGGAACGACAACGCGCCGAGAGGGAACGACAACGCGCCGAGAGGGAACAGCAACGCGCCGAGGAAGCAGAGAGAGAACGACAGGAGGAGCGACAACGCGCCGAGAGGGAACAGCAACGCGCCGAGGAAGCAGAGAGAGAACGACAGGAGGAGCGACAACGCGCCGAGAGGGAACAGCAACGCGCCGAGAGGGAACAGCAACGCGCTGAAGCGTCAGAGCAACAAACCCAGCCCACCACACTCGACGAATACATCGCTGCATGCCATTCTTGTGTATTCTCCAGCTTCGATATTGAACGGAACCCGAAATTGACATCGAAGGGCCCCATCACCAATCCGCGAAACAAATGGTGTCCCACAAATCTCCGACCATGGCCCGACTTTATTCAGCAACAGAGAATCACATTCGGCACGCTCTACGACACCTTCCCTACCGACAGTCGCGTTTTCGAGAACCGAGCCTTCCTCGTCGGCTTAGGAAACAGGATCTCGAAGCGCAGGATAGCAGACGAGAAGACGCTCGAGTACTTCCTGCACAACAGCGTCGAGGATCCCGTCAGGGCGATCATAGACCAGCTCAAAGAGGTGGAGGAGGTCAGAAGCGCATTTCATCTGGGAAACGGCATCGTTTTCGAGAACCATCCGCATGCCATCAGCGACCTTGCTGAGGAGGTCGTCGACCGCGACACCCCATCGACACCACCGTCCACGCCAGACCACGGGCTCGATCTCAACCAGCTACGACCCGATCAGATCTGCGTTTACCGATCCAACAATGCGGGCTCGGCGAGACGCACAATGGTTTACATTTCCGAGTACAAGCCGCCTCACAAGTTGACCGCGCCGCACCTTCGTCTCGGACTGCGGCCGATGAACATCTACAAGGACGTGGTCAACCGGAAGACTATCCCGACGTCGGTGGACCCAGATGCACGTTTCCAGTATCACGCGGAGAGGCTGACTGCAGCCGCCATCACGCAGACCTACCACTACATGATCGAGGGGGGCCTCGAGTACGGTCTATTGACGACGGGCGAGGCGATCGTGTTTCTCAAGATCGACTGGCGGGAGCCTGAGACGCTTTTCTATCACCTAGCAGAGCCTGGTGCCGAAGTGTTGGCCCATCCAAATCATCTTCACTTGTGCACGGCAGTGGGCCAGTATCTGGCCTTTAGTCTCATGGCGCTGGGTCTGCCGGGTGAACGGCGGTTGCGTGGGCAAGACGAGCGCCGCCAAGCTACTGAAAAATTGAAGACGTGGCTGGAAGATTTCGAGACGACGCTACGATCGATTCCGGAGGACGAACGACAGGCGCCGGATAGTTCACCCGGCTACCAGCCTGAAGCGTACGAGGGTGTCGACCGATCTCCGTGCCTTCTCCGAGGAAAGAGACGGCGACGTGTGGGAGAGGAGCCCGTGAGGGAACATGACCAAAGGGAGCCAGGAGAATCATCTGATGACGAGGCAGCACGGGACCTGCCAGACACGCCGAGCCCGACAGAACGGCGGGTACGTCAAGAAGGCCGGGGAGGTCAGGGAACTCGACGCAGTGAGCGGATTCTAGCGCGGCGGCCGCGGGGCGGGGGCGGAGGAGGAGGAGGAAGCAACGAGCAAGACAGGCCCTACTGCACCCAAAAGTGCCTGTTAGGGCTCGTCAACGGCCGGATTCTCGACGCAAGATGCCCGAACATGGCACTTCACAACAGGCAGCCCGAGAATCCCCGCAGTCACTGCCGTGGCCCAAGCCGCAGCTGTGTCCGTCATCCAATCGATCACGCTCAATTCCTTGAGCTTCTCTGGGAACAGCTAGAACGGACACTAGACGACGGGATCACGCCGTTGGGGCAGGGTGGTGCGCGCGGCGTACTGTTCAAGGTGAGCCTGCTTGCGTATGGCTATACCTTCGTCAGCAAGGGCACGGTTCGGGCATTTGTCAAAGACCTTGAGCACGAGGCGGCGGTTTACGAACGTTTGCAACCCATCCAAGGTATTCATGTGCCCGTGTTCCTCGGGGCCATCGACCTCCGATTGATGGACAGGATTTATTACTATGACCACCGAGTGTATGTGGTACACATGACATTTCTGTCGTGGGGAGGATATGACCTTGATTCGACAGGGATTGTGGGTGGCGGGGATGAACAGCTCGAAGGGAAGGCGATGCGGTCGTTGCGCGCAATACATCAACAGGGCGTGGTCCACAAGGATGTACGGACGGCAAACATGCTGTTCAATGCGGAGATCAACGGGGTTATGATGATCGACTTTGAAAGAGCGATGCTGCTGGAGCCACCCCGACGTCCGTTGGCTCAGCTGGTGCCGAACAAGCGAAGATGGAAGCCAGAGGCGAAATATTCCAGCAAGTCGGCACAGAAATCAAGCGATCCAGGTCCAGTCAGCAGGGCAGTTTCCGAGGACATTGGGATGATGAAGATGGTATTCGGAGAACTATGTCACAGCCTGCGCACTAATTGTATATAATGTAAGCTACACACACACACACACACACACACACAATTTATTACGCCCGGCGGCGAAGCCGAAAGGGCTACTAAAGCTGACTACATGTACACTGCTGAGCTTATGTCTCTGTCTCCTTGAAGCCCATAAGAGATGTCTCCAATTCCTGCTTACTCCTCCATATCTGCCGCCTCGCTTCGGATTCCCATGGTTTAGTTGTATTATTAGCATGCCACCTTGAAGCCTATTCTTCAAGTGTTCAACGTCCTATCTACGGCGGCTGAAGCAGTGCGTGCTGTCTGTGGCACGGGTTGTTGGGTGGTTAGGATTATGTCGGGTTTGATGTGTTTTAGGGGGGTCCTCCCGTTCCGTCTCTCATCGCCTTGCGTCCAGCCGGCCTGTTGCCAGCGCAAATCGAATCGTCGCTCGAACCGCTTGCATGTTTGGCATCCATTTTTCGTTGTCCGATGGGCTCTTGCCTCCTAGATAGAAGGATGGATTGCTTCTCTGTGTCTCTGTGCACTGGAGCATCTCGCTTCTGAACGTTGTCCATTGTGTGCATCGGAAAAGGAAGTGCTCAACCGTCTCTGCTGCCTGTCCGCAACCACACATGCTTGAAGGTGCTGCGTCGATTCGATGTAAATGTCCATTCAGTCTTGCCATTCCGGTCCTGAGTTGCGCAAGTGTGGTCGCTTCTTTCCGAGTGAGCTTGTCATAGAGTTGGCGGGTAACGTCAACAACCCCTTATTCGTCCACCCCCCTTATTCGTCACCCCGCACGACGCGTAATCCTATGATCATGATTTCTACCCCCTCATTTCAAACTATTATAACAATTGCAATTATTACTCAAACAACATCAATCTTTCACTACAGACTACTCTTATCATTATGAGTCAATATACCGAAAATCAGATCCAACAGGCCCTTATTGCTGTTACTGATGGCAAGTCTGTCAGGAGGGCTGCAATTGAATGGGGGATTCCTCGATCAACACTGGAGTATCGCATGCGAGGCTGCCAAACCAGATCTATAGGCAATAACTATCGCCAGCGATTATCGACTGATCAAGAGCATCATCTAAGTGAATGGGTGCGAATCCAGCATGCCCTACGCCTTCCACCAACCCATCGCCAGCTGAAGGACTTTGCAGAAAGGATCCTTCAGATCAGTGGCGATAGCCAGCCTATTGGAAAGAACTGGATCCAGGCCTTAATCAAAAGGAACCCATCTATCAAGGTTAAAAGAAGCCGATCTATCGATTCCAACCGTGTTAATGGAGCAACTGCTGATATCATCAGACCATGGTTTCAGCATCTCGCCATACCAGAAGTCAGGGCTATAAAGCCACGTAATCGATATAATATCGACGAGACTGGAATCCTTGAGGGCAAGGGATCTAACGGCCTAGTCCTTGGATGTGCTGAAGTGAAGGCAGTCCAGCGGAAACAGCCTGGATCGCGAGCCTGGACCTCTATGATCGAGTGTATCTCTGCTGATGGGCATGCTCTGCCGCCCCTTGTTATATTCAAGGGTAAATCAGTCCAACAGCAGTGGTTTCCTCTTGATCTTGGCCCTTATACCACCTGGACCTTCACAGCAACTGAGAATGGCTGGACAACAGACGAGACAGCAGTCACGTGGCTGAAGGAGGTGTTTATTCCATTGACAGGGGCAGGGGGCAAGGCGGAGGCAAGGCTGATGATCCTGGATGGCCACAGCAGCCACGTTTCAACAGACTTCATGTGGCTATGCTATCAAAACAACATCTACCTACTTTTTCTGCCACCTCACACCTCACACGTCCTCCAGCCTCTTGATCAGTCAGTCTTTGGGCCTCTGAAGGCTGCCTATAGGAAGCAACTAGGGTACTTGGACCTCTGGAACGATTCAACTGTTGTGGGCAAGAGAAACTTCCTTGGCTGCTATGGAAAGGCACGTCTGGCAGCTCTGACAGGGCAGAATATCACTAGTGGGTGGAAGCGGACAGGGTTATGGCCTGTCTCTGCCAGTTATCCCCTTAGGAATCCTTTGGTGCCTGACAACAGCCCTTCAGCACTAAATCAGCAGCCTCAGAGTAGGTCTGCTGATGACTGGGACTCTCATACGACTATAGTCACGTGGAATACACCAAGGAAGCCAGCTGAGCTCAAGGATCACCTGGACTTATACAGCAAGTTGGATAACAGCAGCAATAGCAACAACAGCACCCAACGGCTGTTATTCAGAAAGGTCCAAAAGGCCTTTTATGATAAGGATTATCAGCTGGGAGCTGCCCAGCTGAAGATCAGCATGATGGAGTCCCAGATGGACAGCATAAGGAAGAGGAAACGTAAGGCAGTTAAGATAGACCCCAACACTAAGTTTGCAAGGATCAAAGACATCCACAGGGCTCAAATTGAGGCTGGCGAAGTCAGCGATGGTCTAGATGAAACCGGCGGTAGTAGAAGCCCTAGTGGAAGTGTTGGCAGCTGTATTGTAGTAGCTGATAATTAGTTGTGTTAATTTCAGCGATTAATAGTTATGTTGTGATGCTTATGATGCGGGGTGACGAATAAGGGGGGTGGACGAATAAGGGGTTGTTGACGTTATGCTTCCCTGGCAGGGCCGCGTCGACCCTCTTGGAGTATCTTCCGACCTTTTCGGGAAGCACTCGTTCCGGTGAGCATTTTGATCGTGCCAAGTTGAGTGTCGTTGACTTCATCGCTGGAAACTGTGCTTGCGGGGTGGCTCCCTCTTCTGTGGCTTTGCGCGCTTGGATCTTCGCTTGTTTAAGCAGTTCGTCGGCCTCGCTTGCGGTCTTCCAGTGTACTGTAATGGTGTTGTGGCCCTTTCGAAGTCCCTACACAGAGTCGCAGATGCTTCGTAGATATGCCTGTCCAGACTGTTGACGGGGTCGTTTTAGCGTGAGCACCGCCGCCTTGTTGCATGTCACTATCGTGATCCTCTCGCCAGTGACGCCCGGCAACGACCTACGCAACGCATACGCCGTCGCTGCCAGTTGTCCACTATAAGGGTTCTGTTCCGACCTCGGACCGAGAGTGAAGGAAAACGATTCGGGCTCCGGGTCGTCTCCCACCGCAGCGGGTTTCTGGACGACACCTCCAACACCCACTATTCCGTTTCTCGCCGAGCTGCTGACAGCGATGCAGACTGTCTCAGCCACGCCGGTCTCTCTCGTTTCTGTCCCGTCCACTACGACCTTGACTCTCTCTTCCCAGGGTGACAGAGTAAGCGGGTCGATGGTTTCGAGCTGTTCCATCGGCATCTTCCTCAGTGCCTCTGCTACTTGAAGGAGCGGTGAGCAGTATTTCTTGAACCGTCGTATGCGGGCTATAATTCTGCGGACGGGATTGGTATCTGGCAGTGTGTGGATGTCCGACCACATCTTGATTGCTTTCCTCCAAAAGCGCTCCTTCGCAGTACGTATGTGCGCCTCCGCTTCCGCCACGCTCGTTGCCACTGTAAGGAACGTGCCGACAATCGCCTTTGCCGCTATCCTTTGTACCCTGTTGATGGGTCCTATGAGCTTGTCCTTGTACGCGTGCATCCATACGTTGGAGGCGTAGTCCACCACTGGCGCAACCGTGGCTGTAAAAAGTTGCCGCGCCGTCGCCGGTGATAGGCCCCTAAGTCGTTGCAGCTCGAGTGCCGCTTTCAACCCCTTGGACGATGCCCTAGCGATATGCTCTTTGTACTTGAGCCCTGAGTCCATAATGACGCCCAGAATCTTGGTATGTTTCTGAGGCTGTACGACTTGTCCCTTGATAGTGAAAGCTTCCGGGTCTGACTTGTACTCTTTCCGGGTAAAGTGGATGATTGCCGTCTTTTCCGCCTCGAACGTGGCCCCGCTCCTTCTCTCCCAGACAAGAGCATCGCTGATGATGGCCTCGATGCCCTTGCGGTTATCTCGGGCCGTCCGTCCCGTCACCCATGCGGTGAAGTCGTCAACAAAGGCCATCGCTCCCCCGTTGCTGTCGATCCTTCGCTGAACTAGGTCCGCGTTGAAAAAGAGGAACAAGATAGGAGACAACGGCGAGCCCTGAGGCAAGCCTGCCTGGGGTAAACTTTTCCTCTCCGACGATTGTCCGTTGACTAGGATTGTGGCCGTCCGGTCGGAGCAGAAAGCAGACACCCATCGGAGGAGCTCCTCGGGGATCCCTCGTGCTCTCATCCTCTGGATCAGTCTTTCCTTACACACTCCATTGTACGCTCCTTTCACATCGAAGCTGACCAGACTGAGGACTCGGCGGCCTCGCCAAGCATTGTACACCTGCTCTTGGAGGAGCAGGAGCGCTTGTTCGGCCGACCGTTGCTTTCGTGCTCCGAAGTTGTTGGTCGGTAGCAGGCCATGGGATTCAACTGCATGCGATATCCTCTCTGCGACCACCGACTCTAGCACCTTGCCGAGTGTAGCCAACAGCGAGATTGGTCTCCATGCCTTTGCCAGCGTGTACTTGTCCTTTCCTGGCTTCTTGAGTGGTATGATCTTGGCGTGTCTCCATTGATCGGGCAGCGTTCCTTCTTCCAAAGATGCCTTGAAAATTGCCGGGACCCGGTCCCGGACCGCCGGCCATGTCTGCTTCCAGACCACCGCAGGAAGTCCGTCTTCCCCAGGTGCCTTCCACGACTTTGTCGCAAATAGCTGGCGTTCCACTTCCTCCATCGTAATGGGGGGCATAGTCACAGCGGCTCTCTGCGGTCTGTCGCCTTCCTCCTCGATGTCGTTAGGCAGGGCAGGGAAAAAGGTGGTTAGTAGCTCTTCCGCTTGCTCTGTCTGGTTCGTCGTTGTCGTTTTGCCTGTCCTGACCAGCTGCGGCACCTTGCCAAATGCCTCCTCGTCACCTGCTTTCAGGTACCTCGCTGCTTTCCAGATGTTGTCGTTGTCGGCCAAAAACTCGTTCCAATGTTTCCTCTTCTGTTGACGGATCGCGTAGTGGTACTGTTTGGACGCGCCCTTAGCCTTGTCTTCCAGGTCTACCCTCGGTAGTCCCGCCCGTCTCTCTGCCCGAGCTCGGTTTCTCCAGTACGTGTAGATTCGACGTAGCTGCGTCAAGTCGGCTGTCCACCATCGTTTTGAGTACGGCGACGACTTAGCCTTCGGTATCAGGGCGTGGATCGCCTCCATCACCGCTGACATGAGTCCGTCCGTCTGTTGCTGCACCATTCCTTGGCAGGGTGTCATTTCCAGTGCGCTCATGATCCTGGCATTGATCTCCTTCCATGGTGCGTTCTTGAAGAGTAGGCGCTCTCGTGGTGCTGGTACCGGAACCGAGACGTCGCAAACCGTCTCGATCGCCCGGTGATCCGATCCGTGTTCCGTCTCGTGTACCGCACACTTGACCAGCGAATTCGTCGGATCCTCGGACGCCAACACGAGATCGATGGTCGTCTGGTGTTCTCCCCTCTGCCACGTCTTCGTGCCACGTGGCAGTAGACTGCTGAGGCCGAACTCGTTCATGAGGTCGACGATCGGGTCCGCCTCGCCCTGTCGGACCATCGATACCTCGTCTCCTCCCCAGAGCTGGTCGTGTCGGTTGAAGTCGCCAACAATGACCACGTCCACTACCCTATCTGCGCGCTGTCTAGTGTCCAACACTACTCATCGCAAGCTGTCGCAGATGCTCCGCAGAGCATGACTGTTTCCTCCTGGCACGTACACCGACGCTACCACCACCAGCCGCTCCTCGAGCCGAACAACGGCCGCCGTCACGTCGGGTGACTCAACCTGTATCTGTTCTGCATCCACCTCCTTATTCACCCATAGCATACTCCTGATCGCCCATCTACCTTCTCTGCACACCGACGGGACCATCTTCGTCCACCCCTGGTGCCCCATTGGGGTTGTGAGGAGGCGGCCTTGGATAACCCTCGCCTGTGGCTCCTGGATAGCCAACACCGTCGTATCCCGAATTGCTTCGTTGTTCATCAAGCTCTCGTGTACCTCGCCTCGTTTCATCACATTGAGTTGGATGATACGAAACCGCACCGCCGTGCCGTCAATCGACGCCGGTCATGTTGTATTTTTGGGGGGAGTTTTCCGGTGCCTGCGCTGTCTCTTCCTACTGTCGAATTACGGTTACGCTTTGGCTCCAGAAAGGGATGGCCCTTATTTGTTTAAGGTAAGAAATCGTCTAGGTTATTTCTGCTTGGCGTAGAATGTGAGTCGTCCGAAGCCAAGAGGAAGCAATTGATTTGACTGCTGAGGTCTGACTGTCGATCAGCCATCCTTCTTTAGATGGTAAGCAAAAATACGAGGTGGGCGTTGCGCATACAAGGACAGAAAGAATCGATCCGTCACCGACCCATCATCTCGCTTCAAAAAGCGCAAAGGCAGACAGTCATCAAGACTAGGGAATGATATCTGCCTCAGGCGTCAACATCACTGCAATCCTGATGACAAAGACGTTCGCCGTTTCGATCGAAAGACCATTGCCCCGGGAAAAAAGCGGTACTCACTGACGCACTAATCACCACCCGACAGTTCCCATCCGTTCCCATCCGTACCCACTTCTGAAATCTTCCGTTCTTTTCCCAATCACGGATCGTCACCTCTCTCTCAGCTCAGTGTCAATCTGACAAACGTCCTGCACGAGCATGCGTCACCACCCGCCTCGAATTTAGGATAATGACTCCCAGCGAGACTGCCATCGTGCGTTGAAGAGGATCCCGTTTCTCCTAGAAGGAACGCACAAGTCCCACCGCGGGTGAGGCCACAAGAGTAATCCCAACGACAGGCCCTGCCATTTGCAATCGCATTTGTGACCCTGGACGACTCGTTAAAAGGCGCCACGCACCCGGTCAGAACAAGTAGGGTGACATTCAAGCCCACAGACCCAGTCTAGACCTCTATACGTACCCCTAGGGTGCAGTTTTGCGAGAATTGGGATTTGTGCCTGCAGTCCGTAGAACCAAAGAAAGAAAAACCTCCATCGCAAAAGCTGTTCATCGAGGGGAGGAGCGACCGGGCCCATTGCTGCCCTTTTTCCCCTTGAGAAAGAGCGCGGCAACTTCCCTATATTATCCCCTACCACCTTCTGGACTTCACGTACCTTCTTCCTATGCCACCGGTTAATCACACTCCCGCCCCCCGCAGTTCGCAACGCTCGAAGTACTGCTTCTGTTCTGGCTGCTGCTCACCTGCACCCCACCTTACCTTCTCCTCCCTTCGCAACGAGACAACCTCTGAAGAAAACCACAACACGATCGCCATCGCTATTCCTGCGCCTCAACCGGCAGGATGGCTTCCGCTCCCCCTGTCTTGGCCCTAGAAGTCGCCCTCAAAGCCATCCCAGACCACAAGGCTCCTGGCATTACGGGCACTCGCATTGCTGCCATGACCAGCATCTGTGTTGACAACGTTCAGGTACGATACGATATTCGACACGCCGTCCCATCTTGAATCGCCTGGTAAATTTGACTAGCCTGTGTTTTTCCCCCATTCTGCAGTATGAGTCGGCCCTCGTCCAGAAGCTGTTCACCTACTTCACGATAGCAACTCCTCCTTACAAGCTCGGCGTTCTATATGTTATAGACTCAGTGATCCGTAAGTGGCTTGCGCAGGCTAGAAGCCGTCAGCAAGTTTACGATGAGAATGCCGCAGATGGCACTTGCGGTGCTGGCGCGCATCGACTGACGGTGCTGATGCCTAACCTCATCGATGACCTGCTTCGAGCTTTGCCCGACGGCTACAAGGTGTGTTTCAAGTTCTACAATATGAGGGTGTCCCCCATCGCCATTTCCTACCCTGCGCTGTTTACAGCAGTATTGACGTTGGATCGATTGCATGCTACCTGGCAGCCTTTCACCCCTCTCACCATTCTCTCATACTTGGAAAGCAACAATGGGAGTAAGATATTGTGGCACACTCCTACACGTCGGCGCTTGTCTGTCCTTGACGCACAACTAAACCCAGTGAAACACTCACTGATGCTGCTCTGCCTTCCGTAGGACAAGTTGCATAAGTTGATTGTAATTTGGCGCAAGGCCTCGACGTTCCCCGATGAAATGATAGAGTCATTCCAGAGCAAGCTGGAGGCTACGCCTGTCCCCGTTCCAAGTATGTTGTTTCTTTAGTCGAGTGTTGGTTTCCATCTCTTTGCTCGCCAACTTCATATCCCGTCTCACTCTAACTGATTTAGATTTCCAAGGACAGAACCAGGGAGAGCCTCAATGCAGCGGCCAGAGCCAGATCCACAAACAATCTCAGCATGGCGGTCCTGATCACAACAATGGCCAACAGCAGAATGGCAACCAGACCTATAGCCAACCCCAGATCCCCGCCCAGGCACAGAGTATCACGCAGGTGCCAACCTACCTGCCGAACCTGCTCCCCAGACCCCATAGTATCATGCCTCAGGAGCAACAGCAACAGCAACTGCAGCAGCAGCAGCCGCAGCCGACTGCGCCTCCCATGAACTCCCAACAGTTCCCATACTCAATGCCTCCCTTTACGAACAGCAATCTCACCGCGCCAAATCCAGCCCGGTTTCTTCTGCCATCGGCTCAGTCCCAGGGCCCGCCTACTAGGATACAGTTTTCAGACCAGCCTCGGATACCCAAGCTGCCTCGCCAGGTCGCCGGTGTCTACCCCAACACCGCTCAGCAGATGGCGATGTTTCGGATGACCCCCAGTCAAGGCACTGCTACCGACAGGTTTGCTGTCGTGCTCACGTCCGTCAGCGGCAGCCATAACGGTGTTGCTCCCGTGGTATCTACTGCCCCAGCGGCCTCTAGCCTTTCGACCCCGCCTGCTCCAGCCATCACCGCTGTGCAGAATCACTACATCTCGGGACAGGGACATGGCGGCTCTGCTCAGCCCAACGATAACCTCGACCAGCATCGGTACGACAACCGCGCTCGATTCGGATGGCCCAGCCGCCGTGATAGTAGAGTCAAGCGTCGAGGCAGCAAGCATCGTCAGCGTAATCTGCCGCTGAGCCGCGATGGTAGCCGCAGCAACGGCTCTCGCCACGGTTCAAACGACAAGCGGGTCGAACTCGACCGATCTCTTTCCGCCGGCCACATCAAGAGTCTCAGCCGAAGCCTTCTGAGCAGAAGCATGCAGACTAGATGGAGTGTAGGCTTTGGTCCGCGTGATGCTAGCGACTACGGCAATAACTCTAGACCCATTGTGCCTGGATTGGTCGTCGAGGCGCCCGACATCGAACATGGCGTCGGTGTGTCCCCAAAGGCCATCAGCCGCCGCATGCAGAGGGGCAAGAGCGGTAACGATGGTCCTCGCTCTGTCCCTGGCGGACTTGATGCATGTCATGATGACCCTGGCCGCCGGAGCCGCAACCGTGGGAACCGCCGTGGTAATCCTCCCGACGGTGAAAAGGACTCTGTCACCAACGGTCAGCCACCCCCGCAGCCATTTCCCTTAGGTATCGGCACCCTGCACAACGACATGACTACCCATACTCGGGCTTCACGTTCCCGGCCACCAAGGGCAACTATTAGTCGTTCGATTCTCTCACTTCCTTAAACATTGTATATGAGATAGATATAGTTTATGATGAGCTAGTGTTCAAGACGAGTGAGAGTGTCATCTCCTTATTATGCCTTAAAGCTTAATGTCAATGACAAGCGTGCGTCACAGACAAGCATGCATAACACCAAACCACGAAGTGGACCTCAAATGGACGCCACACAAGGGTTTTGTCTCTGGTTCATGTCCCAAGAGCTGCTCGAGGGCGTACCAGGAAATAGCTCAGAGTCACTGTAAGCCCACGGAAGATATGATCTTTTCCCCTCATACTATGATTGAAATTTATCAACAGGTGGTCATGCGGGCGGTGAGAGCAACGCGATGGCTAAAAACGGGACTTGGGACATTGGTTGTGGGCAGTATTCGTGGCCCATTACCCAAACGGACCATTCCTCGTCGACTATCTCGTATGAGCCAAGTCGACCTCTTCGTACTGAAAATTCGTCCTCCAGAATTGCAACGGAGACGGTAATGTGGTACAGTAGCTTGCCGGCCTGATGCTCAAGATAGCACATAGCCAAGTCGGTTGTGGCTGCCAGACTCTTTCTGACCAGGCAGGCTCGTCCAACGTTCGAAATATCGAGAACAGAGGAGGAGAATTGCTATGGTGCACCCAGGCTGACACTGGGACGTACAGGGGCGTCCGTTCCCATTGCTAGAGACTCAAATATCCATAGCCTCAAGTAGCGCTCATTGACAAGCAGTCCGTGATCATGTCCCATAACGGTGGGCCAACACTCTCGCAAACACTCTCAGTACCCATGCTTGTTTGCTGCACTCTCCCCCTTCTTTCCCTAGTTACTGCGTCATGGCAAGCAAGCCTACGCTTGGAGGGGGTCTGGTGTCAGAATCACGGGTGTCGATATGCCGATTTGTGAGCCCTTATGTACAGACGGCTTCGAGATTGTTTTCGGAGTTTTACTTGAGGGTTCAAGATCTGCGGATGTTTGTGGATCCTCTTGCTGATAAACGGAGATCCTCGCATGGCGTCAGTGTTGTTACGACACGGTGCACAGCTGGAAGTGACAGTTTCGTGGAGAGTCGTAGCCACGACACTACGCCTGGCCGAGGCCACCGATTATCGGGGGTTGGTCACTGTGCTGACATGAGAGCCTAAGCTTCTAACCGTATTCCAAGCTTTGCATGCTCACTGCTTCCACGCGTCGCTCAAAAGCAGTGATTCTACTGCTTCCTTGTTTCTTCGAGAGTTGCCACGGGCATTCGTTCGTCTTTTAACGGAGATGCTCCAGCAAAACATCAGTTTGACAAGGACTGGGGGTTTCAAAATGATAAAGCTGCAAGCAAGAGGAAACCCACACACCGGGCCAATCATCTCAGGCCTGTTCTTCTAATTAGGGGATACGGAGTGGCTGCGAAGGATGAGGCAACGGAACGACCGGGGACACGATTCTGAATATGGTGGTTTCTACTGTCATATAGAGAGTCATCTGTATCGAAGCCATCGTAGCAGAGCCCGATGGATTGGAGAATGATTCAGTGCCGAGAATGTATTGCAAACGTGCTGCGTGGCTCATGATGTTGGTGTAGATGAGTGCCAAGTTGGCAATGCAGTCATTCCGTTATCATCCAGAACCAGCTTTCACCAGTGTCATTCTAGCAGTGTCTCAACATAAGCGCCCATCTGAGGGGAGGCCGCCTTCATGACAACCCAGCACGGCTAATTGTCCACGCAGTACCATGTTACCGTAAGCAACCATGCTTGCATCTATCAGCCTATGAAAGACCTTGTATCAGGGCAGAGCCTTGGAGTGGCGCTTGATACGATGTCCAGCAACACGCTCCCCTGCTTGCTCATCATGGTGCACCAATGGCGATAGGGCCGGGAGCATGCGTCCGATCGCCTCTCAAGACTAATAGGATACATGCCAAGACGTGTTGGTCCCCAATAGACGTAATCGCCGAGGTAAGCGGTAGGGATGAAAGGGCATAAATGATAAGCAAAGCGGCGGCGAAGCTCCGATCTATAAGAAAGCCAAACCCCGCCACACAACTTCATGCGTTTCTCTTCTTTCTCTATCATTGACAGCATTAAACCGAACTTGAAGATGACTATCATTGACCTTACCAACGACAGCGAGGACGAGGCCGGGGCCGAGGTCGAGGTCGAGGTCGAGGTCGAGGGCGAGAAGCTTTCGTACTTTTGCTCTTGGTGTTATGCAACCCTCCAAGAGAATATCTTGCTTTCTGGTTGTTCATGCGTTTGTTCCCCACGCCCGGACTCAAGAGAAGATAGCCTACACAAGCCTCTACAAGCTATTTCGTGCGGTAAGTCTAATCCCGTTACTTGATACCAAGGTTCTGCAGGCTTATTTGTTTCCAAGGTCACGTATTTCACACCGAATGTCTTCAACCCCTTGGGCCAGAACTCGCAAAGATGTGTCCTTACAGATGTGGTAAAGGAAAAAGTTGCCTTGTGGCTCCTACCAGTCGGTTGGAGAATCATAACGGTAGTATAAAAAGAAGAAAGTTCTTAACAAGCGAGTATCATGATCGGAGACTGATAGAGAAACGAAGAGAGGCACGGAATAGGCATATCCAGAAGATATTGGATGACGAAGAGGAGGAATTGAAGGAGTGGAAAGCTCAGACCATGGCAACATTACGCGATCTGGAGCGGCGACTTGCTATTGCACAAGAATCTTTCTGCAAAGGCACGCTTGGAAACAGGACGTTTGCCACAAGTCTCCTATGACGATACGTGTATCCTAATTCATATATTGATAGTTGCTTCCAACCTTAATTTCTTCTCTGCAATTAGCTGCATAGAGTATTCTTGTTCTCTGACATAATCTTAGTAAAAGAATATCTACTGCTTATGTGCTGAATGTCTTCACCCGCTCCCGCTTGTGCCGCGCCTTCGTCTGGCTTAAAGCTTCCTTCTCTTCAGGTGCGCCAACACGGTGAGGACTTTCAGTTCTGAAAGCGTCCTGCTGAGAGGTTTGAAAAGTCGCATATAAGCTAAAGTCGTGAAAACTGCATTGCTTGATCTTGCGATGGAAGATCTTCGTAGTTTTCCTCGCCACCGATACGGCAGTTGATAAGTTGCAAGCCATTGGACGCCATGCCACCGACACTGTCTCGGGGAGAATACTTTGTTGACATTGTCTATAATCAAAATGCTGTGAGGAACCAGACCAAAGCAGGGCTTGCAGAGAAGGAGTAGTAAGCAAGTGGAAAGAGCAGGTGCTATAAGTTTCTGATGAGTTCACAGGGCGCGCTGATGCCTCAGCATGGCCGCCCACCAACGACGACAAACTTCGCGTCTTCGGTCTACTATATCCACTGCCGTTAGGCATCGAAATGCATTGGCGGAAAAGTTTCAACGAGAAGGTCTTATCTGCTTCTTAGTGGGGTCTGTAGTACTGCATAATACAATTCTGGCCAATGCTGCATGCTGTCCTTTATCAGGTGGTTCCATAGGTAGTTGAGGTCCCTGATCGAAAAATTGACAGAGTCAAACTTCAGACTCTGTCTACAATCGTTTCCCCAGGCAACCCAACGGGCTGGCCTTTACTGTCATCCACACAGCTACAGCTGCCGTTACCATGAACAGTGATCCGGATACTAGGCCGAGAAGAGCAGCAAACTGCCAGGCATGTCCAGCTGTAAACCAAAAAACTAGACCAAGGACCAACTCGAATAACATAAAATCGAAAAAGAAGATCGGCACCCATGCCGTTGCTCGACGCATCCGGGTGGGCTCATGGCTGCTCTGGAACTCGAACGAAAGCATGATTGTTATCATTGCTGTAAAGACTGCCGTGATGACTGAGCTGACGAGGAGGCACGTTGAGACATCGTTCAAGACCGAGGCGGTTGTTGCCGATCTACCAAGCAACATGATCATGGTAGCGCTGCCAGAAACGGCGGATGCGAGGATGACCGTTGGGTACAGACTCTTCAGACGGTCACTCTCTGCAATCTCCTGCGTCGAATTAGCAATCAGACGGACCGGAAACATTCACAGTGGTGCACTTACCATGGGATGAGACGAGGATCTTGGTCTCTGTTGGGGAAGTCATTACTGGGAAGATTGCTGGTTTTGTTTGAAATTTAGAATGTGTACCCCTAAAATAAGGAGCATCTGAGAAAGATGATGAACCTAATGAATACACGTATGCGTCGATTGCGCAACCTTATTTAACTAATGCTTCGTGCTGTGGATAATCCACCAACTTGGTCCTCATCCATTTCCTGCACTTTGGCCGCTTCAAGAAAGCTAAGACAATATCTGTGGCCTGCAAATGGGGCCGCTTTGAAGTACAGCCTAAAGTAGCTGCTCTCTCTCAAGATTTGGATACGTGGGTCAAAAATGGATGTTCCAAGCCAGGGGCAAACAGGGAGCAGGCCTCCAGAGATCCCCACTCTTTCGGGTAACACTTTTGCACGTCCTTCCAGTGAGTCTTCCGCTGGGGCCGACATCGATAGCAAACGCAACATGGCGCCCATGACTTCTTGGGGCGTCCGCGAGCGTCCGTCGGTCGTACGAGGAACGAATCACCCGCCACATGCGGCGTGTGCCCAGCTCGCTTCCTGTCCGATGTTTCCCAGATGTGTTTACACCAATCCAAATAAATTGAATGTGCTCTCAAGACAAACGACCGGCAGGCGCGCGCCTGGTTCGGCCACGAAGGATTTCCCAGTGACGCGCGATGAATATTCCACACGAACCAGGCGAATCGCCTCTGCAGATGCCGTAGCTTGAACACAGCCAGAGAGCCGATCGTATCTTCGCCGAGACAACGAACCGAGTTATGGAATGCCACGCAAGACTCGGAGACGAAGAAGGCTCACCGCTCACTGCCAATGTTGCCGGTCTTCCGACATCGTACTATGAAAAGCTCGAGATACCGATGCCTCAAAAGTTTACAATTTGCCCTCGTCGGGAGTAGCGCTCATGTTCCCATTGGCTGTCACAAAGTAGCCGGTAACTTCGCGTTATATCTCAAAACTTGCCCAAATGGCCACTTCTGCCGTGAAGTCAGGTTCCGCGAGGCCTGTCTGCCAATCGCCTCCTAGTGAGCACTCGAGAGATTAAGGTTGCAATCATGCATCAGTGGTTCGCGCTGGCTTGGCACTGGCCAACGCATGGGAGCAATGAGTCTCGCACGTGGTGTCGGAAGACGCTCAGTACACAGACCACCCCACCTAGCGGTGCCCTTACAGCCGACAGGATGGGTAAAAAAACATCACGTCCATCGACCATGCCCTCCAGGTCGTCACTTCAGCTGACCATAATCCGCCACCCTAGCCTCACCGTGGCATGAACGGCGAAGATGTGTGGCGACGATCCATAATTAGCGGCGCCCCCAGGTCGCCGCAGCGGTATCAACTTCCCATGTGTTGAATGTCCGGTCTTTTGTCAACGGACTCGGGCGAAGTTGAGCTCCGTCCTGGCCCTCGGGAGAGCCTCCGTGCCGGCCATGTTAGCTGGCCGCGGCACACGGCACGCATGGGCGTGCTGTAGCGGGTGCCCCCAGCGCTGACCCCCCAGGTAGTTACGAAGTCCGCATTCGACGCGGCGGTAATTAACACTGGCGACCATGTCTGGTAAGCCACGGTTGCAGGTGTACTTGCTGGAAAATTTGAAACATTCTCCGTCGCTTGCCGCTGTCGCCCTCGTCGTCCCCTTGTAGTCGTTGCTCAATTCAGTCAATTAAGAATGTCAGCATCCTCTCGCTCTGACACCAGGTCAACGTTGGACCAGCGAAGGCGATTACTGTATAAATGGACTGCTCCTCTTTGCTTAATGGCTACTTGATTTTCTACCAACTCATAGTGGCGGTGGGTTTCTGGGACCATAAGCCGGCCTCACATTTCGGTTTCCTCGACTCTGAACCGTTGCTCGGACTTCCCTAACTGCTTTGACACCTAGCCGGATCTGGCGGAACTGCCCGATGTCAAGGTCTCCCTGCCGTCTTGCAAGTCGAATCTGCTTGGACACTTGCCAAAAGAAGCGGTGAATCTTTTGTGTGTTTCTTGCAGTCCGGAAATCGCGCGCAACAGCAGCAGTTGGCGTCTTCTGGGTTTTCGGCTCATGGCCAGGGGCTTCCTCGTTGGCTTCCGCCGTATTTTCCATCACCGCGTCGCCTTTTGTCTTCTTCACCTCCATACTTTCCCAACCAGGCATGGTGGCGTTCGGCCGTTCTTCTTGCCCGCTGTTGTCGACCGGCCCAGAGGCAGGCAGGCACACGCCGCCCGTGAGATCAAGGCGACTGGTCGTCTCGGCTTCCACCTCAAACAGATCATGCATGCCAACCTCAAGCAAAGCGATGAAGGAGGCCTCCTCATCCGCTTTAGTCTCGGCCGTTGTGTCGGTGTCAACCATGACGAAGTCCTCCACTTTGTCGTTGAGACCTTCATTGAATAGTGCTGTTTCTTTAGATTCCTTTTGTTGTGCTGGGTTCGTAGGGTCTTGGTCCCAACGGGCCTCGTCTTGCTGGTCGTCCAACCCGATGCCGCAGTCATCAGCAACACCATTGTCAATGGCCTCGACCTCGTGAGGAGCATCCGAATCTCCATTCGTGACTTCATTCGTTCCTTCATTCGTGATTTCATTCCCTTCTGCGTCTTCGGCTGCGCTGGCATCGCCCGCTCCCGTTGCACTGTCTGTAAGTTCCCCCACCTTGTTGTCGCTCGCCTCCACCGTAGTTTGACTGGGCTCGGGGTAGTCTTCCCCCGTCGACGGCGTGTGACCCGACGTTGACCTCCAATTCCGCGCATGCCGTTGGTGAGTTCCGCCAGCTGGTCCAGACCTACGTCAGTTCGAACCGTCCGAACCCCAAAAGAGTTGTCTGTTGCCAAGACTTACAAATTGGTTCACGTCAGGAATGCTTTGGCCTTGAGGGACGTACACAGCCCCGTCTAATTCTCCATAGGTCGGGTTGAAATGGACGACGGCCGAAAACACTCGGGCGCCCTTGCCCAGCTGCACGGCTTTGCGTTTCGCGCTTCCCCCACATTTTCGGACTTTCTCTTTAGCCTTTTTGTCGTGTATAAAGACGATCTCGTCCGACGCCACAGGGGCCATGGCTTCGTGACTTTGAGTTGATCTGAGATAATCTAAGTACGAATGTGATCTGATCCATCGCTGCGTCGGCCGAGACTGTAGGTCGTGATGTGACTGTATCGCCCTCAAATACCATATCTCTCGGACGAAAGCCATTACGAGCTCTGTGGTACAGTGTGATGCGAGCCGCTTTGAACTCTCATCAACAACATTCCCCCTTGTGGCTCGTACTTCACAGATTCTGGCTGCCGTTTAGCAATAGTACAACTGGAAGAATGGGGAGCAAAAATGTCGACTCTCTCGCTTCATTACTGCTCGCCATGTGCACAATCGCTGTCAAAATGGATTTTCGGGGCCCGACCTAGAGTGACGAAGGCTAGGAGTCGGAACAGGATCCTGCAGGCAGGATACACGGCGACGTAAGGTGCCTTGCTGTGTGGGTGGGGATCGTGACTCCTAAAAAAAACTGGCTCTCAAGATGAATATGCAGCAGCGTCGAAAGGCGATTTGTGGGCCACGGATTTCCAAGGTGACAATTGGGATCCGGAAATGGATTCTACAGACGGGGACGTAGCAGAGCAGTTAGAGTCGTTGTCGGATGGTTGAGAACGCCTTCCGTGGAAGGTCAGGCAGGACCTGCTCTTGCAGAAGCTGGACATGGATTGTGCAGATAGAACACGTGGTAGAGCAAGAAAGCTCCTTGTTACATGGCTGGGAAGACTATCGACCAAAAGCAAGAACCGGCAGGTGCGCTGCGACTGGGATTCCAGGCCATGGCTTTCCACTCTGTTAATAGGAGCCGGAAATGGGTCTTTGCGGGGTCCATACACGGCACAGCAAGGTGCTCGCTGTGTAGCTTGGATGACTCATCTTGGGATCTTGCGAGCCCAACAGGCTCTTAGCATGTTCCGGACTTTTCAACATAGCAATGGGGAGCCAGATATGGATCTTACAGTCACCGTAAGTAGTAGAGGAAGAAAGCTCCTTGTTGCGTGGCTGGGAAGACCAGCCAGAACCAGCTCCTGGGAAGAGTCAGATACGGAGCGTGTGGACAAGGGAGGTAGTGGGATAAAGAGGACCCTTGTTGCGTGGCTGGGGACGTGGCTGGTGACATCCTCCACCAAAGGCCAGAACTGGCACCTGCCTCATCGTTGCGGCGATGTTGGAACTGGATCTCTGGGTCTGGGCATCCATTTCTACACAACAGGGCAAGAGCCTAGTCGCGTGGCTGGGCAGGTTGTCTCCCAAAGCTCCCAAAGCCGGAACCAAAAAGTGACAAATGGCCTTCCAAAAGAACCAGATTTGGATCTTGTGAACAGGGGACATGACTCAGCAAGGAAGACCCTTGTCGTGTGGCTGGGGATAATCTCGCTCCAAACTCAGCCGGTTGAAGGGAACTGGAAACGGATTTTGCGGACATTATGAATAGCACCTAACAAGAGCCAAATCCAACTTTTCCGATATGAGAAATGGAGTGGTCAGTAAGGTCGTTGGTGTGTGGCTGGGAGGACGGGCCAGAACTGGCTTCTGGTAAGAGCCAGATGCGGATGCTCAAGACAAGGGATCAGGTAAGTAAGCGAGATGCTGGCTGGGAGGGCCCTGCCCAGTCGCCAGAAGCGGCCACGAGCAACGTGGTTGCAGTGGCATTCAATGCCAACTTCTGGATCTCGACTCTCCAGCACAGTGGATGAAGCCAGAAATGGATATTAAGAAGAAGGCACATGTCGGGATGAGCAGAATCCTTCTTCTAGGCTTGAGAATCCCTACGCCGAGAGTCGAAACCGGCTCATAGAAGGAGCCTGGTACAGGGTTTGCGGACGGGTAATGTGCTGGTGCCTGCAAGCTTCCTGTTGCGGGCTGGGGGTGCTTACTCCCAAAAGCCAGAAGAGGCTCTGAGTAGCGTGTAATTGCTCCGGCGTCAAAAGTTGATTTCAGAGCTCCCAGCCTTGGAAACTGCAGGATGAACCGGTAATGGATCCTGCAGACAGGGTACGTGGTGGAAAGAAAAAGTAGCTCTGAACAAGAGCAAGAGCTGGATTTTGCTGACAGGGGAAATGGGGTAGCAGGCACGGTCCATGGCGTGTGGCAGGAGAGACGGAGTCCAGCCAGGCAGGCTTAGCTCCTGGCAAGAGCCAAAGACGATCTTGCAGGCGGGACAGGGAAAAGCGGGGAGCAAGCAAGACCCTTGTCGCGTGGCTGGGAAGGCCTTACCCCAACAGCCAGAATCGGCTGGAAGCGCGTAGTTCCAACGGCGACGAATGCCAGCTTCTGGACCTCGACTCGGATGGTCGACGACTTGAACAGGAGCGAAAGCCGGCCCACAGGGGGAAAACCTCGAAGATCATACACCTTTCAAAAGCATGAAAAGAAGCACTTAAGAATTATGAACAGGCTCTGGTATATTCCGGGAGATTTCCCCTTGTGACTGCCTACTCCAGCATGTCTCGAACTGATGTCTGCACTCCATGCAGGGATGAGCTGGTTCTTCGGGGCGCGCATCTTTGTTTCAAAGAGTTGTTCGTAACCACGTCTAGGAGAACATGCATCGATGCTAGGTGCGCATGGATCGGACCGCCCAAACGGTTTATAGTACTTTGACAACCTAGAATGCGGTGCAATTCGCCAGATAGCTGATTCTTTCCTGCTCCAATGTCGACCTCGTCGTCCTCAGCAACGCATGCAGCTGATCTGCCAACTCGAAAAGCTCCCGCATCAGGCCAAGCATGGTCCTCCACAGCTCACGCGTCGCCGTGAGCTTGCCATAGAGAGTCATGTTCTCCTGAAGTATCAGGGGTATGGCCGTGTCGTACTGTTCATCAGCCTGCTTTGTGAGCCTCAGCAGCAGGTCATCGAGCTCGAAGGTGTCGGAATAAACGCTTGACGTGCGACGAGGTTCCATCGTTGCTGCAACACTTGTCTGTTCATGGCCCGTTTAAGTACTTTGGGGGGATCTACTTCTGGCTTAACGGCTAGCGTTAAGTAGGGTCAGGCGCCCAACCAATTACTTACTGTCATAGGCCTTTCTCCCTCAATCGCGAATCGTTGACAGCCACTGGGCATGCAGAACGCCAGTGCATCGTTCCGCGATAGTTTCTTGCCAATCATGGCTGCAGTCTGGTGTTCACGCCGCCGTTGACCATCACCAAGCAGCTGTATCCGCCCCCATCACGAACATACCAGCGGGCGTCGAGCGGTTCGAACAATTCTGCCGTCGCCCTCTTCCCCCACGTAGTATTCATAGCGTCGTCGAGCGCTTCCTCGCAAGGATTCTGCCCTTCAACGCTGATATATGGAACTTCCCCTCAGGTTTGGAAGCCTTTCTGCGCCATCTGCTGTCATGGGCCGACATAAGCGGAGCTGTATTCTGCGGTAGTCTGATCTACCTAGAGCGGGCTGCACACCGCGGACAACAGACTCCGGTGACTGAGATGGGCCGGCGTCTCCGGGTCTTGGCGGCAATCATCCTTGCTCGGAAATATCTTGGAGACGACACATACGAAACGCGGTTCTGGATCGGCCTGACGGCCAGGATGTGTTCGTCTTATTTCACAGACGACGACATTCATGACGCTGAAACGACACTTTTGGAAGATCTCATTTGGGATCTGAGAACACACCGTCATGAAATGTACGTAATGAGTACGCTGGTCCGCCATCCGGACACTATCTGTGTTAGACCACAGGGCGCTCTGACGTCAGCCAAAGACCGTTTTTCAGTGTTGGCATGCCCGAACCACGCGTTATAACGGGCGATATGTCCGAGCGATATGTCCTGTACATACAGTACTGTACACGTCAGCTGCAATCTCTTCTAGTTGAAGATACAGCTCTACTGTCATCGGATAGGGAAAGACCGGTGCGACAGTCTCGTCGCAGTAGCTCCAATTAGGGTTGTACGCGTCGGCGCAGCGAAAGACCGCGGACGTTGATGACCCACTTCAGACGACGGCATGAAAGCTAGGGTCCAAAAGACGCCCCCCCCCCCCCCCCAAATGGAGCGCCACCAGATGCTAGCGCCAGATTTGGCCACAGCCGCCGCCATCCGGTCCGGCCACTTTCTCTTCCTTCTTCCATCCTTCCAACGAGTCCAGCCCCGACACCCCGGTTATCCCACGAACCTGTCGCTTGGTCTAGGCCTGGCCTAGGCCTAGTCTAGCCTGGTCCATCTAGGGCCAAATGCGGCCATTTGCTCATTCGGTGACATCTGACCAAGAGTCTAGAACGTGTGTTAACGCAAGTACTGACAGCAGTTTGGTGACGTCGTTCTACAAGGGGCCGACCAGCCTCCTCACATCGAAGCCTCGCAAGCGGCTAGAGAGAGAGAGGAGCGGGGGAAAAAACATAAGTAGGAACGTCATGTCTGGCTTGGACTAAGGAAATTTCCTGTCGGGCTGGGCCTCTAGCCCCCATCTGCTAAGATGCCGTTGACGCTTTTTCAACGATGCCACTAGCGATGTTGTTCTTTGCTTCCCCGTTGACACTAGCCAGCGATGCCGCCGCACCGGTTCTGCATGTTTTTTGCTTTCCCGTTGATGCTAGTCAGCGATGCCGCCGCACCGGTTCTGCATGTTTTCTGCTTCCCCGTTGATACTAGTCAGCGATGCCGCCGCACCGGTTCTGCATGTTTTCTGCTTCCCCGTTGACACTAGCCAGCGATGCCACCATGTGATGGGGGGCGGCGAAATTCGGACTCTGCAACCTCCACGTGGTGCCGCCTGGGAACCTATCTTTGATCAAGGTAGAGCCAGTGCAGAGACGTGGCAATGTGTGTGTGCAAGTGCTGGTGAGCGCTACGCACAACGTTTTGCAGGGGTGGAAGTGTAGGAACGGACTTGGAGTGAGGGATTTTTGGGGTTGGACAAAATTTCTACACACGCGCTACCATCTGCCGAAACACCAGTAAACCCGGCGCGACGACGAAACCAGAGACAGAACACGAACTACAACAACGAAGCTGCCCATTTTCGATCGAACCAGGCAAAAACCACCCGATACCGCTTTCCAGGGCATGATTAGAGCACCGTGGCACCTCCTAGATCCAGTGAACACCTCCAGACAGATCGATAACGACGTTGGTTCGTCGTGGGACAAACAGGAGCTACGCTGGCTAAATTGCCTTCCAGTTAGCCCAGGGCAAGACATGGCCGGCCTATCAAAACCAGCTGCAAGGCTGAAAACACGGTCGGAGATGGCGGCAGGCAAACCGTGTCTGACCCGGAGAGTCGTGCCCGGACAACCAGTGGGCTGTAATAGACAGATGCGAGCAGCAGGCTTTTCTGATCCTTCTCTCGCTGAAAGGCCCGAGTCACAATACAAGATTCCATTCTGGTCCCGTAAAACCAGCCAAGCTGTTTTGCAGATGATTGATGTTCAATGTATGATGTGTGAGCGTGCTTCTATCGGTTGGGGGCCTTTAAAGCCGACAACATGAGGCGTTGAACAAAGTTTTCCGGCGGGTTCCATCGCTGGATGATGATCTTACGCAGGGACATGGGACATGGCGGGGACGTGGGAAATGAGAGGCCCGAGATGTATGTCATGCCAGGAGAACAACGCGCAAGCCACAAATGCCTGGCAATGGCGGTGGTCGCTCACATACCATACTTCACGAAAAATATTCCGTTGCCGAAAAAACCATGCCAACTGTTCGATGGAGTTATTCGGTCTGGGCATTGCACTGCGTCCTTTCTTCTCTTCAGGCTACTCACGGGGCTTCTCAACAACATGCTCGGCATAGTGTTTGTCGCCAGTGAAGATCAACCGTGTATGCCGATTTGCGGGGCTTCGTGTCACGCAAGACGGCTCCTAGCGCCACAAACGGATGCTATGAGGTAGAGCCACAACTACTTTTTGCTCGCCCGCACTGTCTTCGAGCATTCTGGTTTTGTGGATCGCTCAGAAACCAAGGAATGCCACCACTGGGAGTCTGGGAAAACACACCGCGGCTGTTTCTAGCTTTGGACATCGAGAAGCTGCTTTGAAGGGAGCCATACTTGCTCCGAGCGGCACGCCCCACTAACTGGACACTTGCAATGGCCGACTACGTTCTAGATGACTGGCGTTGTGTTTGGACCCGGTTCTGACTCTCAGTAGGAGCTACTTTCAGCCACGCAGCGAGGAAGGACCTTGCTTGCTCCACCGCGTATCCTACCCGTGAGGCTCATATCTGGCTCGCAGCTTGTTTTCCGCAAGACAAGATCCAGATGCGCTTCCATAGCAATCAAACAGTCACGTTCGGGCCGTCTATGCACGTACATCCGAAGCAGTACATAGTGGATCGGCCTTTTACAGAAAGCTGAAGCTTGGAGCAAATGTGCACAGCTTCCTCTTCGGAAAGACTCGCCCAGTCTCTAATCATGCTGCGCACAGTGTCGTGATTCGAGAAAATGACTGTGCATGCCGACTGGTGCTGTATTCGGGGTTGAAGCGGGTGGCCGGAGCCGCAAATGGACGTTGTCAAGTATAGCAACCTCCTTGCCGGCCTGTTCGTACAGTACTATCATCATGCTCCAAGTCAGGATCGTGGGTGGTCGCAGCGACGACTGGAGATCCGAGCAGCAGGTTATGGCTGTTTCCGGCTGTGAAAAGATTGACAGACAGTTGTGTAGAAGAAGAAGCTACATCTCCCAGCCAAAGAACTCATCACCCCCACAGACATGCATTCACCAGTCTCCGTCATGTCTATGCCTACGATTATCAAGCTTCGTTGTATGCACTGTCGCAAGCTGGCCGAGCTCACCTCAACTGACGACCTCGAAGACGCGAACATGGTCCAGGTTGGATACAACTTGTTTTATTGCTTCGATTGCGCCAAAGCAACCGGGTACACGGAGGTGCACGGCCGCCGAAGCACATCGGCCTAGGAACAGGCGGATACCGCCCGCGCATCAGTCCTGTCTTCGACTTCTGAGAACGACACAACGAGATTGATAGAAATACCAACGATTACTCAATACACCCCACTTTATAGTCGCTGTCTAGTGATGATGCTACGTTCTACGGGCGATATATCGTGCAATGGTTTTTCTTGGGAAGGACTCGTCAACGCGGTCGGCAAGCCTCACGGCACGCACTGGAACGATCTCCCATGAAAAAGGAAGAAAGAAAAGTTAATACATGGGTAGATCATCCCACTGCGTCATGACAAAATCCATTCCACTGCAAAAACTAGACGATTCGCCCGGCACACCATGCGTTAGGTTTCGGCGCCTTCAAACAAGTTACGACGTACTTCTCCATCTGGCTTGGTGAGCGATCCGGTGTAGCGGTAGCCGTTCCTGTCTGGTTGCGAGCCGCATGCGCAGAGACACTTGTCTTAAAAACCGTTGCACTATCCGCGCTTGGTTTTCGGCGGAGCCAGCACGCGCCACTTGTGCAGTCGGGGCTTTCGCATTTTTTGCCATCACCACTTGCCAATGAGAGACGTTCTTGGATCGTCCGGTCTGCACTTTATTTCCAGCCTCCTCCATCCCAAAGACGTCCTGCCTACCGACGTCAAACATGCGAATTGACGTATCATGTCCGCCCACACCATCAGCGACGGCGCCATCGGGCATTTCGTGGTTTTCAAAAGCCCGGCTCGCACCCCGGACGGCCCAATCGTCTACCATACCCCTGTTACGCTGCGTCACATTATCACAGTCTCTTGCTGTTGTGAGAGTACCGCCATGACCGGCTTTCGGATAGCC
Source organism: Colletotrichum destructivum (assembly GCF_034447905.1). NCBI lineage: Eukaryota > Fungi > Ascomycota > Sordariomycetes > Glomerellales > Glomerellaceae > Colletotrichum > Colletotrichum destructivum. Next base: position 552,658 of record NC_085907.1, read on the forward strand.
GGCCGAAGCAGCGCTGGTCCTGTCGGCAGCGATGTAGTGGGAGACGTCTGCGGCGTCGATCTCGACGCCGCCGCCTCCTTGTGTGGCCTGTGCGGGCTGATGTCGCATCTGAGCCCGCTGTGGGTCGCGTGTTCGACTCGTGCTGTGCAAGCCGTGCCTCCAGTGAGCACACTGGATGCTGCTTGAAAAAGCAGTAGGACGATGTGGCAGACCTTCTCGTGGTGTCCGGTGTCAGTAGGAGTGGTGGGTGTGGCGCGGTGCGTCGCGCGCGGTCGAGAACCGCGGCTGGACGGTGCTGTGAAAAGTTTTCATCGGCACTCTCGAACCTACAAACGGACTACGCGATCAACGACCACCGCACCACCCACGCCATTTCCGAAGCCAACAAGCTACATGGGGGATACTGGCGTAAGAAAACCATCCGACTCTTCATTGACGTCAGTCAATGAAGAGACAGGACACCCTCCGGCCCATCCGGCTCTGGGCTCGGGAGGCGGACGGGTCGAGCATCTGAAGCATCGGCGCGTCTCCCGGCGAGGGCTTGGGACAAGCCTACGTGCTCTGGTCGAGCGTAATGGAAGTTGTTAAGACCGACGGGTTGACATGGTGTCAGCAGACTTGTTAAGCTTCGAGCACAGGAAAAGCGGCCGGACCGATCCCGAGGACACAGCGCACCGCGATCGAACATCATACGGCAGACATGGGTTGGGTTAGTGGACAGAGTGCGAGTAGCCGTGCCGGCGTGGCGGTTACTCTGCGCCTCTGATCTGCAAGACATGGTCGGCTGCGAGTCGGAGACGAGTCGCGGTAACGGGAAGCTGGACTTGGGGTTGCACCCGGGGTCTCCGGTGGGCCGTAGCACCGTGGTCGTGACCAGAAGGCAGCGGGGGAGTTACGTTCCCAGCTCGTACCTGGGCCGTCGTGAGGAGGGAAAGGACCGGTATGTCGGACGCGTTCCCAGCTCGTACCTGGGCCGCCCTCGGGCGTGGTATCGCCGGTGTGTCCGGTGTACCGAGATGCCACGTCCCTCCGATACGACGTGGTATCGCCGGCGTAGTAGCCCCTGCACTTGAGACCTGCGGAGACGACACGGTGGCTCGAGAGGACGGAGGCGCATGTCGGTCGGCTCAGAGACTGGAGTGCAGTTGCGGCCGGCTTAAGGTGCAAACTCGGACGACGCGACCGTATGGCCCGTACCGGATACGGGGCGGCACCGTCTCGGCTTTGCCCGGGGCCGAGACACTCCTGTGGGAAGGTCTCCTTGCGGAGCAAAAGGCTAACGGGGTCGTTAAGGCACAGCCACGGCCGGCCGAGTGGCTTCCCGGAAGGAGTGGGTTGTTCGGGGCCACAACAGTGCTTCCAATGTCAGCAGATCGCCCCACACAAGGCGTCCCGATGCCCGAACCGCTTGGTATGCGGGCGGTGTGCTAAGGAGGGCCACCGCCACAAGGAATGTCGCGAGACGGTACTGAAGTGTGTTCCCTGCGGTGGTCCGCACGAATCCTTCAGCAAGAAGTGTCCGAAGCTCTACCCATCTCTCCATGAGTAGAAACTTCCAGATTCTCCAACTGAATGTGAGGAAACAGGATGCAGTGCACGAAAGCCTGATGAACGATGAGCAACTGCGAGACTTCACAGTCATAGCGGTTCAGGAACCATGGGTGTGGAAGAGAGAGGGTAAGGTTTTGACAGTGCCGATGCGGCATAGTAGGTGGACGAGGATGCTTCCGACGGCGTGGAGAGAGGAGGGACGATGGGGGATCAGGAGCATGTTGTGGGTCAACAAGGAGGTTGAGGCGGAGCAAGTGCCGATACCGTCACCGGACATGACAGGAGCCATCCTTCGACTCTCGGGTCGTCGAGTGCTGGTTGTGTCGGTGTATGTTCCGGCACAAGAGCCTGAGATGCTTCGACAGGCGTGTTCCCTGTTACGGCAGGCAATCTCGGGAGCCAGAAGCGGCACGGGCGAGGTGGTGGACGTGGTCCTCATTGGAGACTTCAATCGGCATGACCAACTATGGGGAGGGGACGACGTCTCAGCGATTAGACAAGGAGAGGCAGATCCGATCATCGACTTGATGAGCGACTTGTCACTCAGAAGCCTCTTATCACGAGGGACGAAGACGTGGCACAAGCACGACGCGGCAACAACGATTGATCTGTCAATCGCGTCGGAGGAACTGGCAAGAATGATGACAAGATGCGCTGTGCACGAGACAGACCACGGATCGGACCATCAAGCGATCGAGACAACGTTTGAGATTGCGACTTCAGACACGGACGGCAAGCCCCGGCTTCTGTTTAAGAACGCTCCATGGAAGGCGATCAATACCAGGATTGAGGCGACGCTGCAACGCACTCCTACAGGAGGCACGGTACAACAACAGACGGACCGACTCATGTCGGCAGTGGTGGAAGCGGTAGAGGCGTTGACGCCTACGGCCAAATCGTCTAGGTATGCAAAGAGGTGGTGGACGGACGACCTCACTCAGCTACGCCGGATCCACACGTTCTGGAGGAACCGAGCGAGGGCGGAGAGACGGGCTGGCCACTGTCCGCCGGATCTTGAGGAGCGAGCACGGGTAGCGGCGAAGCAGTACCACGACGCAATCCGACAACAGAAGAAGCACCACTGGCATGAGTTCTTGGCCGACGATACGAACATCTGGAAGGCAGCCAAGTATCTATGCGCCGACAAAGGGGCCTCGTTCGACAAGACCCCCCAGCTTACCAGAGCAGACGGTTCAAAGACGGAAGAGACCGGGGAACAGGCGGAGGAGCTGTTGACTGCGTTCTTCCCTCCGCTTCCGGATAGGATCGACGACGAGGGACATCGTCCACAACGGCCGCCCGTGCCCTTCCCCGATATCACGTTGGAAGAGGTGGAGAGACAGCTGTTCGCAGCTAAGCCGTGGAAAGCACCCGGAGAGGACGGGCTGCCAGTAGCCGTGTGGAAGCAGACGTGGCCCGTAGTGAAACATCGGGTCCACGCGCTGTTCCAGTCCTCGGTGGAGGCGGGAGAGCTGCCTAGTCAATGGAGGCATGCGAAGATCATCCCGCTGAAGAAACCGAACAAGGACGACTACACCATCGCGAAGGCCTGGCGACCGATCTCGCTGTTGTCGACACTGGGGAAGGTGCTTGAGTCGGTGATGGCCGAGAGGATATCATACGCTGTCGAGACATACGGGCTCCTGCCTACAAGCCACTTCGGGGCTCGGAAGCAGCGATCGGCAGAGCAGGCTCTGGTTCTGCTCCAAGAGTACATCTACAGAGCATGGAGGAAAAGAAAAGTCCTCAGTCTAGTCAGCTTCGACGTCAAAGGCGCATACAATGGGGTGTACAAGGAGAGACTGCTTCAGAGACTCAAGGCGAGAGGGATCCCGGAAAAGCTGGTGAAGTGGGTTGATGCGTTCTGTTCACATCGGACAGCAAGCATCCAGGTCAACGGCCAGGACTCGGAGGTCCGCTCCCTGCCTCAAGCTGGGCTACCTCAGGGCTCACCGCTGTCGCCTGTCCTGTTCCTTTTCTTCAACGCCGATTTGGTCCAACACCAAATCGATGAGAATGGAGGATCGCTGGCATTTGTAGACGACTATACGGCATGGGTCACCGGACCATCGCGAGAGGCGAACCGACAAGGGATCCAGGCCATCATTGACCGAGCCCTCGACTGGGAACGACGAAGCGGGGCGACATTCGAAACAGACAAGACGGCCATCATACACTTCACCCGTAACTGGCGACAACCGGAAGATTACTCAACCTTCGACATCAAAGGGGACACAGTCAGGCCCAAAGACCGCGTAAAGGTTTTAGGCGTAATCATGGATACCAAACTCTATTTCAAGCAGCACGTGGCAGAAGCGGCGTCGAAAGGCCTCGAAGCCGTGCTGGAGCTGAGACGACTCAAGGGCCTATCTCCGTCGACGGCAAGGCAACTCTTCGTGGCGGCGGTAGCACCGACAATAGATTATGCGTCGAACGTCTGGAAACACAGGTGCAGAGCAGCCCAGATGAAGGTCATCAACAGGATACAGAGGATTGGAGCTCAAGCGATCATTGGAACCTTCAATACAGTGGCCACAGCGGTCGCCGAAGCAGAAGCAAGCATACAGTCAGCCCAGGAACGACTCGAAAGGAAAGCGATCAAGTTCTGGGTGCGTCGCCAGACTCTGCCTACGAGTCACCCGCTGCGACGTATCAGACCTCAGAGCTTCAAGAGGCACATCTCGCCTTTCCAAAAGATGGCCACAGCATACCGAGACCTACCAGTGGACAGGCTAGAGACCATCGAAGCGTTCCCACAGCCACCGTGGGAAAGTCGAATCCATACGGTAGTGGAAGAAGACGGCGATAGGGCAAGCAAGGCGACCCAGACTGGGTGGGCCGTGAGGGCTGCAACAGGCAGCTCGGCAAGAAACGGAATCGTGGGCTACGGAACAACAGTACTGCTCCCTTTGTCGCACAGGAGAGGCGGCTCCACAACGACAGCATCAACCACCGTCGGCCCTAGGACGGAGCAAAACCCATATACGGCGGAACTCATGGCGATAGCAGCGGTGATGGAGTCTCTTTCGAAGAGAGTCCGTTACCTCGCCATCTACGTTTTCTCCACCAACAAAGCGGCCGTCCTAGCAGCAGGAAGACCACGACAACAATCGGGCCAACAAGAAATCCGTCGCATAAACGAGGCAGCCAAGACGCTCACAAGTAATGGCAATAAGGTTAGACTCTTCTGGCTTCCGGCAGAAGTAGAGCCCGACCTCAAGCTGGCGGCCAAAACAGCGGCGAAAGAGAGCACGCAACTAGGGAAGACGCCAAGGAAGAAGCCAGCGAGGGCCTATTCAACCACCCTAAGGCACGCGCTAGAGAGAATACAGAAGTACCGCAGGCTACCCGAAGGTGTAGGAAAGTTCTCGAAAAGGGTCGATGCTGCCCTGCCGGGAATGCATACACGGCAACTATACGACTCATTTTCATGGAAGGAGGCCAGCATACTGGCCCAGCTACGGACGGGGATGGCAAGGCTCAACTGGTACCTGCACCAGATCGGGGCGGCCGTCTCGGAGCAATGTGCATGCGGGCAAGCAGCAGAGACGGTCGAGCATTTTCTCTTCCGGTGCACCCAATGGACAGTACAACGCGCACCGATGATCCAACGAACTGATACGCACAGAGGCAATCTGTCATTTTACTTAGGCGGGAAGGCCACATCCGACCCTGACGACGACTGGTCACCATGCATGGACGTCGTAAGAGAAACAGTGAAGTTTGCCATGGCAACGGGACGACTCGATATGCAGATCAACCAAACGTAGGACAACAACAGCACAATATCACAGCACCAACACTAATCACCGACTAACCCCTCACGCACCCTCGTGCCATCGACAGCAGGGCTCGCTTCAGCCGCCGAAAATAGAGACCTGAACACTTGGAGGAATTGGCTCCAAGAGTACCTGCTACTAACCTTCACGAGAAATCGCAATCATCGGAAGGAGTAATCAAAGATGACGCAGACGGAAGTGGATTTCATATATGGGGCTTATTTTGAGACCAGGGTAGACAATCAATAATGGTAGCATGTAAGATAGACGTAAGAGCCCTCTATGGCTTAGCCAGGGCGTAATAAACTCTGTGTGTGTGTGTGTTGCCAACTCCCTCGCTTTCTGGCATCCGTTGGAGCGATTTCTGGCTGCTCAGGCTGCTCAGGTTCTGCTTGACGAAATGGCGCCGCCCGCCATAAAGAGCGGCATCGCGTCCGCCGCCATCTCTCGTCTTCTCTCGCCTCACTACACAATCACGACCCCTCTCCTGCCGATGCGACGAGCGACCATCTCCCAGCCATGCCCCGGCCGACGCTCCCCGATTGTCGCCCTCGACAAACAAAAGCAACCGTAGACTTTCTAAAGCGGTTCACAGACCAAGAAAAACAGCGCCGGATCGCGAACCAGTCGAAGCCGTTCTCGGCTAAGGAGCATGCCGACCTACGTAACCAGCTCAAGAACGTCAACTTCATCAAGCCAAGATATGCAGACGAAACCGAGATCAATATTGCGGTCATATGCAGGAAATGGAAACGGTTCGCTGCAAGAAGCCCAGGCGCTGTTTTCTTGTTGACTGACCTCTCCAACAACAGTTACTGTGAAGAGCAGAACCTCGGCGAGTGGCAAGCAGCCTTGGAAAACGTTACTCGCGAGACAATGATGAGCTTCTTTCTCCGGGTGAGCGAGTGGTCGATAGGGAAAATCAAATCATGGGGTACGACGCAGGTATATATCCGCCAGTTTCAGCAGCTATACACCACCGTCGCCGGTCGCTACATGGATAGGAACGATGCCAAAGAGCTCTACAAGGCATGTTCTATTTGCGGCAATCGACACTTCCCCTATGATGCTGACATAGGCTGAGCTAGTTTCACCACACGATCCTGATTCCCCGCTTCGGATACCAGGCACCTAACATCAACGGGAAGCCAGTCCTCGGAGCCGATAACCTACTGGCCATCTTGACGTTCAACATCGCGTATGATACTGGTGTCTTCCCGTCAGAACGGCAGCGCCCTCAGCTGGCTGGTTGCTACCAGCTCCTCTGCTACACTGGTGCGCGACCTGCCGAGATCGTGCATGCCGAAAGGAAAAAACCCAAAGACGGATGCACGGACGAGATCTTCAAGCTCAAAGGTGTCAAGTCCACCAATCATGAGTGTGACAAAGACACAGAGAACGTGGACTATGACGACCAACCACCACAAGACAAAGACTCCCTTCTCCTCGACAGACTATTGCTACAGGAAACAGTTGGGCGCGGGCGTCCCAAAGCCTTGTGCTATGAGGACATCCTCATGATGATTGTTCGCCATCCAGTGACGGGACGAGCCGTGCCAGCGATGGCCGTCAAGTTCATCCACCACAAGGGAGCGGACAACAAACCAAGGCCGTGAGTATGCGTAGCGGCGCGGCCTCAATCCTTTTTGGTGCTTTAATGCTAACTGTAGACAGGACTGTCTTTTTCTTCACGCCAGCAAGGAAGCTCATCTTCTGTGCCGTCACCACCATCATCGCTCTAGCGCTCCACGACCAGGCTTTCGACGCAGCGAGCCTGACAGATGCGACCCAAGTACTAAGAGCAGAGGTCAGGGGTCCGGTCCAGTCTACGGCTCTACGGTGGAAGCAGTCAATGCTCAAGGTTCCGATTTTTCGAAAGCTTAGCGGTGGTGCGTTGGCCGTCGACGAGGCCATGAGCTATTCCAAAGTACGAGACGACATGGGTCGACAGAGCCTCGATGCAGGCTTCGAGAAGGCCTGGACGCCACGGTTCGCCCGAAGAGGGGCGGCGAATGCAGCAAATGGTAGGTCGAAGTAAGCAGCGGTTGCCAAACACCATCAATACTAACAACTTCGGCCTAGGGAATGCGTCTGATGCCGTCCGCGACCAGATGATGCGCCACGATCCCAAGTTTGCCACGTTCCAAGGCGCGTACCTCAACGAGAACGTTGAGTTCGACCTCCAGAACACTTTCCTAGAAGATGAAACCGAGGAGCAGATGTATAAAGTGTTTGCGCATGTCAGCCTCACGCGCGATCCCCGGGCAACGAGAGACATGGTTCCTAAGGGGGTCTGGGAGAACTTGCCACCCGATCCGGAAATTCTGGAGCTGGAGCAACGACGACAGAAGTTGAAGGGTCGTCAATACCGAGTGCAAGGTGAGGAGAACGAGGCCGAAATCCGCAGGTTAACCGAGGAGATACGCACGAAGCGGGACCGGCGCGACAAGAACGTCGTCAAAGAGTATCGCGAATATCATTTCTACAATCGCCCAACATGGGATATCGAGAGGCAAGCAAATGGCGAAGAGGAGGAGGAGTATGCTGAACCGGAAATCAACCTCCAGATTCCCGAGCGCACCAGACTGGCCCAAATCCTCTGCCACCAACCAGCCGATTGCTCTCACGACAAACTCATGGAGCTTTGGATTGAGGCTATCGATCTGATGGTCGCACTATGTGATAAGAGAGAGACGGTCAAACGAGACCGCATCCGTACCCATCCTCAACCCAAGCCACCTGTCGAAGAGGTTCCTCAACCCAAGCCTTTTCCACTCCTCCTCGATCCGAATCAGTGTCCTGTGTGCGTCGGCGACGAGAGGCTTCCCCTAGAAGAACGAACTTTCAGGTACTGCCGGCCGACAGTCAGAAACGACCACTTTGACAACCAGCATCTAGTAGACCGAGAGCGCGCTATACAACGTGGTGATCTTATTCGATGTAACCATCCTCAATGCCAGCATGATCCGAACTTCCCGACATTGGATGCGTTTAGAAGGCACGTGCATGACTCTCACGGGGTTTCACTCAGGACGTCAGATCAGGTCATGCAAAGACGATCAAAGAAGTTAAAGCGTAGACAGATGGCTAAAGGGATGGAAGCCCAGACTGAGGGCCAGTCCTAGATTAGATTTACAGAGTATGTACTGTGGACACTTAGATAGAAACACAGAAGTTATTAACCCTAACACCTTGGTTATGTGCCTTCAATGCAACGCGATACTAACTTGTGGTCCTAACGGTTGAAGCACTTGGGAGACCTAGCCAATTGCAATCCTGCTCGAATCTATCGGGCACCGAGATCAAGAGTCCCCAGCCGGCGCCGGCGGCTCTTGGCACTGTTACTATCAGGCCGACCGGGAGAAGCATGACTGGGCTGCGGGCGCTTCGGAAGATCGTTACCGGCAGGTCGGTCAGGTTTTGAGACTACTTTGACTGCATTTAATTTACTAGTAGGCGACGACACCCTAGTGGCTTACTGGTAACAGTCACCAAAGCTTCCGTCTGCGGGCTGCCGAAGCGCCCACCCCGGCCATGCTACTATCAGAGGGTCCCGTATCCGAGTCAATACTAGCAACCTGACAGAACCTGTGATACCCTCACTTTGGTAAAACCGACCCGATACATTCATTACTCGCCAAACAGCATATTCAGGCCAGGATTGCCCTACAAGGGATAGATGCCACTCGTTTATATAGATCTACTGCAGGCCCAGCAGATCACTCTAAGCAATACAACCACGCTTATCCCCATTCATTATGCCACTGCTGACCATACTGAAGATCTGTCACAACCGAAGTTCGGTGCGGGGGCGCTCAGCACCGTAGTGGGGTCTGGGTGGGCGCTTCGGGGTGAAGCACACCAATCGTGCCAAGTAACCTGTCAGCACGACTGAACTTCGCTAATCGTAGAAACTAAATCCTAAAATCTGCAATACGGAAACAAAGGCGACTCCTCCGGCTCGGAAGGACTATGATACAATTTCACGTGAAGATAAAAAAGGAGCAAAAGAAGTGATCGCCAGTGATCACGTAAGTGAGCGCTCACTTGCATCCACTTTGACTGCTCGTTCCATGCAACACCCGGTGTTGGTAACTATACCAGGTATCCGTATATACGGCGAGGTGAAGCAACGAAGACTCGTTATATTGGTCTACTTATGATATTGCTTAGTGAGTGGAATACAAAGGGAGGTTATTGCCACGGCCGTTAGAGGCCGATATGTAGCGTTCCGGGCACACGAGTCATCCGGCCGGCGGCCGGACAGCTAATGTTCCGACAAATACCTTCACTTGCTGATGGGTTGGAGCAAGCCCAAGGGCATGCTGGATTCGCACCCATTCAGCCAGCTTAGCCTCCTGATCAAGGGAAAGCCTCTGAAGGTCAGCAAAGGCAGCTGCCCTGCCCTGGGTTCCATGGAGTCGATACTGAAGGGTTGTCCTTGGGATCCCATATTGATGTGCTGCCTTCCTTAGGCTCATACCGTTGCTAACAGCTTGAATTGCCTGATTGATTTCATCTTCGGTATATTCGACCATTAGGTATAGAGGAAGGTATGTGCAAAAAATGAAGTCATTCAGATAAGGTATGTAAATGTTGTGATAGTTGGAAGTTGGAGGGTAGTCATGGTGTTGAGGGGAAATGAGGCATTTTTGGGTGGCCGAAATGTGGGTATGTGACGTTAGTTTAAGTAAATTCAAGGCGTTGTGGGTGAGTAATTGATTGATTCAATGTCAAGGTCCTGAAAAGTGCACGACTGACCCACATGCACGACTGACCCGACACTTACGTTACTTAATGTTGCTTTTACTTTTCTTATTACCCTTTTGATTAATTTCATAAGGGTGGTGTAAAAAGTAGCACTTTTAGTGTAAATAGGTGCTAAGTGGGTGGCCAGGAAGTGGGGGCGGGCCAGGAAGTGGGTGCTTTGACTTATACCAGTCGCATCACTTCATCACCGATTCCATGGGCGGCAAAGCAAAAATACTGCCTATACCCATATGCAGCGATTATCCCAAGCCCAGGAGAATTATCTGGCTGGATGGGTTCAAATCCAGGATGCCCTAGGCGCTGGCCCTACCCATCAACAACTAAAGGGCCTGGCAGAGCGTATGCTCGGCGATACCCATGATACCCATCAACCTCTGGGCAAGAGATGGGTATGCCGATTCCTGCGGCGAAACCCATCAATTAGGACCCAGTGATCCAGAGCAATAGATGCCCGGCGATGGAAGGCCCATTCTTCCGAGGTTATCCAGGGTTTTTTCCATCGTCTGACCAATATCCCTGCCATCCAGGGAATGTTGTTGTTGTTGTTGTTGTTGTTGTTGTTGTTGTTGTTGTTGTTGTTGTTGTTGTTGTTGTATTTAACGCCATGAGGGCAGGGGCACGGAACCCCTGCCACGACCTCCCGAGGGGTATGAGGCGTGGAGAGCCGTAGCTCAAGCTATATACTATACCGTACATGAACCCATGCTAACGTCCTCCAAGTCATGCCTTAATGGCTACGTAACTGTCATACTATGTCGCTAGGCCCCGCTGGGTCACCCGGCTCAAGCCTGAATCGAAATGGCAACAAGCAGAGCTCGCTAATCTGTCTGTTGGACCCGTCCGTCACGGGTCCGTCAAATTTTAGATACGGTCAAAGCCCTTGATTGTTTGTGGGGGTAAGAGGGTCCTTAATGAACACCTTGTTCCCGCTTGTCGGGAGGATGTTTATCATCCTATCGGGCCCTTGATGGGCACCGTCTTTTTGTGCTAGGTTGGTGGCCCCCTGCCGGAACTACCTTGGACACCTAAACCTATGGAATGACTCAACTACTGCTGGCAAAAAGAACTTCCTGGACTGCTAGAAAAGGGCAAGGCAGGATACTCTTGCCATCCAGATTATCAAGAGCGGCTAGAAATACACTGGACTACGGCCTGTCAGCCTATCACAACGTCGCCTAGTGACCGTCCTCATAGATGGGATCACCGTCAGGAAGAGTATGAACCAATCAAAGTCACTAAGTAGAAGCGGTAATCCAACTGAAAGCAAGAAAATAATAGTTTTGAAGTAAAACTAGGTACTAAAGGGGATTTCCCAGGCCTTGGCAAAAATGGAGTCATCTGGCACTCGAAGGGATTCTCTTCTGCGTGAAGGAAGTAACGGACATCAGGCATGCTATACTTTGATACTAGGATGGGCGGAGGCAAAGCACAAGCTGGCGTCGGCGGGCTCTGTACAGAGCAAGAGGTGGAGGGAGGATTGTGACCGTGAAGCAACTGTGGGTTTATTGTTCTTTATGATAACACCATATCCAGTAAATATGTTTATGACCTATGTTCTGATCCTTGTTCGTTGCTAGATGTGGTTTGAGCACTGTGGGTGACATCTAATTTGTACCGGGCTAAGTTAACAGGATGAGCTCAACGAGCGCCGAACGGCTTGTAGGCCTCGCAAAGCCGGCCGTCCTCGCGCTGGACCCAGTCCTCGCCGCCGACGCACTGCGGGCACCAGAGCAGGGCCTCCGGGTCATACTTTTCCTTGACGCTGCGGAGACGGCCGTAGTTGGGCCCGAAAAAGGACCACTGCCAGCCGGGCTCGAAGGTGTTGGCCTGTGTGGAAGACTGCGGTTAGCTCGTGAGGACTTTTTCGGACGGTGTGCTTCGTTTTGCGGTGAGGTGGCTGAAAGTGAAGGAAAGGGGCTGGTGGGTGGGAATGGGGAAGAGTGAGAGTAGCCTTACCTCGTTCAAGTACGTTCCCGAGCCCGGGTCCAACCTCCGGAGGGCGTTGAGCTTGTTGTACGTCATGTCGTTCACGATGCGCGACACGTCGGCCGCCGGGAGCGAGCCGTCCCAGGTCTGTTGCGTGATGAGGTGGACGACCGAGTCGCGCCAGGCGGGGTTCAGGGCGTTGTCGACGGACTCGTGGCCGATGGTCATGGTGCCGCTCATGGAAAGGTTCGGCAGTCCGTTCTGTGGAAACGAAAGGGGAGAGACGGTGTTAGCGGTGGCCGAATGGGAGGCGGCTGGATGGGGTTCGGAGCACTTACGGTCGGGGCAAAGACCCGCGTGCCGACCTCCTCGAGAACCTCGGCCAAGAGATCTTGCTGCTCGGTGACGACTCGGCGGGTAATTAGACGAGCGGCGGTGATGGTAGTCGCTCTCGCGCCGCTTTCGGTAACGGGCAGCATCATGAGGAGGTCGTGAAACGATGCGACGGGGATCGTCTGGATGGAACCGGTCACCGTGCCGTTGCTCGCCGCGAGGAGCGCCTTGACGGGGGCAAGCACCCTCTCGGCCGTCCCGTTGGCCGCATTCCACAGGAACAGTGAGGAGCCGAAGGTGATGGTCTGGCCGGCTGATGGGCCGCTGATGGTGTAGTAGCCCTTGACACCTCCCTCCTGGATCGCAGGCAGCAGACCATGCAGCTGGGCGACGAACCGCCACCACGCCTTGGAGGACGTGCCGTTGTTCGCGGCGACGTCGAGGCCCAGCAGCGTCATCTTCGGCACGGGGTACGCCTTCATGGTCATGTTGACGATGACGCCAAAGGTGCCGGCGCCGCCGCCGCGGATGGCCCAGAAGATATCCTCGTTTTGGCAGGCGTTGGCGGTGATGAAATTGCCGGACGGGGTGACGATGGCGGCCTCGAGGACGTTGTCTGCGCCCATGCCGTACTCGCCCGTCATGAAGCCGTGGCCTCCGCCGGTGGCCCACCCGACGACGCCAACGTCCTGTCGAGGGATGCGCGGTCAGCAATCCGGGATTGACATTGGCATCCTTGCTCTATCTCCTGGAGGAGAGAGGGGGGTGGGTAAGTAGTACCTTGTTTGTCCCGCCCACGACGACGACGTTGTTCTTCTCGGCGAAGTCAAAGATCTCGCCGTCTTGGATGCCCGCGCCGATAGTGATGGCCATCTGGCTGCCCTTCCATGTGGTGTTGGCGGAGCAGGAGACGGGTTGGAATCTCTCGTGGAACTGGGTCTGCTTCATGTTGTGCGTCCAGATGCTACCGAGACGCGTCAGCAAATTGACAACCATTTAAGGGTGGTGAGCCGACAGGGGCTGCTTATGGTGATTACTCACGATAGACTTCCGAATCCTAGGTTTCTATGGTCTGATGTCAGCAACGCGCCAGTGAACCGGAGGGCAGGAACAGCGTCTTCTCTCACCTTCCCGAGCCGTTGTGTCCCGTGTTCTTGATGACGACGCGTAAGCTCTTCTCCCTGGCGAACCGGAGCGCGCCCTGGACCTCTTCGGGCCCCGTTGCGTTGACGACGTAGGATGGCAGCGCGCCGAGGGAGCAGCCTCTGTCTCCTGCGCCCGGGACGCCGTCGACACTGGTCCCGTTGGGGTAGACGGGGACGCAGCTGCTGTTAGACCAGGCGGTCGACACGCTCGCCGGGTCAGAGGAGTGGAAGATGGACGAAGACCAGCCGGAGATGACGGCGTCGCAGGCCTCCGGGTCGTAGTTGGGCTCGTCGGGGTAGCAGACGGAGCCCGGCGGGACGGTGCGGATCAGGTTACCAGTGATGGTAGCGTTGAAGGCCGCCCACTCCGCCGCGGAGGGCCAGCAGGCGTCTGTAGGAGACTGTTTGCCAGGTCAGGGTTTCCGGACTCCTTGTTCGCAATGTGGGATAGGGGGTCGAAGCGGAAGAACAGAGGACGGCACTTACACATTTACACAGTTCCCCGACTGCCAGGCCGCCCATCGAAAGGAAGACCATGGCTGATGTGGCCAAGAGCTGCATGCTTCGGGTGAGAAGGGTATAGTATATCGGTAACGACTGGGACACGATAAGCAATGGGAGAGAATGAATAACACAGGGGAAGGTGTACAGATTTATGATTCGAGGGGACATACGAGGACAGAGCGGCCTTTGGTGTTTTATATCCAACCCAGGTGGTCAAAACTGGAGTACACACGTCATGCGTGTCCCTCCTATGTTTCTGGACCTTGTATAAGACCGCGTCCCAAAAGGCGTCGTCATCGTATCCGGTTGTTTTTTTTTTTCAATGGGTAAGATTGGTTTCTTCGGGATCGCCAGACCAGGTAATAAAGAGGTCCCATACCGGCAGCTAACAACTAGGGCCGCTCTGTTCCGTGTACTCTCTGGGTCATAGTAGCCTCAAAGCAACATGACTTGCTGTGCGGAGGCCCAACATAGCCCTTGTGTAGCCGATGACTCCGCAATAGTCAACAAAAGCCTACCCATGGATACTAGGTTGGACCAATTCCTGTACAGACAGGTTTGTCTCCCAGTTTGGTCCAGCAGAGCGGAGGAATTAATTTTCGCGGCTGTAACGATTACGAGCAATGCAGATAATCCAGACGTCGAGTAAGGCGCGCGCTATCCACCTTCGACTAGGTTCGGGCTTGACCATAGACTATGTAGTCATTTCGAGGGAGAAGGGTTACTGGACCGGAGAAGAACAGGCAAGATTATCGGCCCTAGTACCGGAGTTTGAGTCGTCGGCGGAGGTGACTGTAGTATAATAGACAAATGGCCACGGGAGGGGGGGTTTCCTTGAACCCCTGACCCTGATATTGGTCAAAGCTGAGTTTTCACCGGGCGTACATATTTAACCAACAAATATCGCCCAGTGTCTCGGATTCAATCCGCGGATCCCTCGTTTATACCCTGCTAACCGCTTGCGTTGGCATTCTTCGGCGCCGTTCCCCGTCCTGTCCTGTCCCCCTACCCCTGGTCCCAGACGACACGCACATCTGACCGTTCGCTCATGGTGTCGAGCGATGACGTTTCCCCGGCCAGGGACTCGAACTCTGACCGACACGAGGCCGTGCCGGGCATGAGTTCTTCGGAGACTCCGGATAGCGGTATCAAACATCGGCGACCTCACCGCAAATCTCGGACCGGCTGCCAGCCGTGCAAGAAGAGGAAGATTAAGTGCGACGAGGCCCGACCCTCCTGTCTCAACTGCGTCCGCAGGAAGGTCGACTGCAGCTTTCCCCTCGAGTCTGTCGTCCACCAGGACCCGGCCACCGGGGTCTGCGGCTACCGGTACTCAGGATGTCGGCCCGGGACCAGCCAACACAGCTCCGCCAGAAACTCCGCCGAACCCCTGGCGCGAGCCCAGTTCGTACCAGATCGTGTGCCAGGCGATCTACGGAGCCTCCTGAAAGAGCAGTCCACGAAGATAGATATCATGTCACAGCGGCTTAGTGTCATGGAGGGCGCGATGGCGCAGCTTGCTAAACCGGGACTCTACCAGCCGGCACTGAGCTATTCCGACGCAGCTTTGCTCAGTCACTTCTTCGCCAACACAGTCCCTACCATGGTCGTGGATGACGTAGGAGAAGGAGGAAGAGACTTCTGGCATGTGCGGTTGCCAGATCTCAGCTCTCGACACCCCCACGTCCTCCATCTTCTGCTGGCGCTCGCTGCCCTACACAAGAGCCGGTCGTGCCCGCAGCATCAGTCCACTCACCTCCTGGAGCAGGCCGAGCGGCACCAGCTCCTCGGCATCCAGGGCACCACGCCCCTCCTGGGGAACATCAACGACAACTACGAGGTGGCGTACACGTCGGCCGTCCTCATCGGGCTCGTCAACCTGGCGATGGGCCCCCGCCTGGGGGAGTACGTCGCCTTCAGCGATCAGGGCGCGGCCAATTTTCTGGGCCTGCTGCGAGGGGTCCGGTCCATCAAATTCCACTACCATCAACGCGCTCCGCCGCCGGAGATTCCGTCGCCGTATATGTGGGCCGTGGACAGGATCAGGGTGGCGGAGCTGGGTTTCCAGGCCGGCGGCCATTACGGAGAACACCTGCGGCGCCTGCGCCACCTCGTTGATGAAATCACCGACGCCGGGCTGAGGGGTTCGTACGTCGCTGCCATGGACGACCTCGAGCAGCTCTTCGTCCGGATGGACGAGCCCGACGTGGCCACTTACTACATGAGCCCGTTCGGGTGGCTGTACCGCATCTCGGACAGGTTTCTCGGCAGGATACAGGACAAGGAGCCCCTCGCGCTCGCCATGCTGAGTTGTTTCACCATCGTGCTCAAGGGGCTGGAGAGCGGCTGGGCGGCGGACGGGTGGGCGAGTCATATCATGTCTGGCATCTGGATTTACCTCGCCCCAGAGTATAGAGACATGGTGCGGTGGCCGATGCAGAGGTTGGGCTGGGAGCCGGGTGAGGAGGATGTTCTACTGCGCGCAGCTCTGGCTTCGACCCCTTTGTCCATACACACGTAGGAAATGTACGAAATATCATGACAACTGTGCAAACCATCTTCCGCGGTTACCCTGTGATCTCCATGGCGACAATGTCTATCTGCACTTGAGCGTTCTAATGTTGCCGTTTTGTGCGTTTGCAACTTGCAACGAAAGCAGTGGGCGGTTTCGATTTTAAGGGCCGACTAAGATGTAATGCAGAAGCAATATCACTGTTGCCCTGCTAGAAACTGAAAGAGAGATATATGTGTTATGACACTAGTATGCATGTGACAGACAAATATCTGACGGTGGGTGGTCCCTTAAGGCGAGGGAGATGTACGTGAGCGGCGTATTGTCGTACTCTATGCGAGAATACGCCCATCCAGCAGCGTTGCTGTTAAAGCAAATCAATCAATCAATTTAACCAAATTGACCAATCAGACTTTAGTCTACCCTTCCACTAGCCAATCAAAACTTAGGCCGAACTTGATTGATTGCTTTAACAGCAACGCTGCCATCCAGCAGGCATCTTGAGGAAAGGCAAACAAGGCCGAATTGAAACGTTGATCCACAACAAATCCAGGCTATTTCTGCCACCATGTGGATCGACTAGAAGAATTCTAACTGGTGACTGAGTTTATTCCTCCCTTTACTGTGCTGCTGGCCAACAGGAGGCTATCACCCTCAAACTCACGGCCAAGCAGCGAGGCTCCTGGGACCCAAAGAGACCAACTACAGCACTGGAGGGCGTACGAAGTGCTAATTCTCTTAAAAAGAGCATCCAGCAGCATCAAGGTAGCTCACCAACAGCAATATACGAAGCAATTGTCTTCCAAGCCAAAGGTATTACTAACTTAGCACATAGGCTTGCTATTGTTGAGGCTGAGAACCGTGGACTTCGTGCGGGCATAGAGGTATTAAGTAAGCGCCGGCGGGCTAAAAAGACCCAACCACGTCTTGGAGGGTCACTTGACGCTGCTGAAGCAGAGGCACTACAGGTGGAAAAGGGTGGTGTTAATGCTGGAGGAGACAATAACCCTCAGAAGGGGGGTCGTACGGAGGTTGCTGAACCACGCGCGCGACAATGTGGCAATTGCGGAAAGACTGGACATAACGTACGAACATGTCGGGTAGTTTGGGAGACCTCTGAAGAAGAGGATGATGAGTAGTTTTGATTGATATCGTACAATGCTGCTTAATTGACTTATAATAACGGTAGGAAGCAGGGTTCAAATCCATACCACGAAATCCACATATGGATCCACAATATGGATCCATGTCCATTCCATTCCATTCCACGTAGGTTTCAGCCTTTCCATATTCACGCCACAGAACCCCTTCCATATGTTCCATATGTGGAAATTGTGGAAAGAATTGAAGATTTAGGTGGGGTTTGAAAAAACCTGGATTTCCTTGTGAAATAGCGCATACCCCAAGTACTTCTATCGCCAACGACAACGCAATAGCAACAATTTTCCACCCCGTTTTACCCGCACACAAAGTTCAAACAAGTCTATTCTAGGGGGGTTACTACTACTCACGCCCTTATTTCCCCAAATCAAATTGGCTACCCTCCATCCTACTAAGTCAACCACACCCATTCCAGAACGTACAGAAGAAGACAATCAACGACTCTTTCAGCTCTACAAAGGCTGGACCTTGACGGAGAGAGACGGCCAAGTGCGTCAATGGGTATATCAGTTCGGCTACGATATCCAGCATGCCCAGAAAGGGGTACGCCGATGGGTGTGTTGCCTTTGCATCAAGCAAAAGCGGCCGAGGCCAAAGAGTTATGCCATCAAAGGGTTGCAGAATGCTGAGGGTCACCTGTACGTGGACCACAATGGCATTATGGATCCAACAGGCAAGAGGCAAAAGCCTGCCAAGGCATCTGAGAAAGCACATCAGTCCATTGCAACAATCCTACAGTTGAACCCGAAGGAGCCGAAGGAACATGATTTGATCAATACCTTGATCAAACGTTTTGACAAAACTGTATTCCAGCAGAAACCTGTCAACTGGATTGTCAATTCTAACCAATCCTTCTCGATCGTTAACGATCAACATCTTCGAGACATTTTCAACTACCTCAATCCATCGGTGGAGATCACAAAAGCCAACATTACTGACGTGACCGTGCGTGCCATCGCAGAGCGAGAATTTACTAACAACATGGAAAGAGTGAAGGGCGCTTTGCGAAAGAGTCCGAGACAGATCCACAAGTCAACATACCCACTTCCTGGCCCCCTCCCCCTTCCTGGCACCCCTTGCCCCACCAAGCTACACCAAAAGGTGCTACTTTTCACTATACTCTTATTTAATTACCTAAAAGGGCTATAATAAAAAGAAAACTGCATATAAGTAGAGATTTAAATATAGTTTAACTAGATAAATCATTTAACTATGCTAAATAGGGCCTAACTGTTAGATTTTTACTATACTTTAATACCTAGGCTTAAGGATTATAGTTAGCTAAAGTAACAGGATTTTAGTGTAAAATGGCTCCTGGATTCAGACTTATGACACCGCACTGTAGGTACGTGGTAACAGAAACTCAATTACTGAGCACGCATATCCTCGTATCCGTGCCCCTTCGTTCTGACAGAACCCCAATCGTATTGCATCGAATTGACATCGGTTGTCTCACAAAGCTAGTACAGGTCGTGGCGAGGCAGTTTCCTCTTTAGGACGAATCGGGCAACTAGTCCGACTTCAAGCAGTTGTTCCCAGCCAGAGTTCCTTCACAACAAATTTCGCCAAACACTACTTAGCAAGGCATACTTTCTCTTCAAGAGGTCAGAAATTATACCTATCACGCGCGACCAGTCCTTATGCGTCAACGACGAGTCAAGTTGCGCGTCTGTCCCTCACGGTTCTGGTTGAATTGAGACTGAACTCAAGTCCGTCACATCGACAGCCGGTGAGTTCGAAACACCTTTCTGGAGAGACGGGCACCAGATATGGGGTTTTGAGATGACTCGATCGCGTTGCTTTCCGCGCAACCCTATACGTCAGATGATAGGGCCATGTAGATGGCATATGCGAAAGAGCACATATGGGTGGATAATGGCACCCATCAAGCCGCATGTGTGGCTGCACAAGACTTGGCCCAGTCTGACAGGTGAAGGATATGACCGGGGTCATCAACCGCGTAAACACAAAAATTCTCCTATGCACAACTGAATCACGACAACAGGGTTAACAGCGCCCATACAACCCCATTGGACAGGAGAAGATACGCAAAGCGATGTTTCTCGAGTATGTTCCACGGCAATGCAATTGCATGAGTACTAAAGGTCTGACAAATGGTGGATTGCGTTTTGGTCCGCGGCAATTCAAACCTTGCCGCTGCTTCGGCTTAATTATCACACACAAACACATGAAAGTTAGGCCATATTGACCACCCTACAGATTCCAGGTGCACATGCGGCATTAAATTTGCGAAGAGAACGCGCGTCAATTTTCTTGCCGGACGCAAACGAGTAGATTGTAGAGAAAGCCGGCGGGAATTTCCTTTTGCAAAACCAATAAGTAAAAACACACAGATTTGAGAATGAACGTGTGCGAACTTCCTATCGCGATGAAAACAAGTAAAAAGTAACAGAACTCAGCGCTAACGCGTGTTAATTTCTTCCTGCGATGCGGATTGGTGAAAGCTTAAGGGCGCAGGCTAGCGGAGTTTGAACTGATAACATCACTCAATCTTCCCCTCTCGTCTCTTGGCAATGGAGATCTCTTTGTGATATTGACATGTACTTGTGTCTTTCAGAAGCCTTGCTAAACTGCTCCTGCGGGGAGGCAAAAGACGTAGATCACCTGGTCTACTGCCCAGCGACCCTGGCGAGGAGGCAGCAGTGGCCCACCCTCTACCCAACTGGTCCGCTCGACCCCATAGGACCTATGGGATCCCTTGAACGATACTTCAAGGGACTAATGACTGACCCAAAAGGCTTTGAGGCCTTCCTCCGCGTGACACACTTCTTCCGGAAGATCTGCCCACGCTACTAGGGAACGGGCTTCGGCACGGGATCTAGACAGCCTACTGAACCCTCATAGGGAATAGACGGGAAGCAATGAATCTGGGGAACCAGCGGGAACCAGGGACAGATAGAAGGCATAGTAGCCATCAGGCAGGATTTGGAGGACGAAAGGAAGGGCGATGTATGAAGTACATAGTCCTAGCCCACGGCTCTCCACGCCACATACCCTTCGGGAGGTCTGCGACAAGGGTTCCACCCTTGCCGCCATGGCGTTAAATACAACAACAACAACAACAACAACAACATTTCCAGGCCTCCAAAGCAGCAAAACTGCAGCAGATCCAGTTCGTTTCATTTCCAGTGTGAGTTTCTCAGTTGACTGACATGGTGAGTTAGCCAGCGGTGCAAGCGATCGTTCGGTGTCTGGTGACAGAATCCATGCATGCTTCTATGCGAGTCATGGACATAACCCATCCAGGATGGTCTGACTGTACTTAAACAGGCCAGCCTGTCATTTCCACCTGGCCCTAGCTCTGGAACAGTTATTAGGATAGCATTAGGCCCACAAGCCCGTGGTGATACCATCCACTCTTTAGTACGAATAAGACACTCTTTTCTGCTCACTCATATATGCATATTCCGCTGGCCACCCTGACTAACCGTCAGGACACATATTCGTACGTGTCCAGAATCCCCTGCCTCTAAGTTAGAACCTGATAGAGGCATCACGGAATAGAACATCTGTGATCACCTTTGCGCTTTGCACTGCGTACATGGACGGAGCTCGTCCAACAATTAGTATATATAATATAGCTACCTACACTGTGCAAGTGCTTTTAGAGGTCTCGAATCGTAGGTAAACTATCGCTAGTGTAGTCGATTGCGTCTTGGTAGACGGATTGTTAATCAAGAGTGGAGCAACGCCGGGTGAAGAGAATTCAATAGCAATCGATTTGCAACATAGAGTAACTACTTGGTGCATAATAGAGAGGAAACAAATGCCGTCAACAGAAAATACCCTCCAAGAACTTTACAACACGTGACGGCAAACGATACCACATTCCCTTTACCCCGTGCTCTCTTGATCGCTTACAAAGACGTGGACAGGCAGTTACGATTGCTTCCACCGTCGGGCTGTCAACTTCTAGTGACAAAGACGACACATCACTATCCGCTTCATCGACGGTGTTGGAGTCGCCTACCACCCACACAGGCGTTCTGTAAGGGTCATGGAAAGAGAAGCGGCCTCGAGAGGATTGTATTGCAGAAGTGCCGATGGCAGTATAATGTTTTTCTTCTTCGTCAACCCTTGTCATTATTGATTGGGACACAGAGAACAGTAGCATATGCACTGAGAGGGTGCTCCTTTATATTTGCACCTTGGTGCTTACGTCCGTCTTAGTCGATTGACTAAGCTGTAGGCTTTCATTTACTCCATACAAGTGCTTGTATCTGATGGAAGTCCACAAAATACCACGAAAAAACAGGACAATTACTCTTTCAATAGTCACAAGGCCAACTTTTGCCAGCTCTGTTCCATTTTACCAACTCCCAAATTTCCCTCCATCGGTACTGATGTAATTTCAAGCAGCAATACTCTCTTGTTAAACTGTATTTGACATCCTCTCTTGTTCTAATGTTCACCCATCAGAGGCATCACTCTCCAGACAATGCTTAATAATCCATGGGTGTGTTTGAACCTGGTTCAAAGATGCTCTATTTTCGGGTATAAGGACGAGCAACTGGCTTGACGTAAGTGATGATGCTAGGACAATTGATTAATCTCTCGCTTACCTTTTGAATAAAGTCCTTGGCCTCGGGACTGACATGTGATGGCACTTTCATGTGTGCCTCGGCAATTCTCGTTCGGGGCTCCTGAAGCGTGACTGCGAACGGCGGCTTGCCGACAAGGAGCTCGTACGTTAAGACACCCAAACTCCAAAGATCAACTTTCTCGTCGTATTCTACTAAACTAACGGGCTTCATCATTTCAGGGGGCAGATAGTCTAAAGTGCCACACAACGTCCTGCGGCGGTTAGTAGAGGCATGCACACTCCAACCAAAATCAGAGATTTTGATCTCGCCATGGATACCGATGAGAATGTTTTCGGGTTTGATGTCCCTGTGGATGATATGCTTTTGATGGAGATATCCAAGCGCGAATGCCACCTGCGCGATATAACGCGCCGTTTGGCGCTCAGAAAACCGTGTTTCCTTCCGCAGCTGCTTGTATAACTCTCCCTTGCCGGCGAACTCGAGAATCAAAACAACATGTTGGGAGTCGTGAAAGTGGCCATAGAGGCGTAAGATATTGGGATGGCGGAGACGGATCTGAATATCAATCTCGCGGCGAACCTGCTTTTGCATGCGGCTCTCTTGCAAATATTTCTTATTTAAGATCTTGAGAGCACAGATAAAGCCGTTCGTGCGTTCTCGAGCAAGATACACATGTCCAAACGCGCCCTTCCCAAGCGAGCGGCCGATGTCGAACATGCCCAAGTGCAATCCCTTCGGATCCGCGAGTTCGACGACAAGAGACATGGAGTTGCGACAACGGTTGGCGATACTCTTGGACATCTCTAAACAGTCGCTGAGAAGCTGCTTACTCTCGGCTTTTGGTGACTTAGTCTCGCGTTTAGTGGTTTGCGAGATCGAATTTGTCGAAGCGATGGAATTGCCACTCTGGATCCCGAGGGTGTTTTTGATGACGTTTAGCCCTCTTGATCCGTGGGTCATCTTATTTATCTATTGTGGTTTTGTTACTGAAATCCTTTGGAAGTAGCGGACAACGAACACTATGGAATCAGAGACGGCACGAACTGGATTTTCAATTTTAAGCTTAAAATGATTGACCGAGTGTTTTTCGTTACACGTAGATGCACCCTCAGCGAGAGTCGCCTGGTATTGAGCAGCCATAGTGTTCTCTTGTAGCATCCGACCACGATGCTTCAAAGCGTGCTTCACGTCTAAGGGTGTGACTGTGTCACGTTTCGCATGCTCGCAATACTGTACCGAATGGGAAATCACAGTCTGCAAAAAAGAAACCATCGCAATACGAGCATGATAGGAGGCCCCTCCGATCTAAGTTAGACACTGTATGGTTCAGATAATATTCGTTCGTACGTACCAGCGTCAATGCGCTTGATGCCACTCCGACGAGCCAAGCGGACCATGTCTGATTCTGCGATAATCGTAAAGCAGTCTTTGGAAGTCTTCTTATCACCTTTAGCACCACTATGTCGCACTTCATTGCCGGTGTCATGATGTGTAGAGACGTATTCAGTCTGCATCTTTACACCTTTAGGCATGACGGCGAAAAAGTCTCAATGATGATTTATAGCTATATATCATTGAATGGCTCAGCACTAGGTGGCTATTGCATCTTTATGAAGTATCTTAAGATCTAGTCATTTGTCAAGAATCCTTTTGACGCGCCAGACTTTGCAGTATTCAAGCTAAATGCTTTTGTGTTTAGGATTGGTTACATATTGACTTCGTAAGCAAGGACTATTGTCCGTTTACGTATGTCCTGATGGTTCTTGGCATGATTACGGATCACAAACCTCATAGGCTGAGGAAACCCGAGGGTGGCAAGCAGTTTGACCGATATCGAACAGGGAACATAAGGGAAAACACATTACCACCCAAGAATTGAGATTTCGGCTAACAGTAGAAACACCAGACACACAGAGGTTACAATAAAGTACATTACTTACCTGATTACGAACAGGGTTCAAATCCATACCACGAAATCCACATATGGATCCACAATATGGATCCATGTCCATTCCATTCCATTCCACGTAGGCTTCAGCCTTTCCATATTCACGCCACAGAACCCCTTCCATATGTTCCATATGTGGAAATTGTGGAAAGGATTGAAGATTTAGGTGGGGGCTGAAAAAACCTGGATTTCCTTGTGAAATAGCGCATACCCCAAGTACTTTCTATCGCCAACGACAACGCAATAGCAACAATTTTCCACCCCGTTTTACCCGTACACGAAGTTCAAACAAGTCTATTCTAGGGGGGTTACTACTACTCACGCCCTTATTTCCCCAAATCGAAATGGCCGCCCTCCATCCTACCAAGTCAACCACACCCGTTCCAGAACGTACAGAAGAAGACAATCAACGACTCTTTCAGCTCTACAAAGGCTGGACCTTGACGGAGAGAGACGGCCAAGTGCGTCAATGGGTATATCAGTTCGGCTACGATATCCAGCATGCCCAGAAAGGGGAACGCCGATGGGTGTGTTGCCTTTGCATCAAGCAAAAGCGGCCGAGGCCAAAGAGTTATGCCATCAAAGGGTTGCAGAATGCGGAGGGTCACCTGTACGCGGACCACAATGGCATTATGGATCCGACAGGCAAGAGGCAAAAGCCTGCCAAGGCATCTGAGAAAGCACATCAGTCCATTGCAACAATTCTACAGTTGAACCCGAAGGAGCCGAAGGAACAAGATTTGATCAATACCTTGATCAAACGTTTTGACAAAACTGTATTCCAGCAGAAACTTGTCAACTGGATTGTCAATTCTAACCAATCCTTCTCGATCGTTAACGATCAAGATCTTCGAGACATCTTCAACTACCTCAATCCATCGGTGGAGATCACAAAAGCCAACATTACTGACGTGACCGTGCGTGCCATCGCAGAGCGAGAATTTACTAACAACATGGAAAGAGTGAAGGACGCTTTGCGAAAGAGTCCGGGACAGATCCATATCCAGTACGATGGCTGGAAGTCTGGTAACCGACACGCCTTATACGGCATCACATGTGTTTTTCGGGATTCAAACAATCGGCCACAGAAGTGTGTCCTCGGACTGCCTGAGCTTACAGAGAGGCACACAGGCGAGAATATCGCCGGGCAGATCATCGAGATCATTCGAGAGTACGAGATCAGCGATAAAGTCGGATATTTCACACTGGATAATGCCGGTAACAATAAAACTTCGATGGGGGAGCTTGGATTAGAATTCGGCTTCGAGTGGGAGAAGCGATGGGTTCGCTGCGTTGGTCACGTTGTCAACATAGTAGTGAAACAGATGCTGTATGGCAAGAACCCGGATGCTTTCGAGAAAGAGGTCTTCGAAGGACTTCATACGGCAGCGAAGGAGCATGAAGTCTGGAGGAGGCGAGGCTCTGTTGGAAAATGGCATAACTTTGCTGTTGTAGGTGGCTGAATCCCCGGCTTTATTTGTTATACTCACGAATACCTAGGAGGTGAGCAGATCGGACACGTGGACCGATATGCTCAAGAAGGTACAGGCTATCGAGAGCCAACTCTCTGATGACGCTCAGCTCAAGAAACACCGTCCAGTTGGAGTTGTGGTCGACAATGCTACCCGGTGGCTTTCTCAATTCTCGATGATTGAGCGCGCTCTCGTCTTAAGGCCATTTTATAATTCTTTTGTCCAGAGAGCGTCAAACGAGTGGGAGAAGGTCAACTTGACGAGAGCTGGCCACATCAAAAAGGGCTCCAAGCTGCCCTTCTTCCTGAAGGAAGAGAATCACATGACACCTGATGATTGGCATGTGCTCGGGACTCTTTACGACATTTTGCTTGACTTCCAGCTGGTTGTGAGAGGCCTTGAGGGTGATGGGCAGGGAAAACACCGGAGAAAGGTCGAGGAAAACGAGATCGACCCTCCACTGTCTGGTAAGCCTTAATTATACTTCTCAAAAGCGGCCCGATTCTTATTCTAACAGCTGATTTGTACAGGAACAAGCTGGGATCTTATTCACGCGTATGAATTTCTTCTCGAAACCCTCGAATCCGCGAAAAGAGCAGTCGCCAATTTTCCGGACGGCCATCACCTCGCTGTCAACATCAATCTGGGCTGGCTCAAATTGAACGAATACTACGAGCATCTGAACGATAGCCCCTTGATCTATGGCGCCGCAGTTCTTCATCCTGCCTACCGGTGGGCACTGTTTGACGATTTGTGGGGAGACGACGACGAAAGACAGTTATGGATTACCAAGGCGAAGGAGATGGTCCAGGATCTCTGGGAGAGAGAGTATAGGGACCTGGAGGTCGATGACCCAGAGATTGAGTTGCCTGCCAATAAGCGGCTGAAGACCTCAAGAAACAAGTTCACAGCGTGGCGCACAAAGAAGCGAGGACTGACGGCCGGGGGGGTTTCTGTTACCGAGTCGCCAATTCAATCCCCTGCTCAATCGCCTAGGTCCTCAGTTGGCGGTCTGGATCTTGATGAATACGGGCAGTGGCAGCGTGATATCGAGGATGCTGATGCTTCTGTCACAGATCCCTACGAATACTGGCACATGAGGCGGCTTAAATACCCCCGGTTGTCTAGGATGGCCTTGGATCTGCTTACTGTGCCACCAATGTCAGCCGAGTGCGAGAGGTTATTCTCGACCACTGGCCGCATGGTGACCAAGAGCCGCAATAGGCTAGATGCCAGCACAATTGGGCTTTGTCAGACACTACGGAGTTGGTTGCGTGCCGGTTTGATCGGGTCGCTAGATAGGATTCTGATGGACGAGTGACAATAACATCGACGTCACCAAGGCATGGATGCGGCCCACTAATTACCATTGTTAGACAAAGTAGGTTTCCATTCCACCCATTCCACAATATGGATCCATTTCCATAATGGATCCATTTCCACCCATTCCACATCGAAGTTATTAGTCAGCATCCATATCCACGCCATATTCACGAATGTGTCGTGGAGTGTCGTGGATTTGAACCCTGATTACGAACAGCGTCATCACTTTGCATGCGTTGAAAAGAGATGGCCAACCCATCAGGACAGTGACTTATTGCTTGGGCAGTGTAAGCAAACGCCATATCACTCCCCATGATGTGAATAATGAATGGGATTTGAGATTCCACATCCAAACAAATTGCTGACCGAAATGCATGAAGAGGTTGATCATGGTGTCAGGGACTTTGTTAGAGAAAAACACCCTCCTTGGAACATCAGTATTCATCGTAGAGCGGTTGAATAGCTCGAAAAGTACACTTATCCGCTGCTCTCAGAGACTTGAAAACGAAATCCCGGTTTAGGAGAGAACCGCTGGAATACATTCCAAGGAACAATAAAATCTCAAACTAGTACAATCCAGCCTGATCGGGAACGGCTTCTGGTGAGCTGAAGTGAACGATGTTGCCCCTGATGTCGAAGACGCCGTCATCGTCATTGACCTTCTCGTTGGCCAAGCTGATGATGAACCCGAGTTGTGACGAAAGGTCACCGTTGTTCGCGAAGGAGCCGTCCGCGAAGATGAACAGCTTCACCGTCGCGAGGTCGAGAGCGACATAGTCGAATCCGCGGCCAATCGATTCCATCTGCCATTGCAGCCGTCGATTGAGTGTCTTGAGATCGGCCTCCGTTGGTTGCTGCTGATGCTGGGCAGTGGTAGATAGATCAAAACCCGCCTCGGGTTGGCAGACCGAAGCGATGTACGCTCCTCGAGCTCGCTACTTGACGTACGCCTGCGTTGCGTCTGGTGACTTTGCGTCGACGAGCTCGATCTTTTTACCTTGCCTTTCTGCCTGAGCATGACAATACCGTCGGCTGTGAGGGTCACAATGCCACCGTTGAACATCAAAGGTTCTAAAGTGGTCAGGATCTGCTTGTCCTTCGCAGAATGGCCAGCTTATCGGAGTTCCAGGCCAATAGTTTACGCTCAACACAGCAAGAACGACGGTTCTCAGTGGGATGATCATTGTGAACGTAGGTTTCAAATCAGTCTGGTTAGCAAATGATCGAGGGGTTGTGCACCAAACAAGAAGATTAACTAGGAAGAGGGTGGGTCCGCAATAATATGGAAATACAATGGGTTTTATGTTCTTTGTTTGTTAATCTGCTTCTGGCTAGTTGCGTTATCGCAGACCAAGCACAATCATAACCGCAAACGGGCGCGATTGAGCAGGTGACCTATCAAGAGCCATAACGACGATGCTGCCATGGGTCATATAACAGCTGTTGCAGCGACATGATAAACATAACAGCAACGGATGGACTTCCGTGGTTGATAAAGCGAGATTAAACAGCGCGAAGCCCGAGTCCGTTAGGCCATGTTTACATATTCCGGAAGATGATGCTGTAAGGGTCACCCATGCGGCGAGTCTTACAGTTACGATACCCTAGTCAAAACTACTTAAGTGACTGGAAATGCAACGACTTCCGTTGACAATGTGGCTTGTAGGCAGCGTAGCTTTGATCCTCTTCAGGCAGTAGTCCAATCCCCACATGTGTTGTAGGTCTGGCCTTGTCTTCCTTCCCTTCTCCTAGACTCTGATCATACATAACGCTCTACTTATCCCCCCATCCCCCCATTCCTCTCCTCTTCTTCATATACGCAATCATACTTGCTCCCGATCGACGAATACTTTTATCCTAGCCCTGAGCCCCTCAACTCAACCGGTTTTCAGTCCAAGGCGTCCCTCTTAGAGCCGCTACTTATTCTGACTCACTCACTTGCGAGGTTTCCTGTCCACCATTACCTTGCCGACCCTCTGCGCTCGGATTCTTTGGCCTATCTAACATCCTGGCCGCCAACTGCTCCAAACATCTCACACCCTACCAAGCATCGTCACAAATACAACAACATCCCATCACCTCCCAGAGTCCTCACAGCCACGGCTGGTAGTCTTAGTCTGTAACAGGTTTTGATTATCAGTGGAGTCCATCACGTCATAACGCTTACATATCACTTCCATCTCCCGTCAAACTCCTGCCATCTGCATTAACTGTACCGCATAATCTCTAAACACGACAAATCGAACACGGCAAAGGCCCATTTATACCTCATTACATATGAAATGAAGGCCTCAAAATTGCTCTACGCTATATGTTTGGCACAGCTAGGTTTGGCTGTCCCCGTCCCAGCAACTAGTTTGGATATAGTCTCCAACGTCCCAGGCAAGACAGGTCGGCTTGCCAGAATCACTCGCGCGCCCATATTACGCCACCTGATATCAGCCTCTACCGTTACGGATGCCGAGGAATACGTCGGACAGAAAATTGGTTTCGAGTTCGACAACCGTCCAGTGTCACCATCCGAAAACATACCTCCGTCACTCGCTTTGGTTGCGCCTCAGCCACTAAAGACCACCTACCTTCTATCACTCTCTACGCAGCTGCGATCTGGAAAGGAAAGAGTGTTGGACGTGGTGGGCGACGGGACTTCTGAGACGATCGAGTGCCGCCACGACAGCATCTTATGTGCTTTGTTCCAAATGGATACTACGAAGACGAAAGACTGCTTTTTTCGCCTAAAATATATCTGCTTACTGTAAAGAGTACTGAGTACTATCCAGCCATCTACAAGGTCAAACTGGCTGACTACGAAACTGCAAGTACCAGGCTATTCATTCTAGGTTGTTATCGCCTGTTCCTGGCTAGCAATGGCTCGTTCACCGGCTACTGGGGGTAGGGTCCAGATGGATTACGAGTTTGTGGAAGCGGAGAAGTGCGCTCAACTACTCTCGCATGGCAAGCTACCAATTTCTACATCAAACAGCATGGTCTATTTGGGAAAACGTCTATCTCAACCAGATAGTTGGGTGGCACAAAACTACCAACTCTATAATATTCCTCAGGGGAACGATTGTCTGCACGGACACGATGAAACCTGCATTTTAGACCTGGCTATCGGCCATAACCCAGTGTGTCTATATGCCCTTGGGTTTCCCGCTGTTCTAGAGGGCCATGCTGTAGTGAACAGTCCGTATCCCACCGGGCCGTAGCTAAGGGTAGTTACTGGCTCATTCATGGCTGGTTCTGGCCAACACTGATATCGAGAGTAGAGTTTGGTGACTTTGCCTAGGCAATTGAATTCGATTATAGGTGATCGAGTCTTTGTAGTTAGCCACCAAGGTATCGCTATGTAACTTAGGGCTTGTAAATCAATCTCAGAGAAGTAAGTCATTTCAGGGTGTGCTAGCTTTGTAATAGCTACCATAAATAACACCGTCAATTTCTATCGTGTAGCTTGGAGAAAGGCTCAAGGAATGATACAAGATAACCAAGCGATTTCTTAACTATTTAGACTCCTACTGTATTTGATTCGAGAGATCCGCAAAGGCTTACTGGCATTGCATTCCAGCATCGCCCTGATCTCTTTATGCAAAATGACACAGTCAATCTCTTTAAGTAGTTTCAAGTCATACTACGACACACAAGCTCCAACTACAATAATTTCCTGGTATTCGACTACTGATCCAGGTCGCTGTGGCACACAGTAATCATGGTAAAAAACGTGTCAAATGGCGAGATGGGCCCTGTCTGGTTGGAGACCATCATCAACACCGATCCAGTTATTGCTTTCTAGCAATTGATTCAAGCTAGGTTCAGCTAACTCTCAAGGTTCGTGTGTACGTACCGGACAGTAAGTCAACATACCCACTTTTGGAACACCTAAAAATGCCTTAACTCAACCCCCCCACATCCGAAACACCCCCGCATCCGAAACACCCCATTTCTCCTCCTTCACCACCATCACCACCTTTTTTAAACTATCATAACAATTGCCATATATAACCAAACAACGCCGTTTTTTCAAAATACCTTCTTCAACCCATCATGAAGCAATACTCCGAAGATGAGCTCCAACGGGCCCTTCTAGAGGTAGCAGCTGGGAAGGGTATCCGGGAAACAGCTCGCGCATGGGGTATACCAGTTGCATCACTTCATCACCGATTCCATGGGCGGCAAAGCAAAACTACTGCCTATACCCATATGCAGCGATTATCCCAAGCCCAGGAGGATTATCTGGCTGGATGGGTTCAAATCCAGGATGCCCTAGGCGCTGGCCCTACCCATCAACAACTAAAGGGCCTGGCAGAGCGTATGCTGGGCGATACCCATGATACCCATCAACCTCTGGGCAAGAGATGGGTATGCCGATTCCTGCGGCGAAACCCATCAATTAGGACCCAGCGATCCAGAGCAGTAGATCCCCGGCGATGGAAGGCCCATTCTTCCGAGGTTATCCAGGGTTTTTTCCATCGTCTGACCAATATCCCTGCCATCCAGGGAATCCATCCATCCAACCGATGGAATATGGATGAAACTGGCATTATGGAGGGCAGGGGATCTAATGGGCTAGTGCTGGGCTCTGCAGCATCGCGGCATATCCAGAAAAAGCAGCCAGGATCCCGGGCATGGGTATCCATTATCGAGTGTGTGGCTGCCGATGGGAGGTCCCTATGCCCACTAGTTATATATAAGGGTAAATCAGTCCAAGTCCAATGGTTTCCATCCAACCTATCTGGATATAAAGGATGGCACTTCACATATACGGATAATGGCTGGACGACTGAAAAAACTGCCCTTGAATGGTTGAAGAAGGTGTTCATCCCAGGCACTATGCCTAGTGAACCAGAGGCAGCCAGACTGCTGGTTCTGGATGGGCATTACAGCCATATATCTACAGACTTCATGTGGGAATGCTTCCAGAACAAGATATATCTACTATATCTACCGCCACACTCCTCTGCTATCCTTCAGCCACTAGATATATCGGTCTCAGCCCATTGAAGCATGCCTATCGTAGGGAGGTTGGATATCTAGATGATTGGGTTAATGATTCAACCGTTGCTGGGAAGAGGGCATTTCTGGCCTGTTATATAAGGGCCAGAGATGCAGCCATAACAGCCCAGAACGTTACAAGTGGCTGGAGGTCAGCTGGACTATGGCCAATATGCATACAGCGGCCTCTATCTAACCCCATGGTAACTAAGGACCAGCAGACCATCCAGACCAGCCAGCAGACTAACCAGCCTAGCAGCCAACAGTGGGATGAAGCCCTATCTATCGTCCCATGGTCAACACCTCGTCGGTCTGCCGAGCTACGGCATCAACTACGCCAGTTAACCCATATAGGCAAGGATGGGTTAGATACCCATACTATTCGTCACCTATCTAGAAAGGTGCAAAAGGGGTATGATGACCAGGCATCTAGAGTGGTACTTCTAGAGCACCAGTTCTGCCAGCTAGAGGGCAAGTTGGAGGACCTACGGCAACGCAAGAGGAAAAAGGTCCCCCTATCGCCTAACAGCACCTTTGCCACTATATGGGATATCCAGCGGGCGCAAAGTCCGGATATCGGCAATATGGATAGTCCGGATGAATCCAGTGCATCCGAATTACCCAGTGAGGCCGGAAGTTGCATATGAGTGGGTGGTGATGGTGGTGAAATAAGTGGTGATAGTGGTGGTGATGGTGGTGGTGATAGTGTTTCGGATGTGGGGGTGTCTCGCAAGTTGGGGGGTTGAGTTACGGCGGGACAGACCATTCTCCTCTTCAAGGCTCTTAACCCTAGCTCTTAATATTGCATTCTCACAAACTTGAGTAAGTAGGGTTCTAGTAGCAGCGTTAACGACGCAAGCCTCTGCGTTCTCCCTTTCGAGATTTCGGTCTTGCGACCATTTGCTGATGCGGCTGAGAGAGACTGTATTGGCCCGTTATCACGGCCCGTAGCACTTGGCGCATGGTCCCGGTAAGACTTGTCATTGTCCCAATTGCGGTCCTTTCACTCCTTTCTGCGTCTCTGATATCGGCATGCCGTCTACGAGACTTCACGTGCGACTTCGCGTGCAGCCAATACTCGACTGCGATGGCTTGATGCTCTCCTTGAGCCACTCGTGTCTCCATTGGCAATGGGTCCAAGACCTGGACGTGCGGGGACGGGTCACAAAAGTCGGTTTGGCTGACTTGAACATATAATGTCTGCTACCCAGCCATTTCAGCCGCACCAAAACTCTCAACACTCTTGTTCGGAGGCTCGGTTTCCTCATGCAGTCAAAGTGTCGCTCCCCTCCAGGTCGGGCTGAAGCGCGCCAAGCAGCCAGGCACCATACTCCTCCCGCGACCATCTGGCCAGCCGCCGGAGGTGCGCCACAATCTTGTAGCAGCCGTACATCTCGTCCGAGGACCCCATCAGGAACCCTTCCCACATGATCTACCGAGCAGCACCGGTCAGCAATCCCGCAGCGGCAAGACAACGACGTAAAGGCGAGGACCAGAATTTCACGTACCAGCTTGTCGTGCGTGCGCTGCGCAAAGTCGACGCGCCAGGTGGCGCCGTGGACGAAGATGACGGGCAGGAGCGGCAGGTCGGCGGCGGAGGGGAGGCTCTCAAGGTGGCGGAAGTGGGCGCGGGCCCAGGTGGCCAGCTGGACGGGACCCAGCACGGCGTCGGCGCTCGCACTCTTAGTCTCGACCGGGATGGCGGCGGGGGTGTTGGGGTTGTCGGGCAGCTGAACGAGAGCGACATGACGGGCGTGCGGGTTGGGCTGGCGGTATGCCTGGAGAGCCGCCGCGAGGGGATTCTCCGGGGCGGGCTCGAGGAAGAAAGCGTAGTCGATCTTGACGTCGGTGAGGAAGGGATTCGACTCTCGGAAGGCTGGCAAAATTCGACACGTTGTACTGGAACTGCGTGAGATGGCTGAAGATAGGGACGGGCGAACAATGTAGAAAAACAAGACAAGGATCGGATGATATGAAGCAAGGCGAGGGGGAGCAGCTTACACATTGCGATGGGAGATTTCCGGCTCGCTTCGCAGAGCGACTTGCAACAGAGGGGCGTGCACGGCGCCATTCCAACCGGCCTCGTGTTCCATTCTAGTCTTGCAGAGGATGGTGTTCTCACGAATCTCCGCGAGCCTCATGTAGGTATAGGTGTCGCCGTCAAGGGACGCATGGCTGGGGCTCTGCGCATCGGCGCGCGGTGGCGCAACCTGGCTGTGAAACCATGCCGCCTTGGGTCGATTGGACCAGGTGGAATCTCGAGTCATCAGTTCCTGGTCGACAAGGCAGTGTTATTAACCCGCGCAAAGGAAAAAAGAGGCGCAGGAAGAGAGGGGTACGAACGCGCACACTGCTGGGGATGACCGGGCCATCCTCTAGATCCATCAAGTCGGTCATCAAGGCGGTGGGCTGTTGGAGGCTGGAGATGTGTTGTCTGTGGAGGGGATATCGGAGATCGGCGCGCAGCTCGGCTTCGCGCTTCTTCGGGCTCGAGGCGCCGGAGCGGCTACTAGAGAAAGACACGACATCGGACGACTCACTCGCCGTATCGATGGTGGACTTGGTGAATGCAGGTCCGGTCGGTGTTGCATCGGGGTCCGGGTGAGTCGCTTTGCGCTTCTGCGGGCTCGGCGTGCGCGACATGATGGATATGGAAATCGCCGGGGCCGCCTGTTCGAGATATGAGTCGAAGTATAGATCGCAGTTGGAGTTTTCGAGGTGCTCAATCCATTCCTCGATAAAGCGGGAGGGCTGATAGCAAGCAGCTCCGTCTAGGCTAACGGGGAGCATCGAGGAACGGCGGCGAATCCACGGTGATCGGGTGCGAACGGCGGGAGGTGATGCCAAGCAGTCGATTGGCATCGGCATCCGGGTGGGTTGAATGAGGCTGGGGGATGGTAGATGGTGGTTGGCGCGTGGTTCGTTGGCGGTGATTGTAGTCAATCGTCAATGTGGGTGCATTCGGTCGCGGAGCCCGATTCGGCGCTTCGATGTTGGAGAGATGTTGGCCCAGCAACTCGATGTGTGCCCCGCCCGGATCGAATGGATGGGATTGGTGGACGAAGGCGGATGTGGAGTATAATTAGTCCGGGCCTGCATTCAATGTGATTGCCTAGCCTTTTTTCCCCACCCAACTGCCTTATGTAAGTGTTTTCTGATGAACGAGAACGGGGCACTCACTCAAATCACACCGTACACTCGTCTCATTGTGGGCAACACATTTCCACGCGTACAACCAGATACCTCGTCGCCCAAGTATTATTTCATGGAAGTCAATTCCCGTTGGAGTAGTCTATTAAACCCGCGCATCTCATGTTTTCGGCGCTGTCTCGTGATATACGCTGAGCCTGATTTCCGCAATCAAGTCACTGCATGCATGCATGCAGTCATCCTCGATGAGTCCATGATAGAGCAGAGCTCGGCTTCTGATATCCATGGTGTGGGGCAAAGCGCTGTCGATTTTCAAGCCGTCTTCAGGGATAGGCAGCGATAAGTGGACGCAACGTAGTGGGGCCAAGGGCCGGACCGGTGCAGGGAGGTCCATTACCAATTCCACCGATGATTAGCTTCGCGGCCATAATCAGACCTCCATTCTACGCATTTATGTCACTGCTTGGCCGCTTGAAAGAAAATTACCTACCTGTTGTAACCTGTCCCATGATGCCGACTAGGCTCTTTTTAAGTTTATCTTAATCTACTAAGGCAGTGATCGGTATGTTGGATAAAACTTGGATAACGTAACGTGGTTGATAAGCGAGCTGCCCACCTTAACAGAATCTGACTAAGCTGCACGCAAAAATCCGTTACGAATTTGTTAAGGACTCCTAACAATTTTATAACAGAATATCGCGTGCATCTCACATAGATTCTGTTAAGGTGGGCAGCTCGCTTGTGTGGGCAGCTCGCTTATCAACTACGTTAGGTAACTTGGATAATTAGTACGGCTCCCAATAGGCTCACGGGCACCCGTGCGTGTAAAATTCCACGGGTACCCGTGGAAATGACTAAGCAATTTTACTGCACGGGTCTTGAGCCGATCGGAGGTATGAGTTGGGTTCAAGCTGTCCTTTATTTCACGATTTAACTATTTGCAGGCTACCTTCCTTAGGCTTTGGCTGTCTGAAACAGTCTGGATTGCCTGATTGACTTTATACTTGGTGTACTAGGCTATAAGGCAGGAGTTAAGGTCCTCTGAAAAAATGAGGTTATTTGCATAAGGTATGAAACTGTTGTGATAGTTTGAAGTTGGAGGAAGTAAGAGGCTGGTGGTGGGGTTGAGGCATTTTTAGGTGTCCAAATGAGGGGGTGTTCCAAAAGTGGTTATGTTGACTTAAAGCTAGAAAGTGTAAATGCGAAGGGGTTTCGTACGTCGCTCTGAGGCCGCGCAAGATATGCTGCTACAAGGGGTACGAGGCGTTGGTGACTGCACGTAAGAACTTGCAAGCGGATCATGTAAACCTTGTGTTGTTGTTGTTGTTGTTGTTGTTGTACTGTATTTAACGCGAAAGATGTATGTGACGCAGGAGAGAAAAACCGATTTCGGATTCTGCTGTCCGTCTTTTACTTTTTTGTCGTTGGTTTATTGTTTTGAGAAGTTGGTGGTGTGAGTGGAGGTGTCTTACCCTCCCGTCATGGCGGAACCAATTGAGGCGGAGATTGTGGTGGACCCGGATGACGCCCCTTTCTCGACGCCAAAGCGCCCGATTCGAGTAGCGAAGCCGACCATCAAAATTCGAACCACGACCCGACAGGACGAAGAAACAGTGCAGGAACCGAAGCGAACGACCAGGAACACGACGCGATCAGCATCAATCGAAGGAACGGCGGAACGAGTGAGCGAAACTAGGAGAAGCAGTGGCGGCGGCGGAAGTAGCGGAAGCAACGATGGAAGGGCAATGCTCCAGAAAGCGTTGGAGATGCTGGGTGAATCCCGCAACGAGTCCCAATGGCTGAAGGAAGCGCTCAAGCGGCAGATGGAGGTGGCACAGAAGCAGGAAGAAATGATACGCGACTTGAGCTTGAAGTTGGATGAAACCACGAAACAGATGAACGAAGAACTGAAGCTGGTCCGCGAGCAACTCGAAACGATCGCGACAAACGCTACACACTCCCCGCCCATGTCGTACGCCGACGTTGCGCGATCAGCCCCATCTTCCCAACCGACTAACCTCCGCACGATTTCGTCATTCAACACAACGCCGTCCAACCTCTCCGACACGCTGTACTGTACCATCGATACATCCCATGCTGAAAGCGAAGCAGCCGAGCAAATATCGGTCGGCTCAATCCGAACGAT
Source organism: Colletotrichum destructivum (assembly GCF_034447905.1). Classification (NCBI taxonomy): domain Eukaryota; kingdom Fungi; phylum Ascomycota; class Sordariomycetes; order Glomerellales; family Glomerellaceae; genus Colletotrichum; species Colletotrichum destructivum. Next base: position 589,935 of record NC_085907.1, read on the forward strand.
GGTAGAGAGCCAGATCCGTGCGAGCGAAGGTGACACCGCGTCTTGGCGGTGCCGAGCAGTAACGAAGGACCCTAGGAACCCCCATCGAATTAGGATTGCTTGCAGAAACGACGACGAACACGCGATGGTGAAGCGTGTGGTGGAAGCAAACCTGGCGTCAGGTGCCCGGGTCCTCCGAAACGACATCTACCCGATCCGAGTGGACAGCGTCAACCGCATAGCTGTACTGGATGAGAATGGGGACATTCGCGCCGGAGCAGCTGAGGCTTTTGGCGTGGAGAACGACGCAACGATTGCGAAGATAGCGTGGCTCAGTGATAGGAGCGTTGCGAAGGCGTACGGATCGATGGTGGTGTATCTCGGGAAAGCGGCGGATGCACGCCGGCTGCTCGGCGAAGGCTTCTTCCACGCAGGAGGAGAGTCTGGCTACACCAGGCCCTTTGAGCGCCGAGAGCGACCGAAACAATGTTACAACTGCCAGGAGATCACCGACCACAAGGCCTACCAATGCATCAAGCCCAAGGTATGCGCGAGATGCGCCGCGGAGGGGCATGGCCACCACGAGTGTAGTGCGACGATCCTGAAGTGCGTTCTGTGCGGAGGACCACACGAATCGTTCAGCAGAAACTGCAGGAGACTCTTCCCCACTCGACATGAGTAAACGTTTTCGAATGATGCAACTTAATGTGATGAAGCGCGGCGAGGTACACGAGAGCTTGATGAACGACGAGGCAGTTCGGGATGCAACGGTGTTGGCCATCCAGGAGCCGCAGGCGAGGGTCATCCAAGGCCGCCTCCTCACAACCCCGATGGGGCACCAGGGGTGGACGAAGATGGTCCCGTCAACGTGCAGAGAAGGTAGATGGGCGATCAGGAGTATGCTATGGGTGAACAAGGAAGTGGAAGCGGAGCAGGTGCAGATGGAGTCACCCGACGTGACGGTGGCAGTGGTCCGGCTCGAGGAGCGGCTGGTGGTGGTGGCGTCGGTGTACGTACCGGGTGGTGAGAGCCATGCTCTGCGGAGCATATGTGACAACTTGCGACGAATCGTGGTGGACACGAGACAGCGCGCGGACAGGGTAGTGGACGTGGTCATTGCCGGCGACTTCAACCGACACGACCAGCTCTGGGGAGGAGACGAGATCTCGATGGCCAGGCAGGGCGAAGCGGACCCGATCATCGACCTCATGAACGAAGTCGGCCTCAGCAGTCTACTGCCGCGTGGCACGAAGACGTGGCAGAGAGGGGAGCACCAGTCGACCATCGATCTCTTATTGGCGTCTGAAGATCCGACGAACTCGCTAGTCAAGTGTGCGATACACGAGACGGAACACAGGTCGGATCACAGGGCCATTAAGACGATTTTCGACGTCTTGATTCCTACACCGACACCACGGGAGCGCCTACTGTTCAAGAACGCACCGTGGAAAGAGATCAACGCTAGGATCGAGAGAGCGCTGGAAACGACAGCTTGTGAGGGAACGGTGCAGCAAAAGACGGACAGACTGATGGCGGTGGTGATGGAGGCGGTCCATACCCTAACACCGAAGGCCAAGCCGTCGCCGTACTCGAAACGGTGGTGGACGGCCGACTTGACACAGCTTCGTCGGATTTATACGTACTGGAGAAACCGAGCGCGTGCAGAAAGGCGAGCGGGACCCGCCAGGGCGGATCTGGAGGAAAAGGCAAAGGGCGCGTCGAAACAGTACCACGACGCGATTCGTCAACAAAAGAGAAAGCACTGGAACGAGTTCCTGGCGGACAACGACAACATATGGAAGGCTGCCAGGTACCTGAAAGCAGGCGATGAGGAGGCTTTCGGCAAGGTGCCGCAGCTGGTCAGGACAGACAAAACGACGACGACGAACCACACAGAACAAGCAGAAGAGCTACTTACCACCTTCTTCCCTGTCCTCCCCGAAGACATTGACGAGGAGGGTGACAGACCGCAGAGAGGTGCGGTGGACATGCCGCCTATCACGATGGAAGAGGTGGAACGCCAGCTGTTTGCGACAAAGCCGTGGAAGGCACCCGGAGAAGACGGGCTCCCGGCGGTGGTCTGGAAGCAGATCTGGCCGGTGGTGCGGGACTGGGTCTTGTCGATCTTTCGGGCATCGTTGGAAGAAGGAACATTGCCCCACCAGTGGAGACATGCAAAGATCATACCGCTCAAGAAACCGGGCAAAGACAACTACACGCTGGCAAAAGCATGGAGACCGATCTCGCTGTTAGCTACACTGGGAAAGGTGCTGGAGTCGGTGATGGCGGAGAGGATATCGCATGCGGTCGAGAGCCACGGTCTCCTACCGACCAATCACTTCGGAGCGCGGAAGCAACGGTCAGCCGAGCAAGCACTCCTGCTTCTTCAAGAGCAGGTATACACGGCATGGCGAGGCCGGCGCGTGCTCAGTCTGGTCAGCTTCGACGTGAAAGGAGCGTACAATGGCGTCTGCAAGGAAAGGCTGATCCAGAGGATGAGGGCGCGAGGGATTCCCGAGGAACTGCTCCGGTGGGTATCGGCCTTCTGCTCCGACCGAACGGCAACGATCCAAGTCAACGGACAATCGTCGGAGAGGCGAAACCTACCCCAGGCAGGCCTGCCTCAGGGATCGCCGCTGTCCCCAATTCTGTTCCTCTTCTTCAACGCAGACCTAGTGCAACGACGCATCGACAGCAACGGAGGAGCGATGGCGTTTGTCGACGACTTTACGGCATGGGTGACCGGACGGACAGCTCGGGACAACCGCGCGGGCATCGAAGCCATCATCAGCGATGCGCTCAACTGGGAGAGAAGGAGCGGAGCGACGTTCGAGGCGGACAAGACGGCCATCATCCATTTTACCCGCAAAGACTACAAGTCTGACCCGGAACCGTTCACGGTCAGAGGACAGGCCGTCCATCCTAAGGAGCACGCAAAGGTTCTCGGCGTCATCATGGACGCTGGCCTCAAGTACAAAGAGCACATTGCGAAAGCGTCGTCCAAAGGACTGAAAGCCGCACTCGAGCTACAGCGACTGAGGGGCCTGTCACCAGCGACGGCGCGACAGCTATTCACAGCGACGGTGGCGCCGGCGGTGGACTACGCCTCTAACGTATGGATGCACGCGTACAAGGACAAGCTCATAGGGCCCATCAACAGAGTACAGAGAGTATCGGCAAAGGCGATAGTCGGCACGTTTCTCACGGTCGCGACAAGCGTGGCAGAAGCGGAGGCTCACATACTCACCGCGAAAGAGCGCTTCTGGAGGAAGGCAGTCAAGATGTGGGCGGATATCCACACACTACCAGAGACGAATCCGCTCCGCAGGGTGACATCCAAAATGCGAAAATTCCGGAACTCCTACCGCTCGCCTCTCTTCCAGGTGGCGGAGGCTTTGAAGGACGTGCCGATGGAAAATATCGAGACCATCAACCCGCTTACGTTGTTGCCATGGGAAGAGAGACTCAAGGTTGAAATCGGTGAGGAGGAGACAAGAGAGTCCGATACGACTAGCACGGTCCGTGTCGCGGTCAGCAGTTCAGCAAGAAACGGAGTAGTAGGTGTTGGCGGTGTCGTTCAGAAAGGGTCGGAGCGGCGAGACGGCCCCGAACTTGAGCCTTTCTCCTTCACGTTAGGCCCGAGGTCAGAACAGAATCCCTACAGTGGACAGCTGGCAGCCATGGCATACGCGCTGCGGAGGTCACTGTCAGGCCTCACGAGCGAGAGGATCACGGTGACGACAAGTAACAAAGCGGCGGCGCTTACGCTGAAACGACCGCACCAACAGTCCGGGCAGGAGTTTATACGGTGCATCTACGATTCTGTGGAAGAGCTTCGAAAGGACGACAACGCCATCACAGTACAGTGGAAGGCCGCTAGTGAGGAAGACGAACTGCTTAAGCAGGCAAAGACACTAGCGCGCGAAGCGACCAAAGAGGGAGCCACTCCGCAGGCACGTTTCCCAGCGGCGAAGTCAACGACGCTCAACGTAGCACGATCAAAGTGCTCACCAGAAAGAGTGCTGCCGGAAAAGATCGGACGATTCTCCAAAAGAGTCGACAAAGCGCTGCCAGGGAAGCATACCCGCCAACTGTACGACAAGCTTACTTGGAAAGAAGCGACCACGCTTGCACAACTCAGAACCGGAATGGCGAGACTGAATTATTATCTTCATCGGATCGACGCAGCGTCTTCGCACATCTGTGGATGCGGACAGGCAGCTGAAACGGTTGAGCATTTTCTCTTCCGATGCACCAAATGGACGACACACCGCAGAGAAATGCTCGAATGCACAGAAACACAGAGAAGCAACATATCCTTCTACCTAGGAGGCAAGGGTCCATCGGACGACGACAAATGGACGCCAAACATGCAAGCGGTCCGAGCGACGATTCGATTTGCGCTGGCAACAGGTCGGCTAGACGCAAGGTGATGGGAGGCGGAAATAGAGATCAACCCCCTGACACATCAAACTCGACATAAACCTAACTACATAACAACCCGTGCCACAGACAGCAGGCACCGCTTCAGCCGCCGTAGATAGGACGCTGAACACTTGGAGAATAGGCTTCAAGGTGGCATGCTAATAATACATCTAAACCACGGGAATCCGAAGCGAGACGGCAGATTTGGAGGTGCAAGCAGGAAATGGAGACATCACGTATGGGCTTCAAGGAGACAAGGACACAAGCTCAGCAAGGTACATGTAATCAGCTTAGGTGCCCTTTCGGCTTTGCCGCCGGGCGTAATAAATTGTGTGTGTGTGTGTGTGTGTAATGTCTTCTAATGATTCTGATTCTGATGCTTCTATTACTTCTGTACGCAGCTGTATAGTAGTTGAGGTCCTTCCAGAAGACCTTACTGCTGCCTGCAATACAGACTGTACGCCCGAGCGCTGTGACGCAGCAACAGTCCGGCCCTGCGAACCTCCGGCTACCGAGCATGGTCTTCCGGGCTCCTTCCGGCCCTTTAACGTGCCGGCCCGGGCCCAAGAGGTACGGGAGCTGCCGGAAAGCCCGCTTGACCTATTCATGCAATACGTTCCGCAGGGCCTCGTGGAGCAGTGGGCCCAGTGGACGAATAAAGGGAGCAGTACTGTTGTTCCGTAGCCCACGATTCCGTTTCTTGCCGAGCTGCCTGTTGCAGCCCTCACGGCCCACCCAGTCTGGGTCGCCTTGCTTGCCCTATCGCCGTCTTCTTCCACTACCGTATGGATTCGATTTTCCCACGGTGGCTGTGGGAACGCTTCGATGGTCTCTAGCCTGTCCACTGGTGTGTCTCGGTATGCTGTGGCCATCTTCTGGAAAGGCGAGATGTGCCTCTTGAAGCTCTGAGGTCTGATACGTCGCAGCGGGTGACTCGTAGGCAGAGTCTGGCGACGCACCCAGAACTTGATCGCTTTCCTTTCGAATCGTTCCTGGGCTGACTGTATGCTTGCTTCTGCCTCGGCGACCGCTGTGGCCACTGTATTGAAGGTTCCAATGATCGCTTGAGCTCCAATCCTCTGTATCCTGTTGATGACCTTCATCTGGGCTGCTGTGCACCTGTGTTTCCAGACGTTCGACGCATAATCTATTGTCAGCGCTACCGCCGCCACGAAGAGTTGCCTTGCCGTCGACGGAGATAGGCCCTTAAGTCGTCTGAGCTCCAGCACGGCTTCGAGGCCTTTCGACGCCGCTTCTGCCACGTGTTGCTTGAAATGGAGTTTGGTATCCATGATTACGCCTAAAACCTTTACGCGGTCTTTGGGCCTGACTGTGTCCCCTTTGATGTCGAAGGTTGAGTAGTCTTCCGGTTGTCGCCAGTTACGGGTGAAGTGTATGATGGCCGTCTTGTCTGTTTCGAATGTCGCCCCGCTTCGTCGTTCCCAGTCGAGGGCTCGGTCAATGATGGCCTGGATTCCTTGTCGGTTCGCCTCTCGCGATGGTCCGGTGACCCATGCCGTATAGTCGTCTACAAATGCCAGCGATCCTCCGTTCTCATCGATTTGGTGCTGGACCAAATCGGCGTTGAAGAAAAGGAATAGGACAGGCGACAGCGGTGAGCCCTGAGGTAGCCCAGCTTGAGGCAGGGAGCGGACCTCCGAGTCCTGGCCGTTGACCAGCGCAGCCGCCAAAGCAACGCCAACAACGCAAAGTCCAACTAAGTCAAGCAAATGAAGCTATTCAGACCACCCAAATAAGTAAGCCAACCCCCCCCGATTTGGATTGATTGATTTGACTTCTGACTAAGGTGCTTTGACCAATGAGCGTGCTGGATTTCAGTCTCCCTCTGTCATATACCTCACCCTCCATACTTCACCCACCAGCCCCTTCATCCCTTTACTGATCGGTAATTTCTTTCCTTAACCTTCGCTGACGATATAAGGCGTTCGTTTTTCCCATTTGAATGGCTGTATTTCTATTATTAGCTTTATCCAACCTTACCTTCCCAGCTCCTACTTGATCCCCTTGTGGTCACTACCTGTTGCTGTTACCACCTCTGCCATACATACAAGGTAATGTTTTTTTCTGTCTATCGTACAGTCTACTGATAAGGCTATTCGTAGATGTCAGAACCTCTCACTGCGACTGCCCTTACCAGATTAGGACAGCCACCAACTAGGGTCTCAGCCCAAGTTGCTACCAGTCGCGCCGCCACCCTCCCTTCGAATCCCTCCATCTCCGACCTTCAACCTATCCTATGGGGGAATCGGCGATTCGTCATTGAGGAGCAGCTGGCCCGTAAGGGTGGAAGAGGCCGTACAACTTGGGTACGGGCTTATGGAGTCTTCCTTGTCGAACTCAGTCGCAACAACGAAGCTGGGCCAGCCTACTGGTGTTGCCAACGATGTGACGAAAAGGGGCGGCCCGAATTCTTCTCCGCAGTCGCCACCAGCTCTGCTCAAGAGCATCTACGTCGGTAAGTCTTTATTGTCGTGAAGCTATTCGCAACTTACTAATCTCATAAAGGGTCCATCATATTAGCCCTTGTGACCCCATTGATGGGCACAGGGATGACCCCTCTTCCGACGAGACAGCCACACCACCCCCCTCGCAACGTCCCCGCCTCACCACTTCGAGTATCCCTCGATCGAAGGTCGCTATTATTAGGGATCTCGCCCTTGCTACGATTGTTGGTCAAGACCTTCCTTTCAACCACTTCGACGATACCTTCGTCCAGCGCCTCCTTCGCTTCCACAACGTCGATCTATTCGCTCAGGTGCCATGGGGTAAAACCTCAATGGCTGACCACCTTGAGACTATATGGAGTCGAGGCAGAGCAACAGTCAAGGCTGAACTCCGCGAAGCCTCTACAAGGATTCATCTCTCTTTCGACCTATGGACATCGCCGAATATTTATGCTTTTATGGCTGTCACTTCTCACTTCCTTGACTCGAAGGGGAAGCACCAATCGCGCCTCCTCGCCTTCACTCAGCAACAAGGAAACCACTCTGGTGTCAACCTTGCGACCACCCTCGAAGATACTGTGAGGGATTGGGGCTTAGTCAGCCGTATGGGAGTAGTGATCTGCGACAACGCTACGAATAACGACACTTGCTTGGCCTCCTTCTACCCACGGATAAACCCCAGGATGACTTCACGTGACTGCAAAGCACATCGAATGCGTTGTTACGGTCACATCCTCAATCTTGTGGCCAAGTCCCTCCTCTTCGGCAGCGACTTCGAGACCTTTGAGGCTGAGTCGGAATTCTACCAGACAGTCCATCGCGATGAGGAAGATCTCAAACTTTGGAGGAAGACCGGGCCTGTGGGCAAGCTTCGGAACATCGTGAGATTCATCCGCGCCTCTCCACAACGGTCAGAACGCTTCAAGAAGGTCGCAAAGGAGGTTGATGGTGGTTCTGATTACTGTCTCTTCAACAGAAGCTCGTCAGAGCTACAGTTAATCCTCAACAATGATACCAGGTGGAATTCGACCTACTTAATGATCGAGAGGGCAGTCGAGAAGAGGCATGAGATCCGGGCTTACCTTTCAGGTCTCAACGACGACGAGGAATCCCTCCAAATTCCTATCTCTGATCACTTGACGGATGAGGATTGGCTTGTTCTCGTTGAGGTCAAGAGCCTCCTGGAGCCCCTCTTTTTCCAGACAAAACGAACGGAGGGATGGGGCAAGGGAGACGGTCATGGACGCCTTTGGGAGGTGATTACTGGCATGGAGTATATCCTTGAACACCTCGAGGAGTGGAAGAATTACTACAATCACGAGATTGCTCCTATTGTTGTACAGGAGGATGAGGAAGATGAGGAGGAGGAGGATCGGCAACTCCCTACTCGCAACAGTCGTAGTCTGAGGTCTTCAGCTCGGCGATCCTTCAACGAGAGCTCTCTTCCGGATCACGTGGAGGTTGACTGGGCCCGGCGAAGGGCTGAAGCCACTTCGCAGTTCCGTCGTCTTCGGAAGGGGTGCCAGGTGAATCTTCGGACCTCTATTGAGCTGGCTTGGCAGAAGCTGAACAAGTATTACTCAGCTCTTGCTGAGTCACCCCTCTTTGCTGCTTCAATTATTCTCCATCCCTACTTTGGCTTCAATTACCTCAAGGAAGTATGGGGTAGAGATGGCCAAGAGGCATGGGTACGGAGTGCGGAAAAGGGGCTGGAGCGCTTCTTCAATAAGTGGTATAAGGATGACGATGTGTCAGTCGTATCACTAGCGTCTTCGTCAGCCTCCTCATTGGCCCCATCTTCCCAAGAAGACAGCCACTTCAGACAGTGGCTGAGAAGTCGTCGTAGTCAGGAAGCAAGGGCGACGTCTGACGAGCTTCACTCGTACCTCAGGCAAGCCCCAGAGGAGACAGATGACCCTGCGCGATGGTGGCTAGACCGTCAGGCTCAGTACCCTCGGTTGAGTAAATTAGCCCTTGACGTCTTTGCGATCCCAGCCATGGCGTCAGACTGTGAGCGAGCCTTCAGTGCAGCGAAACTAACGCTGACGTCGCAGAGACTCTCGATGAAGGCAGAGAGTATAGAGCGACTGCAGCTGACGAAGAACTGGCTGAAGAGAGGGGTTCTACCAATGTCAGGGATCGATGGATTTGTAGTTCATCCGTGACATCGCTAGAGACCTGTGCTTAGCTTCAGTTGTTTCCTAATCAGGCAATACAAGCAGTCACGTGCCTTTAATTTGATGGATTTATCAACAGGGCCAAATAAGCAAGGATCTAGCGGCGATGAGAGCTTATTGTCAGAGAACTTTCTCCTCACAAGGTATCCACTGTTAGTAGCTGTTAAGATCATAGAGGGCTCCGGCCCACCGCACTATCATTTCTCACCATCAGCCCACGCGAGCTGAATTTCACCATCATGGCCGTCTCTCTAGACGCAGGGCCATCGATTACCGTTCACGGGGACGCCAGTACATCTCGACGGTCTGGACGTGTCCGGAAACCGACCGCAAAGGTCAGAGTGGTTGAGCAAGTCAGCTACCAAGACAATGCGGAGCTTAAAGACGAGATCAACAAGCTCTCAAACCTCGTCCAGGATCTCCTACGACGGGACGCCGAAAGGGCACAGTTCCTGAAAGACTGTTTGATGAAGATCGAATCCTTGGAGAAAGAGCTTCAGGAAGAGAAGCAGCGTTCAGACCGGCACCAACGCGGTCTAGCAAGGTCCATGCATGCTGCTAGCACAGGACCCAGCGAATCCGCCCTGAGTTTCCAAGGGCATCCCTTACACACAGCCCAGAACCAGCCGCCCCAAGTTCGGTCCTACGCGATGGTGGCGAGCCAGCCGCTTACCAGAAAACTGCATGAACCAACGCCAGCAAAACAAGCCGCAAACCGGGCGGCTTCAAAAGACCTTCGCATCTTCGCACGTCTGCCACCTGAAAGCCCGCTCCGCAACGAGAGAGCCTACGACATCTACGCGTTCGTTCGTGAAAAGCTAAGTCCCCAAGCCCGAGAAGCCCTCAAGGGGATCGACCATGTCAAGACAGGATTAGCACTCCTACCATCGTCAGCAGATGGGGCAAAAGTCCTGCTAGAGAACAGAGAACAGATTGCTGCCCTTCTCCAGGCACAGGCGGTCGAGCAGCGCGACACCTGGATCCGGGCCTATATCGCAAACGTCCCTTACACCAGACACT